>NC_088226.1:58207010-58567010 GCF_036934945.1 Oncorhynchus masou masou
GTCTCATGTTTCTACTCTGTGTGCTACTCTAGCGCCGGCCTGACATTCGTCTCCGTCCACGACTGCTTCTGGACACACGCCCTTACAGTCGACACGATGAACAAGGTACTTTAGTGCAGTATAGGAGCGTGGGGCATCCGCTTTCCTCACCTTCATTACTGTAACTTTAACGGTCTTAGCACACAGCTCCCCTGTATCCTACCTTTTTATAGACCTTCCCTGATGTCAATTAGTTTACACCATTGTCTGCCTGGCCCTTAATACATGCCGTTACAGCTGTTGGCAGGCAGTGCCATATGTCCCGGTGTTGCGTCCTGTCCTTTACGGAGTGTATATATGGCTGTGTTTCCCTGCCCCTCAGGACATCGAGGTGTCAACAAGTCTAAATGGTTTCCACTAGATAACACAGCTACAAAATTTACTATATCAAAACAATTCTGAACTCAAAGAGTTTATTTAAGCTTAGAGTTAGGCATAAGGTTCGCAAATGTGGTTAAGGTTAGGTCTAAAATCAGATTTTTAAGAAAAATTGTATGAATAGGCAGGGTTTATGACTTTGTGGCTGTGTTAACTAGTGATGACCAGACTATATTGAGATGCTCCTGTTCTATAAAGATCCAAACTATCCAAATTACCATAATGGCATTTCTGTATGAATTATGTGAAGAAAAGAGCTTCCAACTGTTATTTCTTCATCCAATCTCCATTGATTAGTATTGAAGAGGTTATTTCTTGTCATGTTTAAATCTCAAAGTGCTCTTCCCTAATTTCATAGCCAATTGAACAAAAAGCAAGAAGAAACACTCAAAATAACTAGGTCAGCACCTCAACATATGACATGGGATTTTATTACCCCTTTAAGATGCACACCAGAATCTGAAACAACAACATTTGTCACAAATTGGATTCGTAACATATCATATGAATTGAAGACAACAACAAAAAAAGGAAGAACTTCAGGACGTAACATATCACGCTAAATGGATGACGTACTGTAGTACACAATTTGATAACGTAGTACACACAACGGGGCCCACTTTTGGCTCATGACCACCACTTTCGGAACTACTGTCTGAAATATTACAAAAGTTTGAGTGCATCTTTAGGTCATTCTTCAGGAATGCATTAAATTGGTCCTGACCTGGCAGCAGTAATGATTGGCACCAATCACTCTAGCTTGTCTTCTATCCCCTCCCTCCTTTTCCACCTCTGCTTCTCTCCCCCTGTCAGCGGTTGGTTGAGTGTTGGGAGTATAGTAGAGTAGCTGAGCATGTTGTGCTCTATTGGGTTGCCAGGTTTGCCGGGAGCAGTTTGTGGCACTGCACAGCCAGCCCATCCTTCAAGAGCTGTCCAACTTCCTACTGCAGAAATACTGCTCTGGGCTATCGTAAGTTTCTACAACACACACACAAACTGGCCCACTGGCCCACCTCACTGGCAGAGCAGTTTAATTTGCACATAATTATTATGAAGATAAAAACCAGACAGGAAAAAGTTGTTTTTTAAACACACTATTAAACATCACACTATTTTATCTCAGAATGTATGTCACTGTGCATATTTACTGAATACGTTGCTCACTAAAAAGTACATACAATTGCACCGCCAATCCCACTGCCTCGCCATGTATGCATAAAACAGCGTTTCCCAAACTAAGAAGTCACGTCGTCTGATTTTAAAATAGGGTTGTGAGAGAAACTTACATATATATAAATATTATATATATATATTTTATATCAAGCTTGGTTCTTAGAACCGGGGTTACGTCAGTAACTTACGGTAGCAGTTAAATCTGTTTGTAATTAACACAGCGGTTTCAGCTTTCTTCCTTCAAATGTGCCCACATAAAAAATTACGAAATAGAGCAGCCTTTCGTAAAGTGTGGGTCGCGACGTGTCAGAGTAAATGTATAATTAGTTAATTACTGGAATTGATTTGGCCAAGTGCATCTGTGCTTTTTGTTCAGTGCGCTCTCCGCTTAGCAGCGGTCTCTGCTCAGTTTGGCAGATGTGGGAGAGGGAGATGCCCGTGTGCTTCGCGGTTCACCGGATCTTTTTTCTGCAGTTTTCTTGAAGATCACTCCGCGACACACGATGCAACGCTGTCGTTCAGCAGCAGATGATGTCCTCTCAGCCACTGACTTGTCATTCCCACTCGCCATCACTCACCGCTATCATCAAATGGACGCATGCGAACCACAAGTTCTGACTGAGATCAATTGTCATGAAACGCAAATACAGGGATTATTTTCTCTCTCTCTTTCATCATTTAACATTTAAGTCATTTAGCAGACGCTCTTATCCAGAGCGACTTACAAATTGGTGAATTCACCTTCTGACATCCAGTGGAACAGCCACTTTACAATAGTGCATCTAAATCATTAAGGGGGGGGTGAGAAGGATTACTTATCCTATCCTAGGTATTCCTTGAAGAGGTGGGGTTTCAGGTGTCTCCGGAAGGTGGTGATTGACTCCGCTGTCCTGGCGTCGTGAGGGAGTTTGTTCCACCATTGGGGGGCCAGAGCAGCGAACAGTTTTGACTGGGCTGAGCGGGAACTGTACTTCCTCAATGGTAGGGAGGCGAGCAGGCCAGAGGTGGATGAACGCAGTGCCCTTGCTTGGGTGTAGGGCCTGATCAGAGCCTGGAGGTACTGCGGTGCCGTTCCCCTCACAGCTCCGTAGGCAAGCACCATGGTCTTGTAGCGGATGCGAGCTTCAACTGGAAGCCAGTGGAGAGAGCGGAGGAGCGGGGTGACGTGAGAGAACTTGGGAAGGTTGAACACCAGACGGGCTGCGGCGTTCTGGATGAGTTGTAGGGGTTTAATGGCACAGGCAGGGAGCCCAGCCAACAGCGAGTTGCAGTAATCCAGACGGGAGATGACAAGTGCCTGGATTAGGACCTGCGCCGCTTCCTGTGTGAGGCAGGGTCGTACTCTGCGGATGTTGTAGAGCATGAACCTACAGGAACGGGCCACCGCCATGATGTTGGTTGAGAACGACAGGGTGTTGTCCAGGATCACGCCAAGGTTCTTAGCGCTCTGGGAGGAGGACACAATGGAGTTGTCAACCGTGATGGCGAGATCATGGAACGGGCAGTCCTTCCCCGGGAGGAAGAGCAGCTCCGTCTTGCCGAGGTTCAGCTTGAGGTGGTGATCCGTCATCCACACTGATATGTCTGCCAGACATGCAGAGATGCGATTCGCCACCTGGTCATCAGAAGGGGAAAGGAGAAGATTAATTGTGTGTCGTCTGCATAGCAATGATAGGAGAGACCATGTGAGGTTATGACAGAGCCAAGTGACTTGGTGTATAGCGAGAATAGGAGAGGGCCTAGAACAGAGCCCTGGGGGACACCAGTGGTGAGAGCGCGTGGCGAGGAGACAGATTCTCGCCACGCCACCTGGTAGGAGCGACCTGTCAGGTAGGACGCAATCCAAGCGTGGGCCGCGCCGGAGATGCCCAACTCGGAGAGGGTGGAGAGGAGGATCTGATGGTTCACAGTATCGAAGGCAGCCGATAGGTCTAGAAGGATGAGAGCAGAGGAGAGAGAGTTAGCTTTAGCAGTGCGGAGCGCCTCCGTGATGCAGAGAAGAGCAGTCTCAGTTGAATGACTAGTCTTGAAACCTGACTGATTTGGATCAAGAAGGTCATTCTGAGAGAGATAGCGGGAGAGCTGGCCAAGGACGGCACGTTCAAGAGTTTTGGAGAGAAAAGAAAGAAGGGATACTGGTCTGTAGTTGTTGACATCGGAGGGATCGAGTGTAGGTTTTTTCAGAAGGGGTGCAACTCTCGCTCTCTTGAAGACGGAAGGGACGTAGCCCGTTTCATACAAAATCAAATCAAATTTATTTATATAGCCCTTCGTACATCAGCTGATATCTCAAAGTGCTGTACAGAAACCCAGCCTAAAACCCCAAACAGCAAGCAATGCAGGTGTAGAAGCACGGTGGTTAGGAAAAACTCTCTAGAAAGACCAAAACCTAGGAAGAAACCTAGAGAGGAACCAGGCTATGTGGGGTGGCCAATCCTCTTCTAGCTGTGCCGGGTAGAGATTATAACAGAACATGGCCAAGATGTTCAAATCTTCATAAATGACCAGCATGGTCGAATAATAATAAGGCAGAACAGTTGAAACTGGAGCAGCAGCACGGCCAGGTGGACTGGGGACAGCAAGGAGTCATCATGTCAGGTAGTCCTGGGACATGGTCCTAGGGCTCAGGTCCTCCGAGAGAGAGAAAGAAAGAGAATTAGAGAGAGCATATGTGGGGTGGCCAGTCTTCTTTCGGCTGTGCCGGGTGGAGATTATAACAGAACATGGCCAAGATGTTCAAATGTTCATAAATGACCCGCATGGTCGAATAATAATAAGGTAGAACAGTTGAAACTGGAGCAGCAGCAAGGAGTCATCATATCAGGTAGTCCTGGGGCATGGTCCTAGGGCTCAGGTCCTCCGAGAGAGAGAAGGAGAGAATTAGAGAACGCACAAGTAGATTCACACAGGACACCGAATTGGACAGGAGAAGTACTCCAGATATAACAAACTGACCCCAGCCCCCCGACACAAACTACTGCAGCATAAATACTGGAGGTTGAATACAAACGTTGAGAAATAACGAGGAGCACCCACAATGTGTTTTGTGTGGGGAAGTGCTTAACGTTAGTAATGAGCCTCTCAAAACGAACAAATGAATACAACGACACGCCCTGGCCAAACATACAGCATGATGGTAAACCCAGGGAGTTCTTTCAGAACAGGGCAGAATGCTTCAGGAAACAGACTTCAACAGTGGAAAAGTAAGTAAACTAGCAAGGCATTGTTGTCATTTTATAACAGGCGATAGTAAGCAGAAATAAGGGAGTACGAACTCTCGTAGTAGATGTGAGTTTCGCTTTCAAACAATCCCGTGGCTTTATAAATTAAACAGTTAAAGTTAATAGCTAACATTAGCCAAAGCAAGCTAGCTAGTTGCTGATGGTGAAACCCGTAGTAACAGTACATATAAAGATCAGGCCTACTGTACATATTACTGTAGAAATGATTGTTGAAAACTAGTCTAGGATGGAACTGTTGCTGTTAATACAAATAATAAAAAATATTCTGAACTGGAATAAACTGATTGAGGAAAGATTATTTTTGAGGCAAATACTCACACAGTTCTGGGTTGCTCATCTACAGTAGGAAGCGGCCTCCTGCCTGACTGAGAAAGCAGTAGATGTTCTGATCCAGTTTGCCACCACATGAGTCAGGGTTTTCAACTCTGACCTACTTAAAGAAACAAGTAGAGAAGTGGTCTCTGCTGAGTATGACCTCCGTGTTGCACTGTTAAAAACTGAGTCCAGGATAGACCTGCTTGCTGAAAACTTTCACCACCTCTCATTAGGACTGTGTGGTCTTCCACCTCTCATTAGGACTGTGTGGTCTTCCACCTCTCATTAGGACTGTGTGGTCTTCCACCTCTCATTAGGACTGTGTGGTCTTCCACCTCTCATTAGGACTGTGTGGTCTTCCACCTCTCATTAGGACTGTGTGGTCTTCCACCTCTCATTAGGACTGTGTGGTCTTCCACCTCTCATTAGGACTGTGTGGTCTTCCACCTCTCATTAGGACTGTGTGGTCTTCCACCTCTCATTAGGACTGTGTGGTCTTCCACCTCTCATTAGGACTGTGTGGTCTTCCACCTCTCATTAGGACTGTGTGGTCTTCCACCTCTCATTAGGACTGTGTGGTCTTCCACCTCTCATTAGGACTGTGTGGTCTTCCACCTCTCATTAGGACTGTGTGGTCTTCCACCTCTCATTAGGACTGTGTGGTCTTCCACCTCTCATTAGGACTGTGTGGTCTTCCACCTCTCATTAGGACTGTGTGGTCTTCCACCTCTCATTAGGACTGTGTGGTCTTCCACCTCTCATTAGGACTGTGTGGTCTTCCACCTCTCATTAGGACTGTGTGGTCTTCCACCTCTCATTAGGACTGTGTGGTCTTCCACCTCTCATTAGGACTGTGTGGTCTTCCACCTCTCATTAGGACTGTGTGGTCTTCCACCTCTCATTAGGACTGTGTGGTCTTCCACCTCTCATTAGGACTGTGTGGTCTTCCACCTCTCATTAGGACTGTGTGGTCTTCCACCTCTCATTAGGACTGTGTGGTCTTCCACCTCTCATTAGGACTGTGTGGTCTTCCACCTCTCATTAGGACTGTGTGGTCTTCCACCTCTCATTAGGACTGTGTGGTCTTCCACCTCTCATTAGGACTGTGTGGTCTTCCACCTCTCATTAGGAATGTGTGGTCTTCCACCTCTCATTAGGACTGTGTGGTCTTCCACCTCTCATTAGGACTGTGTGGTCTTCCACCTCTCATTAGGACTGTGTGGTCTTCCACCTCTCATTAGGACTGTGTGGTCTTCCACCTCTCATTAGGACTGTGTGGTCTTCCACCTCTCATTAGGACTGTGTGGTCTTCCACCTCTCATTAGGATGTTTCTGGTCTACATCTGTGTGATGTGATCAATTAGTTTATTATAGTTCAGAATATAAAAAAATGTATTGTATTTTAAACAGCAACAGTTCCAACCTAGATTTTCTTTTAACAATAATTTCTACAGTAAGATGTACACTGAATTTTTCTTCTGTACTGTTACTTAGGGTTGCACTATCAAAAAGCCTGTGTGTGTGTGTTCTGTTACTCATCTGTGTGATGTGAATCTGTTTATTCCAGTTCAGAATGAAATTATTGTTTGATTTTTAACCGCAACAGTTCCAACCTAGACAGATATGAGTGTTTTTAATGGTGGAAAATAAACATGAATGTATATTTATATTAATTTTTCATTTCATTGTTATTTATTTTTGTTTATATTGCATTTGTTTTAGGCATAAGGGCAATGAAATGTACCGATATTTACATAAGCTTGGGTCCCAGGAAAATGCCACATTTCTAATTTGGGTCCCAGGCTGAAAAAGTTTAAGAACCCCTGCTATAGAGTATTCACTGTAGTGTATACTGTAGTATTTACAGTTAACTATAGTATAAATACTGTAGTAAAATAACTATTATATACTAGAGATGCACCGATATTACATTTTTGGCCGATAACGATCTGATATTTTCCTTGCCCTCCAAAAAAAGATACGATAACCAATTTTATATATATAGTTATCTTTTAAGCGTTCTAGTACAGTTAAATAGTTAAAACACACACACATGTTGACCAAATTAGTTTGTTGGCATTTACGTATGTCCCCATTACCAGTAAAACATCATTAAAACCCATTTCTTTCACTTACCTGCTGTGCTGTTTCCTTGTTCATTTGTTTGTTCTCAACCAGGATTTCACCATACATGTCAATCAGTGAAGTTTCAGCTCTGTCTGTGGCCTCTCTTCCTCGCTGCGCACTGTCAGTATGTCCGTTTCCATATTGTCCAGCTGTCTGTAACATTTCACGTAAACCCTGTTTCTTGTCTGCTTTGAAGTAGCGGGCCTTGTACCTAGCATCGAGCAAGGTGGCGACTCCGTAAAGCGGCTCAGAGATTGACACCAGATCGCTTGTTCACAGCCTCTACTAGAGTACTTTTGCAAGTTTTAACCCCACGGTCTGTCAGCAGTTTTGTTGATGAGCTTATTTCTTTCAGGCGTTTCAATGCCATGACCGAGGGTATCACGTCTGCTGCAGTCGCAGTTGATGAGCTTATTTCTTGAGTTAGTTGTTCGAATGGTGCTAGGAGTGTGTTCATGTTTCAAACATGTTCTCAAATGCCATTGAAATGGCAGCAGCGGTATGAGAACCAGCACATTCTTGAGCATGCAGTGCGGCTTTCCTTCAGTACGAAATCCTATCGACCCACTGTGCTGTCAGACTCGGCATACTCATGGGGATGACATTGCTGGTACAAATGTCAGTCATGAAGCTAATAGCAGTGACACCCGTAGCATGTAGCTCAGGGATGTGCATTTCAACAATACAGTGTAACTCCGGTAGAGAAACCATCTGAAAAATGGCGCCTACTTGGTAGAGTGTACCGGGGCTCGAGGTGCTCGTCCAGTCGGCGAAAGCCAACATCATCCGCGACAGAGAATGGTTGATTGTCAAGGGCCATGAATTCCATTATCTTGACATTAATGGATTTCACCTTTTGAGCTGTCTCGCTGAAGTTCTTACTCTTTCAAATGACTGCTCGACTTGAACTTGTTTAGTTGTTGGAAGTGTGCCCTTAGTATTTTTCTTCCTTTGTTCTGTGTAGCGCTGTATATTTTACATTATATAAGTATGCGCGTCAGCTTTGACATCGGTTTTGCACATCAGCGTTAAACTAGACATCGGGCTGTTGGCATTATTAGCTAATATCATCTGATTCCGATATGTTTACCTATTTATTTATTTATTTTATTGTGCATCGCTATTATATACTGTAGTAATGAATGTAGTGGTGTTGCTGATCGTAGTATTTAGTGTAATGTTTTTGCAGACATTACTGTAGTATTTACTATAGTGTTTTTGTTTTATTATCTTTGACATAGAAGTGGAGGCTTTCTCCTTCAGGAAACCTACTGGAGAAATACTAAAAGAGCACATTTTCCATAACCTGTAGGTAGGTAGGTAGGACTGGAGTTTTCTACAACCCGTAGAGAACACTGTACATGTACAGTATATGGTCTATACTTGACATGTAGGTTTTGACTTATGGGTGTCAAAAATTGGGATATGGGCAGGGTATATGCAAATTAGACACTGTAGTATTTATTATAGTTAAACAAGTGTGTTTTTGCGGACATTACTGTAGTATTTACTACATTTGATTTTTCTGGTACTATTGGAGTATTTACTATAGTCTTCTACTACAAAATTCTATAGTAAGTGCTACACATGCTTGAGGGATTCTACAGTGCTTAGTATTTTATAATATACTACAAAATACTATAGTAAGCACTTAACAATCGAGGGATACTACAGTGTATAGTATTAGACAGTATACTTCAGTTAACTACAGAATTCTATACTATACTTCATGTGGGTGGCACTATCCTTTGAACACTTTAAGCTACAGAAAATGATGACCCCATAATAAGACTCTCAAGCACCTGTGTTTTCTGTTTCCCTCTACAATGCCCACAAGCCAGAGTGGACAAGACCAGACACTAAATACGACTGGGGGGAAAGAACAATCACTCTATGTCCTTTTCTACACAGAAGACCATACAAAATTATTAATCTCCCAATTCCTTTGTTGCATTTGTCACTTCAAACCATACTTCCTTCAGATTTAAATACTGTCAAAAGTAGTCATACTGATTTGTAATAGATTGTAATAACCCCAACTTAAAAAAACAAACATTGACCGTTGATATCTTTTATTTACTTTGATCACTTTCTTTACATGGTGGGGTCGCAACATTTTTTTTGTCAAACGACAAAACAAGTGTGGTAACCCCTGGCATAAACAGTAAAACCAGACATGTACAGTAACTATGGTAGATAAATGGTTCTAAAACACGTGGAGTTTCTGGCTGCGATCAGTTTCTCTCTCTCTGCTTGTACTTTTTAAGCCTGGAGTTGCCATAGCTGGACTTTAATGGTAAAGCATACACACACATCCTTAAAGTAGTAGTTTGAGCACTGTAGAAACTAAACTTACTAAACATTAGATGGGCTTTTAACTATGCCATCAAATACAGAAATGGCTTTAAAAGTGCACCGATTCCCAGTCTATACCTTTAAAAGTGACTGTTTAGAAGTTTGACAGACCACTAGTGGTTACAGTAAAAATATTTTTTTACGGTTAGGTTGCTTGTAAAAAGTTGTTTTTACAGTAATCACTTGGTGTTTGGTTAAGTGTACATAGTATCCACACTGCTCCTTCAGTGGGGTAATTGGGCATCCAGGCCAGCCCCTCATCTCCTCTGCCAAGGCCCCGTGAGGTCATAGCCTCTAGGAGGAGAGGCGAGATGAGCCTGAGGAGACTGCACCACTGCCCTGCTCTCTTCAATAGCAGGGACTCCTGATCAACCTCTCACCACAACAACAACAACTTAATAAGCACTTAATCTGACATCCTTTCTCCTCCAGGAGCGAGGTCAAAAACAGTAAGTTTTTGGAGTACCGGAGGATGCTGCTACTACTGGCCAAAGTGCCTCAAACAGGTCAGTGTTTTTCTCTTTCTCTCTTTGTCTGCACCCTACAGGACCTGTGTATTCTGTTTGTCAGATCCATGGGATAATCCCACAGCACAGGGGTTGATTGATTAAAGTGTCAGCACCACACCCGTCTACCCATCATTCCTGAAGAAGGCTTTTGTGGTTGTTTAACCTCTGTCCATCTGAGGCTGGTTGGTACCAGCAGCTCCACCCGCCATGCATCCTTACACGACTCAGGCAGGTGTAGTGGTTTCTGAACCACATGGAGGCCATCACTACGGCAACCTCTGGCTGTCTCCTCTAACTGAATACATTGGAGTACTAGCTGAATACTAGCTAGAAGTTGTTATACAACAGGTGTACTCATGTACTATTTGAGAAGGTCCGGTCACGCAAAGGTCCGGATGGATATAGTCATTTATCGGCGTAGTAACAAAGCCCCACCTCACAACCCATGGGACCCCAAACTGTTCACACCCCTCTTGTTGGCGGAGAGTCCAATTTTTGTAAATATACATACTAGTCAAGAGTTTGGACACATCTACTCATTCAAGGCTTTTTCTTTATTTTTACTATTTTCTACATTGTAGAATAATATTGAAGACATCAACACTATGACATAACACATATGGAATCATGAAGTAACCAAAGAAAATGTTAAACAAATCAAAACATATTTGAGATTCTTTAAAGTAGCCACCCTTTGCCTTGATGACAGCTTTGTACACTATTGGCATTCTCTCATCCAGCTAAACCTGGAATGCTTTGACCAACAGTTTTGAAGGAGTTCCCACATATGCTGAGCAATTGTTGGCTGCTTTTCCTTCACTCTGCGGTCCAACTCATCCCAAACCATCTCAATTGGGCTGAGGTCAGGTGATTATGGAGACCAGGTCATCTGATGCAGCACTCCATCACTCGCTTTGGTCAAATAGCCCTTACACAGCCTGGAAGTGTGTTGTGTCATTGTCCTTTTACAAAACAAATGATAGTCTAAGCAAACTAGATGGGATGGCATATCGCTGCAGAATGCTGTGATAGCCATGCTGCTTAAGTGTGCCTTGAATTCTTAATAAATCAGACAGTGTCACCAGCAAAGCACCTCCACACTATCACATCTTCTCCTCCATTCTTCACGGTGGGAACCACACATGTGGAGATAATCCGCTCTCCTACTCTGCGTCTCACAAAGACAGCGGTTGGAACCAAAATCTCAAATTTGGACTCATCAGACCAAAGGAAAGATTTCCACCGGTTTAATGTCCATTGCTTGTGTTTCCTGGCCCAAGCAAGTCTTCTTCTTATTGGTGTGCTTTACTAGTGGTCTCTTTGCAGCAATCAGACCATGAAGGCCTGATTCATACAGTTTCCTCTGAACAGTTGATGTTGAGATGTCTGTTACTTGAACTCCGTGAAGATTTTATTTGGGCTGCATTTTCTGAGGCTGGTAACTCGAATGAACTTATCCTTTGAAGCAACTCTGGGTCTTCCTTTCCTGTGGCGGTCCTCAAGAGAGCCTGTGCCATCATAGCGATAAATGGTTTTTGTGACGGCACTTAAAGAAACTTTAAAGGTTATTTGAAATTTTCCGCATTGACTGACCTTTGTCTTAAAGTAACGATCGACTGCCGTTTCTCTTTGCTTATTTGAGCTGTTCTTGCCATAATATGAAATAGGGCTATCTTCTGTGTACCACCCCTACCTTGTCACAACACAATTGATTGGCTCCAACACATTGAGAATTTACAACATTTACTTTTTAAGAAGGCACACCCGTTAATTGAAATGCATTCCAGGTAACTACCTCATGAAGCTGGTTCAGAGAATGCCAAGAGTGTACAAAGCTGTCATCAAGGCAAAGGGTGGCTACTTTGGAGAATCTCAAATATAAAATATATTTTTTGCTTACTACATGATTCCCTATGTGTTATTTAATAATTTTGAGGGCTTCACAATTCTACAATGTAAAAAATAAAGAAAAACCCTGGAATGAGCAGATGTCCAAACGTTTGACTGGTACTGTATATAAATAAGGTATTTCTGTTTGACCTTTTTTTTTATTTGTCACTTTGGGGTATTGTGTGTAGACAACTGGTGAGGGGTCTGAATACTTTTCGAATTCACTGTATATAATGGTAGTGAGAACATTGACTCCTATACAGTGTCCTATAGAAGTCAACAGCCATATGTCAGGGAAACTCAGAATTGGACCACAATATTTGACCGATCAAAACGTAGACAATCATTACCCATTAATGTATCCTCCACTACGTCCTACCCCTTTTTCCTGACGTGAGGTTGTGTTCTTGTCTCCCAGGCGACTTTGATCTCCAGCAGGTGAAGGAATCCACTTACTTCTTCAGCTAAGAGGAACAGACTGACAATCAGAGCAACAGGATGCAAAAGACAATGGATGAGATGAGTAGGATTGACAGACTGTGAGGCTGAACACTGAGAGGGCTGTGTGGGGACTGGGAGGGCTTGTCTCCCTCAGGCATCAGATGATTGATCCACTGCCCGCTGGGTGAAGCCAAGGCTTTCTGCAACAGCTCCATCACACATAATGACCCACACAGACAGACCGCCATAGACCAGTGTGGGAGGAGAGGCCTCCTCTGTAGAGACAAGGAAATGAGAGCAGCTTCCCCACTCTGGAATGGAGAGGATCTCAATGATGCTCATTTAGGCTTTGACATTTCCCCTTTTACTGTTGTGTGTGAGAGAATGAATGATATCCCTTGTCTGAAAATGTGAGCGTTGTTATACGTGTGTGTTCCGGCGACTCTGTCCTCCCATAATGAACACCTTCACTATAAAGAGACTTCTAAGAGTGTGAGTGACCAGTGTGTTTCCTCCCTATCTCTCTCCACAGTGTTCTGATCTGCCTGTTCCCTCCCTACCTCTAACACCTGGCTGATTAAGCACATGATACTGCCTCTCATTGATTGAGGCACCCAGGAAGAGATGCCCACTCTGACATTTAGAGCCACACCTCATTTACCTCGCAAGTTTCCACTGGAGACAGTTACTCTCACTCACATTGAGAGGGAAGAAAAATAGTAATAATGGGTGGGTGGATGGATGGATGGATGGATGGAAAGGTAGCTGTGAGGGAGGACGTCATGAATTGTCCTTACAAAAAAAGACCGTTTTCAAACAATATCTGCAGTTGCCATCTGGGGGGAAGAAATGGTTCACTTCTGAGAGGGATTTTTTTTTTGTCAGTGAGCATTTCTCCTTTGCCAAAATAATCCATCCACTTGACAGGTGTGGCATATCAAGAAGCTGATTTAACAGCATGATCATTACACAGGTGCACTTTGTGCGTGGTACAATAAAAGGCCACTCTAAAATGTGCAGGTTTTTCACACAACACAATGGCACTGATGTCTCAAGTTTTGAGGGAGCGTGCAATTGACATACTGACTGCAGGAATGTCCACCAGAGCGGTTGCCAGGTAATTGAATGGTAATTTCTCCAACGTCGTTTTAGAAAATTTGTCAGCACGTCCAACCGGCCCAGACCACATGTATCCACGCCAGCCCAGGACCTCCACATCCGGCTTCTTCATGTAGCCTGGCGAAAGTAAACAGCACAGGACACAAACTAATTTGGGGTTTATTCTGTCGAAGCTTAAATAGGATCATGTAGAAGGGAAATCTCCACAAGATGAAGTGACCAAGTAAAGTTCAGTTTAAGTTACAACCAAGTGAAATAAATCTGTTTTAATAAAATGCATAAAACGAGTACAGTAAGTACCAAGTGAAATGCCTAGTGGCTCTGCTTTCTATAGAAAAACAAAATACAGAGACCACAATGTTCAGTTAGAATGGACTTTCTAACATTTCAAATATCTGGGTACAATATGTCCTTAATTGCCATAAAAATATATGAATACTTAAACACACTGTCCACATGATACCTTAACCCCATATGGAACAATAGATCATTTCACCCTTACTGCACTGGGGGAAATGTCATATCAACAGAGGTTACAATACAAAAATGAAACAAAATACAACGCCCTGAAGCTTTACATGAAATAGAATGTCATTCTGATAATTACTCACGCTTCAAATTATCTTATCAACTCCACAATGTGGTTCTGAGAGCACTGGTATTCAGCTAGCAAGAAGCTAACATCCTCATGTCAATCTGAAAGTATCAACAGGTTAACATGACCGTCTGTCATAAATATTACAAAATTAACGTCTACAGTGCAGATGGTGCAAAATCTGATACATTCCGGTACAAGAGTAAGACAAAGTATTGTTTACACATCTAAAGTAACGTTGGACATACGATGGATCTCAACAGCGCTCCAGTGTAATTGTTTGCTCTCACTCTTACACACTGAGCATGCGCAATCCCATAACTGCTTGCTCACCTTATTTATGGATCTCTTAAAGGAACAGTGCTATCTAGTGGATATAACTGAATACAGGCTCCCAAGTGGGTGGGCCTATGCCCTCCCAGGCCCACCTAAGGCTGCACCCCTGCCCATTCATGTGAAATCTGTAGGGTCTAATTTATTTATTTCAACTGACTGATTTCCTGATATGAACTGTAACTCAGTAAAATTGTTGAAACTGTTGTATTTTGTGCTCATATTTTTGTTCATTGTACAGTGCCCTCGGAAAGTATTTAGACCCTGTGACTTTTTTTCCGCAATTTTTTTTTTCTCAGCAGTCCACCCAATACCCCATAATGACAAAGTGAAAAAAAATTGTGAAAAAACATACCTTATTTAAACATATGTATTCAGACCCTATGCTATGAGATTCAAATTGATCTCAGGTGCATCCTGTTTCCATTGATCATCCTTGAGATGTTTCTACAACTTTATTGGAGTCAACCTGGGGTAAATTCAATTGATTGTACATGATTTGGAATGTTACACACCTGTCTATATAAGTCCCACACTTGACAGTGCATGTCAGAGTAAAAAGCAAGCCATGAGTTCAAAGGAATTGTCTGTAGAGCTCAGAGACAGGATTGTGTCGAGGCACAGATCTGGGGAATGGTACCAAAACATTTCTGCAGCATTGAAGGTCCCCAATAACACAGTGGCCTCCATTATTCTTAAATGGAAGAAGTTTGGAACTGCCAAGACTCTTCCGAGAGCTGGCCGTCCGGCCAAACTGAGCAATCAGGGGAGAATGGCCTTGGTCAGGGAGGTGACCAAGAACCTGATGGTCACTGACAGAGCTCTAGAGTTCCTCTGTGGACATGGGAGAATCTTCCAGAAGGACAACCATCTCTGCAGCACTCCACCAATCAGCCATTTGTGGAAGAGTGACCAGACAAAAGCCACAGGCTGTAATTGCTGCCAAAGGTGCTTCAACAAAGTACTGTCAAGGATCTGAATACTTATGTAAATGTGATATACAGTAAGGGAAAAAAGTATTTAATCCCCTGCTGATTTTGGTACACTTGCCCACTGACAAAGAAATTATCGGTCAAATTTTAATGTCAGGTTTATTTGAACAGTGAGAGACAGAATAACAAAAAACTCCAGAAAAACGCATGTCAAAAATGTTATAAAATGATTTGCATTTTAATGAGGGAAATAAGTATTTGACCCCCTCTCAATCAAAGATTTCTGGCTCCCAAGTGTCTTTTATACAGGTAACGAGCTGAGATAAGGAGCACACTCTTAAAGGGAGTGCTCCTAATCTCAGCTTGTTACCTGTATAAAAGACACCTGTCCACAGAAGTAATCAATCAATCCAATTCTAAACTCTCCACCATGGCCAAGGCAAAGTGCTCTCCAAGGATGTCAGGGACAAGATTGTAGACCTACACAAGGCTGGAATGGACTACAAGAACATCGCCAAGCAGTTTGGTGAGAAGGTGACAACAGTTGGTGCGATTATTCGCAAATGGAAGAAACACAAAAGAACTGTCAATTTCCCTCGGCCTGGGGCTCCATGCAAGATCTCGCCTCGTGGGGTTGCAATGATCATGAGAACGGTGAGGAATCAGCCCAGAACTACACGGGAGGATCTTGTCAATGATCTCAAGGCAGCTGGGACCATAGTTACCAAGAAAACAATTGGTAACACACTACGCCGTGAAGGACTGAAATCTTGCAGCGCCTGCAAGGTCCCCATGCTCAAGAAAGCACATATACATGCCCATCTGAAGTTTGCCAATGAACATCTGAATGATTCAGAGGACAACTGGGTGAAAGTGTTGTGGTCAGATGAGACCAAAATGTAGCTCTTTGGCATTAACTCAACTCGCCGTGTTTGGAGGAAGAGTAATGCTGCCTATGACCCCAAGAACATCATCCCCAGCGTCAAACATGGAGGTGGAAACATTATGCTTTGGGGGTGTTTTTCTGCTAAGGGGACAGGACAACTTCACCGCATCAAAGGGACGATGGATGGGGCCATGTACTGTCAAATCTTGGGTGAGAACCTCAAATCAAATTTTATTTGTCACATACACATGGTTAGCAGATGTTAATGCGAGTGTAGCGAAATGCTTGTGCTTCTAGTTCCGACAATGCAGTAATAACCAACAAGTAATCTAACTAACAATTCCAAAACTAATTTCTTATACACAGTGTAAGGGGATAAAGAATATGTACATAAAGATATGAATGAGTGATGGTGCAGAGCAGCATAGGCAAGATACAGTAGATGGTATCGAGTACAGTATATACATATGAGATGAGTATGTAAACAAGTGGCATAGTTAAAGTGGCTAGTGATACATGTATTACATAAGGATGCAGTAGATGATATAGAGTACAGTATATACGTATACATATGAGGTGAATAATGTAGGGTATGTAAACATTATATTAGGTAGCATTGTTTAAAGTGGCTAGTGATATATTTTACATCATTTCCCATCAATTCCCATTATTAATGTGGCTGGAGTTGAGTCAGTGTGTTGGCAGCAGCCACTCAATGTTAGTGGTTGCTGTTTAACAATCTGATGGCCTTGAGATAGAAGCTGTTTTTCAGTCTCTCGGTCCCAGCTTTGATGCACCTGTACTGACCTCGCCTTCTGGATGATAGCGGGGTGAACAGGCAGTGGCTCGGGTGGGTGTTGTCCTTGATGATCTTTATGGCCTTCCTGTAACATCGGGTGGTGTAGGTGTCCTGGAGGGCTGGTAGTTTGCCCCCGGTGATGCGTTGTGCAGACCTCACTACCCTCTGGAGAGCCTTGCGGTTGTGGGCGGAGCAGTTAACGTACCAGGCGGTGATACAGCCCGCCAGGATGCTCTTGATTGTGCATCTGTAGAAGTTTGTGAGTGCTTTTGGTGACAAGCCGAATTTCTTCAGCCTCCTGAGGTTGAAGAGGCGCTGCTGCGCCTTCTTCATGATGCTGTCTGTGTGAGTGGACCAATTCAGTTTGTCTGTGATGTGTATGCCGAGGAACTTAAAACTTACTACCCTCTCCACTACTGTTCCATCGATGTGGATAGTGGGGTGTTCCCTCTGCTGTTTCCTGAAGTCCACAATCATCTCCTTAGTTTTGTTGACGTTGAGTGTGAGGTTATTGTGCTGACACCACACTCCGAGGGCCCTCACCTCCTCCCTGTAGGCCGTCTGTCGTTGTTGGTAATCAAGCCTACCACTGTTGTGTCGTCCGCAAACTTGATGATTGAGTTGGAGGCGTGCGTGGCCGCGCAGTCGTGGGTGAACAGGGAGTACAGGAGAGGGCTCAGAACGCACCCTTGTGGGGCCCCAGTGTTGAGGATCAGCAGGGTGGAGATGTTGTTGCCTACCCTCACCACCTGGGGGCGGCCCGTCAGGAAGTCCAGTACCCAGTTGCACAGGGCGGGGTCGAGACCCAGGGTCTCGAGCTTGATGACGAGCTTGGAGAGTACTATGGTGTTAAATGCCGAGCTGTCGTCAATGAACAGCATTCTCACATAGGTATTCCTCTTGTCCAGATGAGTTAGGGCAGTGTGCAGTGTGGTTGAGATTGCATCGTCTGTGTACCTATTTGGGCGGTAAGCAAATTGGAGTGGGTCTAGGGTGTCAGGTAGGGTGGAGGTGATATGGTCCTTGACTAGTCTCTCAATGCACTTCATGATGACGGAAGTGAGTGCTACGGGGCGGTAGTCGTTTAGCTCAGTTACCTTAGCTTTCTTGGGAACAGGAACAATGGTGGCCCTCTTGAAGCATGTGGGAACAGCAGACTGGTATAGGGATTGATTGAATATGTCCGTAAACGCACCAGGCAGCTGGTCTGCGCATGCTCTGAGGGCGCGGCTGGGGATGCCGTCTGGGCCTGCAGCCTTGCGAGGGTTAACACGTTTAAATGTTTTACTCACCTCAGCTACAGTGGAGGAGAGACTGCATGTTTTCGTTGCAGGCCGTGTCAGTGGCACTGTATTGTCCTCAAAGCGGGCAAAAAAGTTATTTAGTCTGACTGGGAGCAAGACATCCTGGTCCGTGACTGGGCTGGATTTCTTGTTGTAGTCCGTGATTGACTGTTGACCCTGCCACATACCTCTTGTGTCTGAGCCGTTGAATTGAGATTCTACTTTGTCTCTATACTGACGCTTAGCTTGTTTGATAGCCTTACGGAGGGAATAGCTGCACTGTTTGTATTCGGTCATGTTACCAGTCACCTTGCCCTGATTAAAAGCAGTGGTTCGCTCTTTCAGTTTCACGCGAATGCTGCCATCAATCCACGGTTTCTGGTTAGGGAATGTTTTAATCGTTGCTATGGGAACGACATCTTCAACGCACGTTCTAATGAACTCGCACACCGAATCAGCGTATTCGTCAATGTTGTTGTCTGATGCAATACGAAACATGTCCCAGTCCACGTGATGGAAGCAGTCTTGGAGTGTGGAATCAGCTTGGTCGGACCAGCGTTGGACAGACCTCAGCGTGGGAGCTTCTTGTTTTAGTTTCTGTCTGTAGGCAGGGATCAGCAAAATTGATTCGTGGTCAGCTTTTCCGAAAGGAGGGCGGGGCAGGGCCTTATATTCGTCGCGGAAGTTAGAATAACAATGATCCAAGGTTTTGCCAGCCCTGGTGTCGCAATCGATATGCTGATACAATTTAGGGAGTCTTGTTTTCAGATTAGCCTTAAAATTAAAGTCCCCAGCTACAATGAATGCAGCCTCAGGATGTATGGATTCCAGTTTGCAGAGAGTCAAATAAAGTTCGTTCAGAGCCATCGATGTGTCTGCTTGGGGGGGAATATATACGGCTGTGATTATAATCGAAGAGAATTCTCTTGGTAGATAATGCGGTCTACATTTGATTGTGAGGAATTCTAAATCAGGTGAACAGAAGGATTTGAGTTCCTGTATGTTTCTGTGATCACACCACGTCTCGTTAGCCATAAGGCATACGCCCCCGCCCCTCTTCTTACCAGAAAGGTGTTTGTTTCTGTCGGCGCGATGCGTGGAGAAACCCACTGGCTGCACCACCTCCGATAGCGTCTCTCCAGTGAGCCATGTTTCCGTGAAGCAAAGAACGTTACAGTCTCTGATGTCCCTCTGGAATGCTACCCTTGCTCAGATTTCATCAACCTTGTTGTCAAGAGATTGGACATTGGCGAGAAGAATGCTAGTGAGTGGTGCACGATGTGCCAGTGTCCGGAGTCTGAACAGAGGAGACCGCCTCGTTTCCCTCTTTTGCGAAGTCGTTTTTTTGGGTCGCCGGCTGGGATCCATTCCGTTGTTCTGGTTGAAAGGCAGAACACAGGATCCGCTTCGCGAAAGTCATATTCTTGGTCGTACTGATGGTGAGTTGAGGCTGATCTTATATTCAGTAGTTCTTCTCGACTGTATGTAATGAAACCTAAGATGACCTGGGGTACTAATGTAAGAAATAACACGTAAACAAACAAAAAACTGCATAGTTTCCTAGGAACGCGAACCGAGGCGGCCATCTCTGTCGGCCATCTCTGTCGGCGCCGGACAGGGAATTGAAAATGGGTCGTGGATGGGTATTCCAGCATGACATTGACCCAAAACACACGGCCAAGGCAACAAAGGAGTGATTCAAGAAAAAGCACGTTAAGGTCCTGGAGTTGCCTAGCCGGTCTCCAGACCTTAATCCCATAGAAAGTCTGTGGAGGGAGCTGAAGGTTCGAGATGCCAAACGTCAGCCTCAAAACCTAAATGACTTGGAGAAGATCTGCAAAGAGGAGTGGGACAAAATCCCTCCTGAGATTTGTGCAAACTTGGTGGCCAACTACAAGAAACATCTGACCTCTGTGATTGCCAACAAGGGTTTTGCCACCAAGTACTAAGTCATGTTTTGCAGAGGGGTCAAATACGTATTTCCCTCATTAAAATGCAGATCAATTTATAACAGTTTTGACATGCATTTTTCTGGATTTTTTTGTTAATTCTGTCTCTCACTGTTCAAATAAACCTACCTTTAAAATTATAGACTGAACATTTCTTTGTCAGTGGGAAAACTTACAAAATCAGCAGTGGATCAAATACTTTTTTTCCCTCATTGTGTGTGTGTGTATATATATATATATATATATATTTTTAAATATTCATAGATATGCAGAAGGGAAAAAAACAACTGTTTTTGCTTTGTCGCTGTGGTGTATTGTGTGTAGATTGATGAGGAATGTGTTTTTTAATCAATATTAGATTAAGGCTGTAATACGGCAAAATGTGGAAAAAATCAAGGAGTCTGAATATTTCCGATTACACTGTATTACTGAATCTCATCTGGGACAAGGCACAGGAATTGTAATTACTTAGTATTGCCCACAAGTCATCATTTCCTAAAGTGCCATCAGGAAAATAAAGTCAAAGAAATGTGGCCATGCAGCCAAGAATGAAAAGCAATTCAAATGTATGACAGTGACAGAGCGAACTCGTTCTCTGGGACTCTCCTAATAGACAGATGTAGGATGCATAGCTAACATGCTCTTGGGCGCTCAACCACTCACTATTATCATACTGTACCAACGAGCAATACTAATATCAGAGGCTCCAGCAGTCAATCTTATTGTATTTTTTTCTTCATTTGTCCACTGTTGATACTGTCCCAAAAATGTTTTGGGATGCATTTTGCATCATCATAATGATGTGGTCAGTGACAAATCAAATTTATTTATATAGCCCTTCGTACATCAGCTGATATCTCAAAGTGCTGTACAGAAACCCAGCCTAAAACCCCAAACAGCAAGCAATGCCGGTGTAGAAGCACGGTGGCTAGGAAAAACTCCCTAGAAAGGCCAAAACCTAGGAAGAAACCTAGAGAGGAACCAGGCTATGTGGGGTGGCCAATCCTCTTCTGGGTGTGCCAGGTGGAGATTATAACAGAACATGGCCAAGATGTTCAAATGTTCATAAATGACCAGCATGGTCCAATAATAATAAGGCAGAACATTTGAAACTGGAGCAGCAGCACGGCCAGGTGGACTGGGACAGCAAGGAGTCATCATGTCAGGTAGTCCTGGGGCATGGTCCTAGGGCTCAGGTCCTCCGAGAGAGAGAAAGAAAGAGAGAATTAGAGAGAGCACACCTTATTCACACAGGACACCGAATAGGACAGAAGAAGTACTCCATATATAACAAACTGACCCCAGCCCCCCGACACATAAACTACTGCAGCATAAATACTGGAGGCTAAGACAGGAGGGGTCAGGAGACACTGTGGCCTCATCCGAGGACACCCCCGGTCAGGGCCAAACAGGAAGAATATAACCCCACCCACTTTGCCAAAGCACAGCCCCCACAACACTAGAGGGATATCTTCAACCACCAACTTACCATCCTGAGACAAGGCTGAGAAAAGCCCACAAAGATCTCCGCCACGGCACAACCCAAGGGGGGGGGGGCGCCAACCCAGACAGGATGATCACATCAGTGACTCGACCCACTCAGGTGACGCACCCCTCCCAGGGACGGTATGAGAGAGCCCCAGTAAGCTAGTGACTCAGCCCCTGTAATAGGGTTAGAGGCAGAGAATCCCAGTGGAGAGAGGGGAACCGGCCAGGCAGAGACAGCAAGGGCGGTTCGTTGCTCCAGAGCCTTTCTGTTCACCTTCCCACTCCTGGGCCAGACTACACTCAATCATATGACCCACTGAAGAGATGAGTCTTCAGTAAAGACTTAAAGATTGAGACCGAGTTTGCGTCTCTGACATGGGTAGGCAGACCGTTCCATAAAAATGGAGTTTTTTTTGAGAAAGCCCTGCCTCCAGCTGTCTGCTTAGAAATTCTAGGGACAATTAGGAGGCGTGCGTCTTGTGACCGTAGCATACGTGTAGGTATGTACGGCAGGACCAAATCAGAGAGATAGGTAGGAGCAAACCCATGTAATGCTTTGTAGGTTAGCAGTAAAACCTTGAAATCAGCCCTTGCTTTGACAGGAAGCCAGTGTAGGGAAGCTAGCACTGGAGTAATATGATCACATTTCTTTTGACACTTTGCTTCTTGAAAGTCCAATATCTTGAAAACTTAACTGCTGACATGTAAAACATTTTAGGACTGTATCAACAGTGGACTAGTAATACAAATACAAAATAAATTCCTCAGGGTATTTGTATCTGAATTAAAACTAGCTGGGGGAAATGGCTATATTCTCTGTCCCCAGAGCATTTTTCAGCTCCTCTGGGCTATAATACTGTACAAGCCCCATAGTGACAGTTATCCTTAAATGTCACATGTCACTTCCAATAACATACTTGTTGTCATTATACGATCTTCATTTGTCCTGTGCAGGAGCTATGACAGTTTACTTGTCTAGAAAGTATGTATTATAATAATTGGGATAAGACCTATGATTTCAAGCATGAAGCATTCCAAGTCTGGCATGATCCAAAATGGTGAGAGATCACATCAATACAGACAATCGTTATTTGGGGCGGCAGGTAGCCAGCCTAGTGGTTAGAGCATTGGGCCAGTAACAGGTTGTTGGATCAAATCCCCGAGCGGACAAGGTGAAAATCTGTTGTTCTGCCCCTGAACAAGGCACTTAACCCACTGTTCCCCGTTAGGCGTCATTGTAAATAAAAATGTGTTCTTATCTGACTTGCCTAGTTAAATAAAGGGTAAATAAAAAATCTAAGATACTTTTGTTAAGATATGTATTGTTGGTAACAAGCCCCTGCTTTTGGATATTAGTTTGATTTATTTTTCTTGGTGCCATCTAGTGATCATGATTGGGAATTACAGAGATTTTACCAATATATTAGTAGCAGTACTGGATCAGAACAGGTGATGTCACTGTGGTTCCACTGAATGCAGTCTGGGGAGGCAGTTGACACTGCTATCAGCATAGGTATATTTCTACATTTTTCAATATACATTTTATGATGTTCATTTTTTTTTTGGAGAGAGTGTACATCTAAGAATAAATATTCATACACCTTTTACTCAGGACAGTATTTTGAACCAGTTCCTATGGGCAAAACATAATCAGAAAAAATCACAACGAGCTCTAAATGCATCCAAGTTTGTATTCACAAGCTTGATGTAACCATTGCATGCTAGGAATATGGGACCAAATACTACACTTTTTATTACTTTAATACACTAGAAATGAATTTGTCAAAATACTGATGACTTCTTCAAATAGGGGGACTGGATACATCAAGTGCTTTTATTTCTAAACAGTAAATCAACTATGTACTGCCCCCTCATATGAAACATTTGATCACAAATCCAAAGTCTTGGAGTATGGAGCTACAACCCCTGACATCTGGACTGAGCTGTAGAACCCGAGAGACATGGTGGTGGGACAGAGAATAGAGCTGAGGCCAGACTGAAAGACAGCTTAGGCTGACCTTGAACGAGCGTCACTAAGAGTGTTACTAAGGCTGAACTGCTGTTCCAAAAGATCAAGGTGGAGGAGCTGAAGAGAGAATGCATCCCTGAAAGCCAGTGACAGCCAGTGAGAGAGAGGTGGAGGAGCTGAAGAGAGAATGCATCCCTGAAAGCCAGTGACAGCCAGTGAGAGAGAGGTGGAGAAGCTGAAGACCGATAACACAGCCAGACCAAAGGTGGCCTTCTCTGCTAGTTTGGCTAATTTAGGACATGTTGGACGCTTCAATACTGACATTACATTGGTCCACAATAGAGATTTCAACAAACATTGGCACAGCGTACAACCCTACTTCAGATTCACTGACTATGATCCCTGCACTCCTGAATACATTAGTGTATTCCACAGGATGCTGCTGAGGGGAGGACAGCTCATAATAATGTATGTAATGGAATGGTATCAAACACGTAACGACGGGCTATTACTATGAACCTGTCCTCCCCAATTAAGGGGCCACTAGCCGCCTGTGGTGTATTCATGTATCACAATACCCAGAAAGTTATGTTAAATGCCATATATGATTTAATGGATAGGATGCACCTGCATCTAATGCATTGTCTTCAGAGCTAGAGAATGGGGTTGTGGTCTACATGCTTCTCTCCCCAAAGGCTACAGGCTCTATTGTGATATTGATTCCCCAACCCCCTTCAGTGGCTTGTAATGTGCTTTCATTTTAACTCATTTCTGTTTTCTATTCATGTGTTGTTCTAATAACCAATTTCTGTGTTAATGCAAGTGACTGATTTAACGAATCCTCACTTATCAGTATCTGCAATTTGGCAGGACGCCCAGACCTTGTTTTGAGAACTACAAAAGATATCTCAGTTTCAAGGTCTCAGCTTACAGAGAAGAAGCCTCGTGAGATATTGGTCTGTCACATGTTATGAACCAGTATTGCTCAGTCACATGAATGAAACAAAATGGTAATGATGCTATATCATGCAAATAGAACTTGTCTATGTATAGCCGTTTATAGGACAACTGCTGGGGCTGCCAAAGGGGAGATTAATATGTGTACTATGCTGTATTGAGTTGGTTGGAACCTCTCCAGCACTCAGACAAATTAAGGAGTATTCATTTGCGATTGACTTCGAGTGTCCCTGTGTAAGAATTTCCCCAACAGGCTTCCTGCTCTTTCCTATGTTAGGGGGGCACCAATCTGTAACGCTGTAATTAAACAGCTATCTCGTTGTGGGGTTAAGATGTACTTCTATAATGATAAATATGCTTTTAAAGAATACAGTATAATTTTTTATTTTTTTCCCCATGGTGAATTACAGAGCATTTATTTATTTTCCATCATCTTTAATTGCAATTTCCCAATTCTCTCTGCAGCTGTTATGAAGATGTCTGATACTCATGGATCATAATCATGCAAGTCTGAGGAGACATCAGCCCAGTGTCACGGTCACGTGCTGGGGCAACAGCAAATACACACACACACAGAGGCACACTATGATACTCCTGTATACTTCTGGCCCTTCTTTGGACACTGTTTTAACTAACCTCCAGACGAGCTTCAATGCCATACAACCCTCCTTCCGTGGCCTCCAACTGCTCTTAAATGCAAGTAAAACTAAATGCATGCTCTTCAACCGATCGCAGCCTGCACCTGCCCATCCCGTCCAGTATCACTACTCTGGACAGTTCTGACTTAGATTATGTGGACAACTACAAATACCTAGGTGTCTGGTTAGACTGTAAACTCTCCTTCCAGACTCACATCAAACATCTCCAATCCAAAATTAAATCTAGAATCGACTTCTATTCTGCAACAAAGCATCCTTCACTCATGCTGCCAAACATACCCTCGTAAAACTGACTATCCTACCATTCCTTGACTTCGGCGATGTCATTTACAAAATCGCCTCCAACACTCTACTCAGCAAATTGGATGCAGTCTATCACAGTGCCATCCGTTTTGTCACCAAAGCCCCATATACTACCCACCACTGCGACCTGTATGATCTTGTTGGCTGGCCCCCAGGTCATCTATAAATCTTTGCTAGGTAAAGCCCCGCCTTATCTCTGCTCACTGGTCACCATTGCAGCATCCATTGCAGCACCCGTAGCAAGCGCTCCAGCAGGTATATTTCACTGGCCAATTCCTCCTTTGGTCACTTTCCTTCCAGTTCTTTGCTGCCAATGACTGGAACGAACTGCATAAATCACTGAAGCTGGAGACTCATATCTCCCTCACTAACTTTAAGCACCAGCTGTCAGAGCAGCTTACCGATCGTTGCAGCTGTACACAGCCCATCTGTAAATAGCCCACCCAACTACCTCATCCCCATACTGTATTTATTTATTTTGCTCCTATGCACCCCAGTATATCTACTTGCACATTCATCTTCTGCACATCTATCACTCCAGTGTTTAATTGCTATATTGTAATTATTTTGCCACTAGGGCCTATTTATTGCCTTACCTCCCTTATCCTACCTCGTTTGCACACACTGTATATAGATGTTTTCTATTCTATTATTGACTGTATGTTTGATTATTCCATGTGTAACTCTGTGTTGTTGTTTGTGTTGCACTGCTTTGCTTTATCTTGGCCAGGTCGCAGTTGTAAATAAGAACTTGTTCTCAACTAGCCTACCTGGTTAAATAAAGGTGATTAAAAACAATTTTTAAATGATGGGTGGATGTACAGTATGTACTTAGATGACAGATTCAATTAATATAGAACAATGACTGCAGCTTCAAAACCACACATTTCAGTATTTATTCAGCATGGGGTTCTATTTTATCTCTCTTATTCGTCGGGCTTGTAATGGCTTAGCTTTGCAGTGTTACTGCAGTGCAGTGCCTGCCTGCCTCCCCTCTTGCTTCCATTGTGTGGGTGTGCACAGAACTCGCTCCCTGGCCCTCACACTGAAAGGCCCCGACCATTCATCCTCCACACTGAAGCTCATTAGAACTCTATAGAAGCACAATTGTGAGCCTCACATTAGACACTTCCTCACTGCTGCCACAGACACCATACAAAGTGCCAGTTTGCTGCTAAGCTAAGCGCATTGTCTTCTGATTCATAGAGTCTGGACCTCCATTCATGATATTAAGTTTGAGTGGTGGAATATCAATTGAGTGTGCAATGGCCCGGTATCTTTTTTAGAGACCAGGGACAGAAAGGAGCTCAGCTGGTCTGCAAAGTGCTGGATCTCAACAGGATCATTGTGGAGCTCTGAATGGGGGACCTCACTTTTTCTCTCCAATAGAGAGCAGAATGTACATCAAATGAATTCACAGGAACTTGTTTTCAGGGTATTTTCAAGAGCCGCAATCCCGATGTCTCAATTATACCTACTTCCTTTGGAATAGGTCCCATTAAAAAGTTGTGAATCCTAACGATGCTTTTCATGCCAAATATCAAGTCTTACAAGATTGCAATCCATGTACAATCCATTTGTTGATAAGCACAGTCAATATCATCAAGGAAATAATCAGTGTTGTTACTTAGCAGAGGCATAGCATTTTACCCCCTAGATTTATCCAATGCGTTAGACACAGTTGATCATGAAATATTATTTGCTAAATTACATTATTACAGTTTTCATGATCTTATATACTTACGTTTATGATAGAGAACAATTTGTATATGCAAATGGTTGTGCATCTACCAGGGCCAGGATATCCTGTGGCATTCCACAGGGTTCAATCCTTAGACCTGTGTTATTCCTAATCTATATCAATGACCCATTTTCTTTGCTGATGATACCAACTTGGTTTTATCTCACAAGAATTTCGATTCACTAATCAATGAAGCCAACTCAGGCATGACCAAGTTTTCTGAATGGTTCCATATAATCAAATGATCTTTAAATGTAAAAAAGAATCCAACTGCGTTGTATTCACTGGTAAGAATAAGAAAGAAAAAAATGTAAGAGCCAGAATCTCAATTGGTGAGAATGAAATGGACCTGGTTTAATTCACTAGATTCCTAGGTGTTGTAGTTGATGAAAAGTTATCCTGGAAAAAGCATATGCAGCAAATTTGTATCATCAGAAAGATTAGTGGATTGGTTCATCAGCCTTGCTTCCTAACACTATACTACAGCTTAAGTTATCTCATTTACTGCAATATTGTCTGGGCTATTGCACATGCTTCCTACCTACCCAAATGACTAATTTGCAGGACTAGCCACCTCCTTTAACTACTTGGCTCCATCTGCCCCTCTGTTTAAGAAACTCAATATATTGTCCATTAATATACTCCATGAACCTTCATCTACAAATACATATACCTCCCAGACAGCCTACCTAAACTTTCAATGGATTCTTCCATGTTCCTTCCCAAATCCATGCATTCAACACGACACTACAATAACCTTCACCCTTCCCTCTGCCGCACCTTGCTCTAGCTAGCAGATACAGAGGTTCCATACTCTGGAATTCCTATCTTCACTTTGACAAAACGTCATCATCACTCAATAACTTCAAGTGAAGACTAGGGGTCAGACTGATGATCCAAACTACCCAGTAGTCTCCTCCATGTAGCCTAGCTCTCACAAACACATACAGACACACATAATCAAACATGTTTTTCCTGTATATTCAGTATACTATCAACAGTTGTAATTAGTATTCTTTGTTTAACTGATTGAACAAACTTTTTTTGTACTAATATTGTATATTAATAATTGTATATTGTTTTTTTGGTGTGGTTTTCATTTAAGCCCTTTTGGTTTTCCAACCTCACCTGCACACCAGGTTTTTGTCTGTACTGTTTTGTCTTTAACTTGTTTTCTTTGGTGCAAATAAATTAAATCTAAAACCCCCAAACCCAAAAAAGAACAAATTGTTTATCCCTTAAACTGAATAATCTCAAACACATTGCAGATAAAAACAACAGTGCACTCATCTTGCAGGCAGTATCATCAGAGATGCAGCTTATTATATGATTTTTTTAATATGCAAGTTTGACTTATTTCGAGATAAATAGTCCCACACTGCTGCCTGTGGCTCACTGTGTCATGAACAAATGGTTCCTGTTGGCAACAGACAAAACCCTATGGCAGTATCACAAACAGCGGCCAATGTGGAGCATGTAAACAGGCATTAGGTACACACAGAGGTAGATAGCACAGCCTGAGCCCACAAACACCCCTCAAACAAGACACCACAGTTGCTTTTTCCACCAGTCTGGAGAATATAAAACCTCAAATCTGATTACAAGCAACCTTTGGCTCCCTGGCGGCCAGACAATTGCTTTGGCTGTCTGGGACATTTTCCATGCCCAGCATGAGGTGTCCCCCGAACCGTGCACCCCCTCGCCTCGCTTTGCCTGGACATGCTTGCTTACTGTTCCACAATTTAATTTCCTCCTTTCCCCCAGCTCCTCTATTATGAGGCTGAGTATCATTAGCCGGAGCAGTCAGCTCAGGGTCATATGGTTACACATGATGCCAGCCATCCATTGGCTAAAATATACCACACACGCACTCACGCATACACCCCCCCCCCCACTCACACACACACATATAAAATCATGCTACACACACATCAACCCCACCTTCCCCAAAACACGTGTAAATATTGCACTATAATTTGTGCCTTCCTGTATTATACTTATTCTAACATTTTTATTCTATTCTACTGAACCATTTACTTTATGTTCATATTCTTATCTTTTATTATTTCTTGTTGCATTTGCATTGTCGAGAAGGAACCTGCAAGTGAACATTTAATTGGACAGTGTATACAGTACTATACCATGTATATCCTGCAAAGCTTCAACTATGCCTCTGAAATTCAATAAATCTATAACAACAAACCCGGGTTCGAGTTCCAGTTCGGCTTCCCCTGAATCAGTGGAGGCTGCTGAGGGGAGGACGGCTCATAATAATGGCTGGAACGGAGTCAATGGAATGGCATCAAACACATGGAAACCATGTTTTTTTTATGTATTTGATACCATTCCACTCATTCCTCTCCAGCCATTAACAAGAGCCCGTCCTCCCCAATTAAGGTGCCAACAACCTCCTGTGCCCTGAATTTGTTGTAGTATTATATACATCTGCTTCTCACATAACCAATAGTATTTCAACTACACTGTTCTATCAAAGTTGACCTCTTACATTGTCTCTCCCTTTCATCCACATCAGACCCCAACGTTAACTGCTGTAGATCCTTCACAGATTTTTTGTGCATATTTCTGTCAAGCTGGACGGAAGGTATTTTTAAAACGGACGGAATCGATTCTCAAGTAGGAACCAATAGGCCTGTCAAGTCTCTAAGTGACAAACCATAGTAGGTCAACCAAGTCACTAAAAAGAGGAGGAACGTGGTGGGAGAATACCACTTAGACCATTACAGAGGCAATCTGAAACATGTATTAATTGGTGTGAATTCATAGAGTAAAACATGAAATATGAATGACCTGATGAATCGGTCATTCAGAACATTCATATTCTGTATCTGGTGGTCAATTAAAGTTAAGTTATCTTGCATCAAAATCCATACGTATACAGTGACCTCGATCAAACCAAACCAAATAATATTATTATACATTGTGCGCACAAGTGAGCTGCAAACTATTTCATTTCCATGCCTTTCTATGGGACACAATGGCTGCTCTAAGGTAGCTGCAGAAAAGGGAAAACTATTTACTGCAGGACTGAGAAATATGCTTGGTGCACGTTAAACTTTGGCCAGCAGTCCATTTTATCTGGTGTCTATCATTTAATAGGCAAGTTGACATAATGAATGGAGACGGGCCCACCTTCTGCCACTCCAGAAAGCACCCAGTCTTATCTGAATTGAGAATCACATTAGAACCTCTTAGCCAATCACACGGTAGCCCTGGAGCAAAGTGCAGACCCTGGAGGAGAAGAGAAAGAGAGAAGAGAAGAAGAGAGAGAGAGAGCTTTTCTTTTCCTGGGACTTGAAGTTGGCCCTGGTCTGGGGAGACTTGAAGGGATTATATCTCAACTTTGAGTATCTTCTGTAACTTGGCTCTGTGGCTGCTGAGACTAATGGGCTGTACTGTGAGGTGAGTGAAAGGGAAGTTGTACAACTGAATGCATTCAACTGAAATGTGTCTTCCGCATTTAACCCAACCCCTCTGAATCAGAGAGGTGCGGGGGTTTCCTTAATCGGGTGAGGGAGCGTTCCTTAGGGTCACAGTGAACAGGATGATCGGTGGTCAGAAGGAGAATATGGCGGCAGGATCACCTACTCATCCAGGCTTTGGCATCTCTGGGAAGAGCTTCCTCATAGACAACCTGCTGCGCTCGGCAGGGCCATCCTTTTCCTCATCCTCTTCCTCGCCCACCTCAGGTGGACCATCAAGTGGGCTCTTCAAGGAGCCCTCGACCGGCCCCTACTGGAGCACCTGGGGCCCTCAGCATGTTGTCTATGAGGGCCAGAGTAAAAACTGTGAACGAGTCAAAGACAGAGGGCTTCCTCCTCATCCACACTCAGGTACAATAGTATATAATACACCACATTATTATATTAGTATATTATATTGGTGATTGTGAGATCGAATGTGTAGGCCCTTGAAACTATACATGGGGGAAATGTGATTTGATTTTATGTATTTATTTCTTAAAAATATATGTGCCTTAGAATTGACAAAACCAGTTGTTTCGACTCTCCCTCGTGTCAAAATGCATGCAACATGATTTGAAACATTTAGAATCATTCGAAGTAAAGCACATTTTCAGAAAATACTTATTGTTCAGAACAAATCCTATTTATATAGATTTCTCATTAAAAAAGACACTGTAAGGAAGTGTAACCTCTTCATCCTATCAATTTATTCTTCCATGCCTTCAGCTCAAAATATCAGAAAATTATATCAGATACAAATTCCATTTGCTATACTGCCATTTAGGTAACACTTTATTTGGATAGTTCATCTGCAGATGATTAGCAATATTTCAACTAACTATCTACTAACCCTAACCCTAATCCTTATTCTAACCCTAAACTTAACCCCTTACCCTAACCCTAACCCTTACCCTAACCATAACCCTAACCCTAAACTTAACCCTTACCATAGCCCTAACCCTAACCTTAATCTTTGTTCTAACCCTAAACTTAACACTTACCATAGCCCTAACCCTAACCTTAATCTTTGTTCTAAACCTAACCATAAACTTAACCCTTACCCTAGCCCTAACCCTAACCTTAATCTTTGTTCTAAACCTAACCATAAACTTAACCCTTACTCTAGCCCTAACCATAACCTTAATCTTTGTTCTAAACCTAACCCTAACCATAAACTTAACCCTTACTCTAGCCCTAACCATAACCTTAATCTTTGTTCTAAACCTAACCCTAACCATAAACTTAACCCTTACTCTAGCCCTAACCATAACCTTAATCTTTGTTCTAAACCTAACCCTAACCATAAACTTAACCCTTACTCTAGCCCTAACCATAACCTTAATCTTTGTTCTAAACCTAACCCTAACCATAAACTTAGCCAGCAGTTGTTTGTCAACAGATCAGTTTGTTGATAGTATGACCGTCTGTAGAGCATCTGCAGATGGACTATCCAGAAAATAAAGTGTGACTGACATTTTCTTTATGTGTTTTACTTTCAATATTAAAGTAAATACAATTCTAAAACATTATAAACTTCATCTTCACCTGCAGGTTATAATGGATATTTACTACAAATAAGACCCATTCTAAAAGATAACACGTAGTAGTTATTATACACATGACAATAATGAAAGTCAGAGTCCTTTTTAAAAACATTTTAGTTGCTCCTCTAATGTTTACCATTTGACTACCCAAAACATGCAATATGTAGTATTTGTATTGAAGAATAGACTTTGGCACAGAGAAATGTACATGCTTACATACCAAATGTCGTAAATGTATCTCATACCAGCTTCCATCTCAAATCAAATTGTATTGTAATGGTCGCATACACATATTCAGCAGATGTTATCGCGGGTGCAGCAAAATGCTTGTGTTCCTGCAGCAGTGCATACATTTATTATTATTTTTTTTTAATTTTACCTTTATTTAACCAGGCAAGTCAGTTAAGAACGCATTCTTATTTTCAATGACGGCAGAGCTTTTATAGGATAGGCCTTGACTAGAATACAGTATATACACTGAGAGCTCAAAACATTAGGAACACTTTCCTAATATTGAGTTGCATCCTTTTTGCCCTCAGAACAGCCTCAATTCGTTGGGGCACAGACTTTATAAGGTTGAATACAATGCTTCCCACTATCGTGTCAAGTTGGCTGGATATCCTTTGTGGTGTACCATTCTTGATACACACGGGAAACTGCTGCGTGAAAAACCCAGCAGCGTTGCAGTTCTTGTCTCGCTCAAACCAGTGCACCTGGCACCTACTACCATACCCCGTTCAAAGGCACTTAAGTCTTTTGTCTTGCCCGTTCACGCTCTGAATGGCACACATACACAATCCATGTCTCAGTTGTCTCAAGGCTTAAAAATACTTATTTTACCTGTCTCTTCATCTACTCTGACTAAAGTGGATTTAAGGGATCATGGCTTTCACCTGGATTCACTTGGTTAGGCTACGTCATGGAAAGAGCAGGTGTTCCTAATGTTTTGTACACTCAGTTTACATATAAAGTGGGTGGCATCCCCCAGTAGTTATAAAGTGAGAGAGGCACTCGTAACTGCACCATTAAGTATCTCTCCTATTCCCTTTCAGCTACTGTAGAGAATTATGGAACATGTGGGGAAAATCTACCAGGAAACTCCAGTATATAAAATCCAGTATAATTAAGTGTGCAGGGGGGGCTGTGGGTGTAATAAAACCCACTAAAAGAGATTCTGTGTTTCCTCTGAAATTACACCTGTCTCTCTGCTCATGCTATTTTTTACTTTAACTTACCCCCTCTCTCCATATTCTCTCTCCCTTTCCCCTTCTTTCTCTCTCCCCCTCTCTCTATTCCTCCTTCCCCTTCTCCCTCTATCTCTTCTCTCTGCAGGCCTGTTGAGCAGTGTGTTTCTACGGCGCCCTCGGTATGTGCTGGCAGCAGTGTGCTGTGGTGGGTCCAGCCCTCCACTTGTCTTCTCCGGTGAGTGTTTAATACTTCATCAGTGACGCCTCAGCTCCTCTAAGCATTAACAGCAGGGTCTCCCATATTCTCTACGGCTAATTACTGATGCAATGCCAAGGAGCTAATTCTCCACTCAACTCTCTGCACTGCTATTCATGACCATTCACGGCTATTTAGACCATTTAGGGGTGGTGGGGGGGGGGGGGGGTGGAGCAGGGGGTGGGGGCGGGTGCTTTTATGGCCATTAAGGCCCCCATTTGGAGTCATATAGATACGCACACAGGCCCACTCAAGTGTGCAGAGCGCCTTGTCTCTGTCAGATTAGGACTGTATTAATAAGAGGTATGCCATGTAACTGTTATTGGTCTCTGTGTGACATTCGTATTGCATCTCTGTGAGCTGAGTCTCAGCACATAGGACAGTTTGGCTGATAGTTGGTCCAACTGTGATAATTGAATCAGTGTGACCAAACTGCTAATGTTCCGACTTGCAAAAGGAGGGGATTTATTTATATAATGAGGTTCCTAAAATGATTTAGTGTAGGATTCATGGAAAATATTTCCATGAAACCAGAATCTATATGGATTTGAATTGTGTTAGGTAATTGGATTTATTTTGAAGTCTGTATTAACCTTTCATAGTGAAAGTCTCATGACGAGGGCAGCAGTGACTTCTCCTAACTTCTGTCAGGGCTGTGATGCTAGTTGCTAGGTCCTTTGACTCCTGACAAGTGAGGCAGCAAATATAATCCCTCAGTAGACCCCCCCGGTTCCCTGAGCCTTCTTAGTGGGCTGACACTTTCCCACAGTGCCCAGCAACAGGACAATGCTGTGACCAATCAGCACTTTCACTCCCCCATCCACAAGGGACCCCGCTGCAATTTTTCACTGCAGTAATAAACTCTGCGAAGCACAAAAACACAGAAAACAGCTATTCCTCTGCAGAAAGGGGGCTGCCCACTCCCTCTTTGTGTGGCCACAGAAACCAGCTCCTCAACTTCCTCCTTTTCCTGTCAACTCACTCTCATTACTTTTCATTTAAAGTCCCCTGACCTGAACATAAAACACTCAATGAAAGTGTATAGACTTATTCGAGCTCATCTTCCCATAGAACCGGGCCCATACCTGCAAGAGAAAATATTTAGTGAGGAACGCTGAGCCAGCGAGCAGTGTCCTTTCAATGAACAGCCTTTGTGGCTAGACCCTAAGGGTTGTGCGCTCAGACCATGAAGCCCTTGGGAGTGACCTGTTAAAACTCCATTTAAGTGGTAGCCATTGAGGCCTGAGGAGCGCATCTAACCGGTTACTCGCACCCCAGAGGTGGTCTGTGTGCAGATTTGTCGTACAGATTAAAAAGGCATTGCTCATTGGGATTTGGTCAAATGTTCCACTTGACTCTTGTTGTGCGTGAGTCAGGCAGTGTGGGATTGCTCTTCACCCAATCTCTTTCTCCTCTGTGAAAATGGGTCTCCATTCTCTCTTTAGTCACCCCCATTTTGTTAAATTAGACAGATTGATGCAAACTAAGTAGTGGAGAGTAAGTGTGTATAAGAGTGATGGAAAATGGACACAATCCATGTAGATAGTGAGTGACGAAGTGAGCCAGTTAGTAGATGCGTGAGTCTGCCTTTTACACTGACCAAAATGTGTTGGTCCCATGTTGTTTGAGCGAGTGTGCAATTGACATGCTGACTGCAGCAATGTCCACAGAGCTGTTGCCAGAGAATTGAATGTTAATTTCTCTACCATAAGCTGTCTACAATGTAATTTTAGAGAATTTGGCAGTACGTCCATCATAACCGCAGACTACGTGTATAGATCGGATGGGCGAGCAGTTTGCTGACGTCATTGTTGTGAACAGAGTGCCCCATGGGGGCGGTGGGGTTATGGTATGGGCATGCATAAGCTACTGACAACAAACACAATTGCATTTTATCGATGGCAATTTGAATGCACAAAAATATTGTGACGACATTCTGAGGATCATTGTGAGGCCCATTTTTTTAAGGTAACTGTGATCAAAAAATGCATATCTTTAGTCCCAGTCATGTGAAAGCCATAGATTAAGGCCAAATGAATTGTTTTAAATGAACTGATTAACTGATATGAACTGTAATGTTGCATATTGCATTTATATTTATATTTTTGTTAAGTATATAATCAGTATAAGGATGTATTCAGTAATTTGGACTGGACTGGATATGATAGCCAGAGCAATAATGCATTTGAATACCAACATTTCCATTCATTAATTAGGATGATTTTCTATTTCAGTCCACTTGATGTGGGAATATACAGTAATATATTTATCTTGTTATTGACTTCGTTCACCTTACATCCATTTCCATATTAAAATATTGGTACTTGTATCTAGTAGGGCAATGTTCCATTGCATTCATGCAACAGAGAACATATGTCAATGAAAATAAGTTTACTCATCCATAATAACACAATGCAAAAAAATGACATTTGCCTTTTCTCAAGTCAGGTAATTTTTTAGCTAGAATACAAACATGAATGATTCTGACCTCTGACCTTTCAGAGGGAGCTTATATTCCGATGTGGTCCCCGGATACGAGCCCCAAATCCCGGCGAGGAATCCTGAGGAGGGCGGTGTTCTCAGATGAGCAGAGGAAGGAGCTGGAGAAAACATTCAAAAGACAGAAATACATCAGCAAGACAGACAGAAACAAACTGGCAGCAGATCTCAGCCTGAAGGAATCCCAGGTAGGATACCATATACTGTAGGTCTAGGTCGGAGGTCACCATTAAAACCCCATTTTATATCCTATGATACATCATGCTTTTTTCTCATATCACCTCTTCATTGAATGCAAACACATTTTACTGGGTATGAGTGCTCCAGCCTAGATTTAGTAAATACAGTGCCTTGCGAAAGTATTCAGCCCCCTTGAACTTTGCGACCTTTTGCCACATTTCAGGCTTCAAACATAAAGATATAAAACTGTGTTTTTTTGTGAAGAATCAACAACAAGTTGGACACAATCATGAAGTGGAACAACATTTATTGGATATTTCAAACTTTTGTAACAAATCAAAAACTGAAAAATTGGACGTGCAAAATTATTCAGCCCCCTTAAGTTAATACTTTGTAGCGCCACCTTTTGCTGCGATTACAGCTGTAAGTTGCTTGGGGTATGTCTCTATCAGTTTTGCACATCGAGAGACTGACATTTTTTCCCATTCCTCCTTGCAAAACAGCTCGAGCTCAGTGAGGTTGGATGGAGAGCATTTGTAAACAGCAGTTTTCAGTTCTTTCCACAGATTCTCGATTGGATTCAGGTCTGGACTTTGACTTGGCCATTCTAACACCTGGATATGTTTATTTTTGAACCATTCCATTGTAGATTTTGCTTTATGTTTTGGATCATTGTCTTTTTGGAAGACAAATCTCCGTCCCAGTCTCAGGTCTTTTGCAGACTCCATCAGGTTTTCTTCCAGAATGGTCCTGTATTTGGCTCCATCCATCTTCCCATCAATTTTAACCATCTTCCCTGTCCCTGCTGAAGAAAAGCAGGCCCAAACCATGATGCTGCCACCACCATGTTTGACAGTGGGTATGGTGTGTTCAGGGTGATGAGCTGTGTTGCTTTTACGCCAAACATAACGTTTTGCATTGTTGCCAAAAAGTTCAATTTTGGTTTCATCTGACCAGAGCACCTACTTCCACATGTTTGGTGTGTCTCCCAGGTGGCTTTTGGCAAACTTTAAACAACACTTTTTATGGATATCTTTAAGAAATGGCTTTCTTCTTGCCACTCTTCCATAAAGGCCAGATTTGTGCAATATACGACTGATTGTTGTCCTATGGACAGAGTCTCCCACCTCAGCTGTAGATCTCTGCAGTTCATCCAGAGTGATCATGGGCCTCTTGGCTGCATCTCTGATCAGTCTTCTCCTTGTATGAGCTGAAAGTTTAGAGGGACGGCCAGGTCTTGATAGATTTGCAGTGGTCTGATACTCCTTCCATTTCAATATTATCGCTTGCACAGTGCTCCTTGGGATGTTTAAAGCTTGGGAAATCTTTTTGTATCCAAATCCGGCTTTAAACTTCTTCACAACAGTATCTTGGACCTGCCTGGTGTGTTCCTTATTCTTCATAATGCTCTCTGTGCTTTTAACGGACCTCTGAGACTATCACAGTGCAGGTGCATTTATACGGAGACTTGATTACACACAGGTGGATTGTATTTATCATCATTAGTAATTTAGGTCAACATTGGATCATTCAGAGATCCTCACTGAACTTCTGGAGAGAGTTTGCTGCACTGAAAGTAAAGGGGCTGAATAATTTTGCACGCCCAATTTTTCAGTTTTTGATTTGTTAAAAAAGTTTGAAATATCCAATAAATGTTGTTCCACTTCATGATTGTGTCCCACTTGTTGTTGATTCTTCACAAAAAAATACAGTTTTATATCTTTATGTTTGAAGCCTGAAATGTGGCAAAAGGTCACAAAGTTCAAGGGGGCCGAATACTTTTGCAAGGCACTGTATCTAGAGTCACTTCTATGAGAAGTGTCCCTCATCTTAAAATGTTATTACAATACTGCTATCACTACTGTGATAATTGTAAGAAGAAGACCAAGATGTCATACCCTCTAAGCTTTTGTCTAAAGTAGGGGGAAAGAGGTCAACATTTCAGTTGTAGTTGAGGTGGCTGTTCTTATTTTAGATTTGAAAAGCAGAGAAGTAGACTAAAATTGCATATGCTCTAAGTGTTTGTCTAATTAGAAAAGTATAATTGTGGCACTACTTAGAAAAGTATAATTGTGGCACTTCAAACAGACTGAATAAATAGATATAATGCTCCCTGCTGTATCATAGACTTAGATTTGACTAAACAAAACAACTGGCACCCCAAAATGAACCTCTCACTGACCCGTGTGTCTACTGTAGGTGAAGATCTGGTTTCAGAACCGGAGAATGAAGTGGAGGAACTGTAAGGAGAAGGAGGCTCACAGCTGCCGCTCCCCCATGGAGGAGCTCATGTCCCGGGGCTGCAACCAGGAAGAAGAACGCAAGGGGGCACCAGAGAGCATGGGCACGCCATCAGACAGCTCACCGTCACAGCAGCAAGACTCGGACACAGGTGTTACCACAGAGAAAGAGTCATGCAAGGAACCTGCGACTTTGAAACAGCCACTGAGTCCACACAGATACACAATGACCTCTGACCCCTGAGAGGATGAGAGACTGAAAGATGGGCATTGAGCATTGGATAAAACGACTAACACTTCATAACAAGAAAATCTTGTAATTATAATATTGTGTGGATTGCTATTGTGTAGTAACGTTTTGGAAACTTTATTAAATCATACACTGTATATAAACACAAACTGAAGGTTAGTCAGCTACACACAACCATGTACAAATGCTTTAACATGTAAGACTGTATTCAGAATATTTATTTTACTCTTAACTGAAACAATTTCTGTAAATAAAATGATTCATTAAATGCTGATTTCTTCATTCCATGTTAAAATTCAAGATGTTGAGTAAGCAATAGTAATACGAGACAACAGTAATAAGTTACAGTATTTAAAGGCCCAATGCAGGCATTTTTATCTCAATATAAAATTATTTCTGTGTAACAATTATGTACATTACTGTTATTAATTAAAATGGTTAAAAACAAATAAAAATAGCTTCTAAGCAAAGAACAACGTCTCAAGCTAGAATATTGCTAGGACTGTCTGGGAGTGGTCTGGGGGGTCTAATTGGATGAGCCTAATGGGAGGGATATGTAACCTGAAAACTAGCAGTTATTGGCAGAGAGGTTTGAAACTCTTTTTGTTATTGGTCTATTAAAACTTATACTGTCTGATGATGTCACCAGGCAGGCCAAAACTCCATCCAACCAAAGAGGTCTTTTCAACCAGCTCTTACACTTAAATGACATTATCAATTTCACAGTATTATTCGAACCTCAGTGTGGAAATATATATAAAACAAATTTTGGGAAGCACTGGGCCTTTAATATTCACACAAAAATACAGTACATCAATAAAGATAGTGCTTGCTACCAAGGACCTCAGAGACAATATCAAATAAATGACAGATATTACAAATATGAAATGCCAATTAAATGTAACATTGTACAACCATGGTGAATGCCAGATGTTATGCTGGAACTTTGTTGTTTGTAAGACTTTTATTTTTGGACTTTGTCTTTTCCTCATCCATTCACTATCTGGACATCCTGCACTCCTGCACCATTCTTCATTCACCTACTTGGCTGTAAGGTTCTGGCTATTTTACATGCTGTATGAATCATATAGAATAACCAACACTAATTCAATAGAAATAGATTACATATTTACATTTTATTATCGTATTATTTTCACTCACTTAACAGAAAAATCCAACATACAAAACACATAAATACGGCATTATCTAAATAGAAAATAATACTCTTTAGAAATAATTTACATTTAGCTATTACTATGTATAGTTTTTAGAGTGCATTCTATTACTGTGTGCTGTAGCTGAGCTACTGTGAAGGAGCAGAGGGCAACAGAGGGCTAATGAGAGAGTCCAGTCCAGAGAGCAACACCTCTGACATCAAGTCAGTAACTTCAGAAAACATCATATACTCAACTGACCTTCCACTCAGGACACCATTCTAAGCAACACAGATTTAACAGAGATCATATTTTTCATTATATCACTATCATCCAGTCACTCAACACCTGTGGTGTTTCCACTTGCGTGCAGCCATTGTGATGCTGTTGTTCTTCTTGTGCCAGGGGAAGAGGCGGGTGAGGGCCAGGGTGCCATCGGACTGGACAGCGCCGGTCAGCAGGTAGAGCTGGACACGGCCGGGCCGGACCAGTACGTTGGCACAGGGCAGGTTGATGAGCAGCCACTGCTGGAGGAGGTGCTGGGTGTCGTAGGGAAGCAGGGGGCCCTGGCGGATAAACTCTATCCGGCCTTCCACCTCAAACTCTGGCTCCCCTGAGAGAAGGCGCCGGCGAGACAGCTTAGCTGTTACAGCTGAGGGAGGAGAGAGAGAACAGAAGGTGAGTATGCTAGCTGAGACAGAACTACACACATACGTATGGTACAAATATACACACTAATAAACTTGCATAACATACTAATCAGTGAAAACATACACATATATACAGTACATTATTGCACATGCTTACCAAAGTCATCCTGGCACAGAGCATCCAGAACTGTCTTCAGTGAAGGGTGCTCCTCCACGGAAGGACATGCTTGGCATGCAGGCTTAGGCAGTGCTTTGGCGAGGTGGCTGTTGCTGTGTTTGGGGTGGGGGGTCAGGCACATGTCTTCCTGGGTAGGGAAGCGGTCACAGTCTAGCGCCTCTGGCCAGACTTGGCCCTGACAGGACAGTACTGGGGCACAGCTGTCCCTGACGGCCACACACAGGCTACGGCACGGCTGGATAAAACTGGAGATGGAGAGACAGACACGGGGTCATGTTCCATTGTAAACACACTGAGGGTGAAATATAAGTGATGGATGAGTGGACAGTTCCCTCTTGAGAAGGAGTTGGCAGTGGGATGTTCTCAAGGGGAAGGTAATAGGGAAATAGACAGAGAGAACAGCCAAGTTGACAGAGAAGGAAGAGAGCAGCCTAGTATGGAGAGCGAAAGACACACACACACACACACACACACACACAGGAAGGACATAGAAAGATAGAAGAGGACATGTATAGGTAAAAGGCAAACAAAAGCTACAGACTTACGCGTCGAGGCAGACGGGCGCGATGAGGGAGCAGAGGAAGGCCTGGGCCTGGGGATGGCAACCGGTCTGCAGCAGGGGTCTCCAGTCCTCCGAGCGGGGAACCACCTCGCCCTCTAGGCTGCTGTGCCCCAGCAAGTTAGGCAGCCTCATCTCCGAGTAGCCCACGTCCTGGCACACACTCATTTGGTGGGGGATAGGCACACAGCGGGTCGACTGACCCAGGTTGAAGCCCCAGGCTGGGGCCAGGAGAACCAGGAGAGTCAGGGTGAAGGAGAAGAGATCCATCGTGAAGAGAAACAAAGTCCTGACTGAAAATCCAATTAAGGAGAAGACAGGTGCTGTTGCTTGCTGTAGTAAAGGTAATGTCTCTCTGTGCCAGTTGCCTCCCTCTATATATACAACCAGCCCAGCCCCATCAGACTGTTATCAACTACCTATCAAAGAGGCTGGGATGAGGTGCGAGAGGAGACAACAGCTAGTTTTGTGATGACTGCAGACATAGGGGGTAATAGTGAATAGAGGCGGGGGGCATTATGAGAGCAATCACAGCCAAGACATTACAATGCAAAACTATCAGTCTCCTGGGCTTATTTTCACCATTAAATCTATTGACTTTTACATTAGAAATACCTCCTGCTGATTGGTTCACATAAGACACTTTGCTGAGCAGTTATGTATTCATGTATATATAATTTTTGTCTTGTGAGCCATTGTTTTGAGAACACTGCTGTAAAGACAGAAGTACATGAAACACACATTTATATTTGAGACAAAGTTCTGAAACATTGACTGGCATTTAAATATGACATGTGAAATCAAGAATGTTTATAATTCATATTTTCCTTTATTTTTGAAGAAACAGTGTGGGCTTCTTTCTTCTGTGTAGACAGACAGGCAGAGTCTCCTCAATATTGAGTCTCTTTCATGTCTCGGTTTCCTGAGAAGAAGGGTCCTGAGCCCAGCTCTGATCACACTCCCATTAGCGGAGACGTGTTTCTGTCTGGCTCACTGGGCTTTGATGTGACCCTAGATTACAGTCTGATGCACATGCTAAATGCTACAACAACAGCAAGCTCTGTCTACCTACTGTAGCAATCAGATCAAACTTGACTGCAGCAGACAGACACATATTTTTTAATCAGGAAAATCAGTTAAGAACAAATTTTTATTTACAATGACGGCCTACCCCTAACCCAGACGACACTGGGCCAATTGTGTGCCACCCTATTGGATTCCCAATCATGGCTGGTTGTGATACAGCCTGAAATTGAACCAGGGTATGTAGTGACGCCTCTTACACTGAGATGCAGTGCCTTAGACCGCTGCGCCATTCGTGAGCCCCCAGACAATCATATAATGACATACACTCCCCTCCATATTTATTTGGACAGTGAAGCTAAAATGTGTAAATGTTGCTCTGTAATCGTACATAGAAGTGATGATTAATGGTCTTTGTTCCTCTGTAACTTTCTCACTCATCATTATTCAGGATTCATGAATTGTTAGATACTATTGCACTGTTGGTGTTAAGAACACAAGCATTTCGCTACACCCGCAATAACATCTGCTAAATATGTGTATGTGACCAATAAAATCTGATTTGATTTGATTCATGTAGAAGTGTTCAGAAACATCTGCTGTTCTTATTTACAAGAGAAGTGACGAAAAAATTACACAAGAGGTTAACATTAATGTCATTCAGTTCCTATTGGACAAAACATAATCCGAGAAACAACCAAAACAAACTACAAATACATCCAACAAGTTTGTAGAGTCACAAGCTTGATGTCGTCATTGCGTGCTAGGAATATGGGACCAAATACTACACTTTTGACTACTGTAATACAGTACAAGTGAATTTATCCAAATACTTATGGAAAACAAAATACACATAAAAAAATACTAGATACATGAAGAGATTTAATTTCTAAAAGGTAAAAGATATATATATATATGAACGTATACCGTCAAATAAAAGGTGACATTCTGTACTGTTGCCTCATATGAAACATTTCAAATCTCAAAATCTCAAATTCAAAATGCTGTATGTTGTCAAATTTTAGCTTCACATTTCAAATAAATATGGAGGGGAGTGTAAATGTTGTACCTTATGCTGCAATGGCATTCACAACATACCATTTCTCTTGCCAATTATTGACACTTTCAAATCATAGAACCAACTTCGCTATTTTACTTTTAAAAAGCTGGTGCAAAAAGTAACCACGCAATTTCTTACCTATTCTGCTTTATATCTCACGTTAGGGTAGTGGTTCTCAACTCCTGTCCTCATATACCCCCAACAGTACACATTTGTATTGTAGTCCCTGACAAGCACATCTGATTCAACTTGTGAGTTAATCATCAGGCCCTCACCTAGTTGATTCAGCTATGTTTGTCCGGGGCTACAACAAAAATGTGTTTTGTTGGGGTTACTCGAGGACCGGAGATGGGAACCACAACATTAGGGTATAAAAGTATTCAAGAAAATCCTGGAGAAAGATGATTATCACGGAAAAAAGATTTCATTACAGTTTGGGAGGAACACTGTGTCATATTGGTGGCAGACAGCCACAGGGTGCTCCTACCCTCTCATCCTACCTTCTCATCAGACAACTAGAAGAGATATCCCACTGCGATGCAGACTGGTGGTCCAGGCTCTGCTTCTAATGACATGCCGCTTCTCTCACTCCCTCTGTCTCGCTCAAACTTCAGCAGCACAAAATTAAAGCACAGTTGATAAGTAACTCAATTCAAACCAGATGTGTATCTCTGATGGGCTTGCGCCCAGAGGGCTTGAGTCAGTAATAGGGCTTGGTCTGAGTGCTGCCACATGCACAAGGAACAGTACCAAGGCTCAGACTGTAGAAGTGCCAGGCAAATCAATATAAGCCCCAGGGCCTATATTCATAAAGCGTCTCAGAGTAGGAGTGCTGATCTAGGATCGCATTCCTTACGATATTAAATGCAAAACTGATCCTAGGGCAGTACCCCTTCTCTAAGACTCTTTCTATTCTATTCTACTGTATCTTAGTTTGTGCCGCTCTGACATTGCTTGTCCATATATTTATATATTCTTAATTCAATACCTTTACTTAGATTTGTGTGTCTTGTGTGTATTGTTGTGAAATTGTTGGATATTACTTATTATATAATACTGCACTGTTGGAGCTAGAAACACAAGCATTTCGCTACACCCACAATAACATCTGCTAAACACGTGTATGTGACCAATACAAATTGATTTGATTTGATTTCTGAATATAGGCTCAGTCTGGCTGGCCCCTATCCCATCGGCCTCAGCCAAGCGGCCATCCTGTAAGGCTTTGGTGCCTGCCCAGCCCCAGTCTGATCTGAGCCGGGGCCCTGGGTTCAGACGATGAGACTTACTGAGGGGCCTAACTGGGCAATTAGAGTCACAGACCAATTTTTCAGAACAATAGTGTCATACGTTTAACAAGCTGCCTCTGCCATTATCCCTGCAGGGGACTGTTTTTCTTTCTAACGGCCCCCCTGCTTGTCTGTAGACGGTGTGTTTGTGTTGGTAGTGGGGACTACGGTTCCTTTGGGCACCTGTCTATAAAAGACCAGTAAGGAGTCACAGAGGCACACTCCCACACAGACAAATATGTTCACTGATGATCACATTGGTTAACATAGTCGTCTTTATGTTAATGATCATCTTATTCGGTATGGTTTTATAGTAGAAAAGGTGTTCAGACAAACTGGTCATTGAATCAGTACTGCACTGGCGGAATGAGCTCTGTACACTTCCAACCACTTCTCTACTGTTAAACCTATATGTCCATGTCAGCAAGTTTTCATTTCTGAATATGGCAACACCTCTCACCTGGCAAGCAAAAAGAATAACAAACCAAAAACTCTTTATATTGAAATGTCAAACAATAATACTTGGAGCGGTGGATCATTTGTAGGTATGTTAGCTTGGCTATCCTGAGAGTAGTCAGTCAGCATGTTGCCCCTTCCATACAGAATGCCTAAAACATGGGAGTAACGCATTAAACTGTTGTCTTTTCCACCTGCATGTAGTCAACACAACTTCTTAGCAAGGTTAATATAGTAAACTAAAAGTAATACAAAAATAATATTGAAAAAACTATTTAGTCAACCGAAATAAAATAATTAACAAACCAGTTTGAAAACACCACAACTATTATCGTTGAAACCAAAAATAAAATAGAAGTTTGACTTTTTTCCCCCTAAACTTTGGTCAGAAATGGGGGTTTCAAGCTTTTGTGAAGTTTTCAAGCTATTGAAGCTGGCAGGTAAATGTTGTTAGGAGATGGTGGTTTCAAATAGCCTTAGAAATCAGTAGCTAACTTGATAATTCTTACAAGTTAAAAACCATTGGATTGGTGTAAACCCCTACTCCTCATTGGTGTAAACCCCTACTCCTTATTGGTGTAAACCCCTACTCATCATTGGTGTAAACCCCTACTCCTCATTGGTGTAAAACCCTACTCCTCATTGGTGTAAACCCCTACTCCTCATTAGTGTAAACCCCTACTCCTCATTGGTGTAAACCCCTACTCCTCATTAGTGTAAACCCCTACTCCTCATTAGTGTAAACCCCTACTCCTCATTGGTGTGAACCCCTACTCCTCATTAGTGTAAACTCCTACTCCTCATTAGTGTAAACCCCTACTCCTCATTAGTGTAAACCCCTACTCCTCATTGGTGTGAACCCCTACTCCTCATTAGTGTAAACTCCTACTCCTCATTAGTGTAAACCCCTACTCCTCATTAGTGTAAACCCCTACTCCTCATTAGTGTAAACCCCTACTCCTCATTGGTGTAAACCCCTACTCCTCATTGGTGTAAACCCCTACTCCTCATTAGTGTAAACCCCTACTCCTCATTAGTGTAAACCCCTACTCCTCATTGGTGTAAACCCCTACTCCTCATTAGTGTAAACCCCTACTCCTCATTGGTGTAAACCCCTACTCCTCATTGGTGTAAACCCCCTACTCCTCATTAGTGTAAACCCCTACTCCTCATTAGTGTAAACCCCTACTCCTCATTGGTGTAAACCCCTACTCCTCATTAGTGTAAACATGGGTGAGAGAGAGTTACCAGTCTCGGCGCTATTCCTTTTAAATTCAAGTCACAGATACTTTATCATATAAACCTAACCTTTGATCTGACTCATTACTTTATCTATTACTTCACCCCCAGTTGTAAGAAGTGACATCCCAAAAAAACACCATACAACACAAATGTCTTCTAGCCTCCCAGGCATGCTTTCTGTTCCAAACACTAAAACTAAATTGGAAACAGAAATAAAAACTAGCAAATCAGGTCTGAAAACATACTGAAACTACACTTAAAACCAAATATAAAAACACATACTATAACCCTGCCTCTTAGGTCCCTGGTTGTTGTCATATTTAGCCTGCTGGCAGTGAAGGGGGACCATTCTATTGAGTGACTATTATTTTTAAGTGTCTCAGACACTGTTGAGCAATGCGAGTAACAGCACATGCTAGGCTGCAGGAGACAGTGTGTCTAAACACCCCGGTAGGGCAGGCAGGCAGCGTCTGTCTGTGTCTGCCTATAGGTCCACCCGGAGACTGGATGTGACAACTGAGTGCTACTGACAGGCTGACTCTCCTGTGGCAGTCAGCCCTGGTGGAGCCCAGCAAGAAAGTATAGGAGAGGGGGTGGTGCTAGGACTGAATCACAATAGGACTCTAATGAGTAGGGAGGAGACAGATTTTATTTGAATGTGCCACACTGCCAGGGAGCTTCAGACCCCGTTTACCTGAGGAGCTCTTTGATGTGGGACTCAGGTACCATGGTACGGTCCCAGTACCTCTCTTACTCATGATAGGTTTCTCACAGGTAGTCACTGGCACCAGTCCTCTTCTATTATATCAGGATGTTTCTAAAGCACACCTTTCGAAGTGTTGCTAGATATAGACTCATTGTCAATACAACACTGACGTAGCTAGCACAATATGAAATAGACACTGGTGTCAAAGTCCAATAACCCAATAAGAAGAAAAATCAACACCAAAGGTTTGTATCATCATATGTACTACTGCCACCCAGTGGACTGCATGACAACTGCATCTAAAGTTTGCTCTTTGGAATTGGAGTGCATTCTCCAAAGACATCTCCATACATATTTCCATTGATTAACACATACGCAGCTCACTGTGTAGATTAACAAATGTAGAGAGCCAAGTCATGATAATGTGAAAAATGAATGAAGAAAACTCTATTTGAACATAATAGGACCAATAGTGTTGGAGTGATGGACACCTGGGCAGTAGTGAGCACAGCAAACTCTCTCACTCCTCTTTCTCACTGGCAGCTCTGAGGAGAAAGTAAGAGATGTGTGTGTTTTATTACTGACTAATTAAAGTTTCTTGCTTTGACTCATGTTTTACTAAATTGTGTGTGTGTGTGTGTGGGGGGGGGGGGGGGGTGCATAATACACTCTAAACACACCTGTGTGCAGCCCTGATAGAGGTTGGGGGTCACCGCCCAGGAAGGCCTTGTTTTCAAAAGAGTACTGGAGGAGAGGGCTGAAGCATGGGTACTTGGCTATGGAGATGCAGGTTCCCCATAACGATGAGCAGGGCTTTGGGCCGAACGACTGCCATGTTGAAGCGCTGGGGGTTGGACAGCAATCACAGGATGCTTTGCAGGTCACCGCACTGCACTGACTCATTCTCCCTCACCTGGAACAAGAGCTCATTTATTTAGATGTATTAAGATAGGTGTCAATTGCATCGACAATTCAGTCAATTCAGCAAGTGAAGTGATATACAACTCATACAAAAGTGACACATAGTGTTTTTATATTTCAGAATGTATTCCCTGAATTGAAAACGAATGGACCTGAGACCCTGTAAAGGGAGAAATTAGTCAAGTTCAATAATGAAGGAGGGGAATGTTACCGTGGACAAGATGATGACCAGGAACTCCTGTCTCTGGAACTCCTACACAGAGCTCAGCATGATGTCAGACAGGCCCACCCTGTGGAGCAGCACACAGGTCTTCTCTGGCTGAGGAGCAGAGGTGCAGGTGGTCAGACCGGTCAGTTCAGTGTTCAGGGTTAAGGGAAAGGGACCACTGTACAAGTTGTGACAGACTAATGAACTTGTTATGTTTTTTTTTTAGGATTTTTACAGCAATACTAGGCGAGTAACAAGTAAACTGTAACAGAATGGTACCCACCATGCCATACTGACCTGTTTCCTGTAAGGAGCAATAATGCCAATGTCAGTGGCAGCTACAGGATTGTAGAGCTTCTTGGCCAGCTGGCAGCAGTACAGCATCACCTGTACCCCTTTCCAGGGTTGAACCACAAAGGGTTTTTGCCCTCCCTCATCTCTGTGCCATGAGAGAAGGAAAGCTGACTGGCATTATTGATGTTCAACGTCTAGGCTCGATGCCGACAAGATAGGAAAACCTGTATTTGTCAAAATGTTCCCCAACATGTCAGTGGGAGACGAGGAGAGGAAACGCAGACATTGAGAAATGGGAGGACAGAGGACATGACGAAGACACAATCAATCAATCAATCAATCAAATGTATTTATAAAGCCCTTTTTACAACCCCAAACAGCAAGCAATGCAGGTGTAGAAGCACGGTGGCTAGGAAAAACTCCCTTAAAAGGCGAGAACCTAGGAAGAATCCTGGAGAGGAACCAGTCCTCTTCTGGCTGTGGCCGGTGGAGAGGAACCAGGCTCTGAGGGGTGTCCAGTCCTCTTCTGGCTGTGGCCGGTGGAGAGGAACCAGGCTCTGAGGGGTGTCCAGTCCTCTTCTGGCTGTGGCCGGTGGAGAGGAACCAGGCTCTGAGGGGTGTCCAGTCCTCTTCTGGCTGTGGCCGGTGGAGAGGAACCAGGCTTAGAGGGGTGTCCAGTCCTCTTCTGGCTGTGGCCGGTGGAGAGGAACCAGGCTCTGAGGGGTGTCCAGTCCTCTTCTGGCTGTGCTGGGTGGAGATTATAACAGTTCATGACCAAGATGTTCAAACGTTCATAGATAACCAGTAGGGTCAAATAATAATAATCACAGTGGTTGTAGAGGGTGCAACAGGTCAGCACCTCAGGAGTAAATGTCAGTTGGCTTTTCATTGCCGATCATTCAGAGTTAGAGACAGCAGGTGCGGTTGAGAGAGTGAGTTGAAAACAGCAGGTCTGGGACAGGTAGAACATCCGGTGAACAGGTCAGTGTTCCATAGCCACAGGCAAAACAGTTGAAACTGGAGCAGCAGCACGACCAGCTGGACTGGGGACAGCAAGGAGTCAACAGGCCAGGTAGTCCTGAGGCATGGTCCTAGGGCTCAGGTCCCCCGAGAGAAGAGAAAGAGAAAGAGAGAAAGATAATTAAAGGGAACATACTTAAATTCACACAGGACACCGGATAAGACAGGAGAAATACTCCAGATATAACAGACTGACCCTAGCCCTCCAACATATAAACTATTGCAGCATAATTACTGGAAGCTGAGACAGGAGGGGTCGGGAGACACTGTGGCCATGTCCAACGATACCCCCAGACAGGGCCAACCAGGCAGGATATAAGCCCACCCACTTTGCCAAAGCACAGTCCCCACATGACTAGAGGGATATCTTCAACCACCAACTTACTACCCTGGGACAAGGCCGAGTATAGCCCACGAAAATCTCCCACATGGCACGAACCCGAGGGGGGCGCCAACCCGGACAGGGAGATCACGTCAGAGACTCAACCCACTCAAGTGACGCACCCCTCCTAGGGACGGCATCGAAGAGCACCAGTGAGTCAGCCCCCGTAATAGGGTTAGAGGCAGAGAATCCCAGTGGAATCCCACATGGATTCAAGGAAAGACTATTGAAAAAGATCCCATTGTCTTGAGTCTATTTTGGACAGAGAAAGACAGAAAGAAACATAACGAGAGAGCGAGAGAAACAGATAGAGCCCTCATCCTGACTCCATGGAATCCCTTGATGGGCAGATGGACCTCTGGGCCCTGACACACAGCTTCCCACTGTAAAACAGTCTTAAAGGCAGGGCCAGGAAGGCCTCCTGGGAACGGTAGTTATACACCAGCTTTGTCACCTGGAGGGAGAAGAGAGGACACCATGAGAATGCAATAAACTTTGGAGCCACCTATTTACAATGTGATCCTGTGTGACTCAGTCGGTAGAACATGGTGCTTGCAACGCCTAGGGTTGAGGGCTCGATATCCGCTGGGGCCACCCATAAGTCGTTTTGAATAAAAGTGTCTGTTAAACATTATATTACAATGCAAGACAAAACATTATGTATAAAAATATGCATCATCTGGATTCAGTTGGTGACTCACTATGCATGATTTAGATGACCATGGCACTGACAGGGAGTGTGTGTGTGTGTGTGTGTGTGTGTGTGTGTGTGTGTGTGTGTGTGTGTGTGTGTGTGTGTGTGTGTGTGTGTGTGTGTGTGTGTGTGTGTGTGTGTGTGTGCATTCACCAGCTTTGGGTTGTATCCCCCACTCTCTCTTGTGTACAGGGGGTTGGCCATCAGTCTCTCCAGCATGGACACCCCATGGCCCAATGCATGTGCCAGCTTGGTCTTCACAATTGGACCCACCTGCCGGGGGTCTCAAGACAGAACTATGTGAAAGGTGGGGGTAGCAACAGAACATACGATTCACTTTTTGATCAAGAGGCCACAAAATCCAGTGACTGTTATGACTTCTGTCAGTTATGTGATGGGCAATGTTTTTCAACGGTTGCACCACTTTAATAAGGGTGTTCCAGTTTTTTTGTGGCTGTAGTGTACTCTGTTTAGTCTAACCTGTCCGTCTCTCTCTGACAGAAGCCCTAGGGGATCAATGCCACACTAAGGATTAAACAACAACTTTCATTATTTAATTACATGTATTGTGATCCTCTTCAGAGGAGTTCTTCCGATGATGAAGGACGTTAACAATGGACCTTAAAGGCCCAGTGCAATCCCAAATGTGATTTTCCTGTGTTATATATTTCCACACTATGAGGTTGGAATAATACTGTGAAATTGTGAAAATTATGATACTGCACTTCTACTGTAAGAACTGTTTGATAAGACGGCCTGAAAATCCAGCCTGTTTTGATGGGAAGGAGTTTTGTTAATAGACCAATAGATCAAACCTTTTCCAATAACAGCTAGTTTTCCATTTCCTCCACACTCAGACTCCTCCTCGACAGTCCTAGCAACAAAAATAACAATCACAGTAAGGTACTTTCATTTTTTACCCAGAAATGATTTGATATTGAGATAGAAATGGCTGCATTGGACCTTTAACATAAGTGAGCCTTATTATCTTCTTGTCCCTTACCGCAGCCCAATCTGGTAGAGAAGGCCAGCGGTGGTACAGGTACTGACCACGAACCTGTCCAAGGAAGCATGTCGGATGTCCTTACCAGCCAGAGAGTACTGCCTTATAACCTCAGGGATTGCCTACAGGAGATACAGACAGAGGCATAAAGTGGTAGAGAAAATGGGATCGAGGCGGTGGGTGCAGTACCTCTTCCTGTCAGGAGGTGTTGACGCGGGCCAGGATCATAGCGTGCAGCAACCCACTGTCATGGAGCTGGATACAGATGAGGTCAGCAGCACTGTTGAAGAGAGTGCACACCAGAACCTAACTACTGGGCAGGTGGTAACACACCTACAGAATGGAAACAAGAGGAGACATTTCACTGTTTATCCAGAGAACTAGAATGAGGGCAACTTTTGTAAATAACCAAATACAACCAATTACAAGAAACTTGACTGAGCTTGCCAGGTGCAATGGAATCAATGGAACATAGTTACCGTGAAACTCCTGCACATCTGGCACTCCAGGCAGGGCAGGCTGAACCAAACAGTCCAGTATTTCAATGAAAACAAATACTATTTGAACGCGGGTCTGGTTGTCAAAGCTCTTCTCTGTCCTTGCACCCAATTGGTGGAACAAGCTTCCCCCTGATGCTAGGACAGCAGAGTCCCTGCCCATCTTCCAAAAACCTCTGAAACCCTACCTCTTAAAAGAAGATCTTAAATAAGACATCACAGTCTTATCACCCCCCACTATTAAATATCAAAACCTTGCATGTGTCTTTTCCTACTAGCTCTGATTTGGCTTATAACTGAAAATTGTACTGACTACGACTTTGATATGTGGTTGTCTCACCTAGCTATCTTAAAATGAACACACAAAGTCGCTCTGGATAAGAGTGTCTGCTCAAATGTAAATGTAAAAGGTTGTGATATCCATTGGGTTGATAAGTGTACAGTACAGAACCTGCAGCATGGCCTCCATGAGGGTGATCATCTTTCCTGTCCCTGGGGATCCAAAAAGGATGTACTGGGTGGGCCGGCACTCCCCTGCCAGGATATGCTTCACTGCCTTCCTCTGAGACAGGTTCAGCTGCTGGTTGAAGAGCTGCTCTGAAATTGGGATGGGCTTAGATGGCATCCTGGAATCTGAGAAGATAAAATAGGCTCAATTCTCATTCCCTTCATTGATCAGTCTCAAAGGTACTAAACTGTCTTTTTGGGACAAGTTTTGATGCTATTTGTGTTTATGACAATTCAGTAGCTTTAGTGTACAAAGAATCTGTGCTGTCAGAATGAAGGAGCCCAAATGCTTCGATCTCCTGTTTTGGTTTGTGTGGCCTTTGAGACCATGTCAACAGGGATGCTTGATAGGGTCATCTCTTGTATCTCCTTGTCTGACTCCTCTGGCCACCACTCACACGTCCATAAAGGGGCCTGGAGCATCACGGCTGTGGAGAAGAACACTGGGAAGAGGAGAGAATGCACCATAAGGCATGGACCAGACCAGACAGCAGAGGAGGCTGGTGGGAGGAGCTATAGGAGGACAGGCTCATTGTAATAGCTGGGATGGAATCAATAGAACAGTATCAAACACATCAATCATAGGGAAACCACATGTTTGACTCCATTCCGTGTATTCCATTCCAGCCATTCCAATGATTATTTTCCTCCTATTAGCTCCTCCCGACAGCCTCCTATGACAGACAGGGAATAAAGTTATCTGGGGTGAGAAGAAGAAATAGTGAGACAAAATACTAAATATACTGGAAATGGGATTGGGAAGAAAATGCAACTCAAACGTACCACTCCCCCCTTAGTATGCTTGGTATGGGTCAACCTGTCAACACAAATATTATCATACATAATCCATATGCTGTCAAAACTTTTCAAAACACTTTCTCTATGCTCGAGGAACAGAGCTCAACACTTCCAGGAACAACATTTTTTCTTAGCGTTTAAACTGCACTTTTTTATCGTTTAAACAAAATCATAAAATGACATGAATTCACAATTCAGATATGGTTCTGCCAGGGGGCAATACAGTTCAATCTACCTCAGTCCTGGTTAACTACCTACCGGTTGTCACTAGTTCCCACAGTCACAGATTTATAGAAGACGCCTATTTCTACGATTTCACTTCTTAAAATCTGATTTTAAACCTATTCCTAAACTTAACCACACTACTGACCTCCTTATGCCTAACCTTAAATTACAACCAAAAATAAAATAAAACATTTCATGAATTTTTACAATATAGTCTATTTGACTTTGTGGCAACTAGGGGAAACCCTACCAGACGGCTCTCCCCTTACTCCTGTTACCCCACCCACTCAGCAGCAATAATATTAATGCAGTTTTAGGTTCTCTGTTGTGTGCCTCTCCTCCATGATCTCAGTTGAAGTCCCACTTCTCATCAATATTATGGCTCGTTGCAGTGATGTATGACAGCATGTTCATAGACAACCAACAGTCTGTTTTTAATGCCACATATGGTGTTTGAGAGCTCGTGCTTTGTGCTTGCTGTGCAACCATTGTACAATTTTTCCATCAGGGTCGTCACAGTTTTTCGACATGGCATCTTGTAGTCTGGTTCTAGATATGCCATTAGGGTATTGAAGCTGACATCCTCTACCATTGACAAAAGCTTAATATCAACTGCAATCACTTCTGTAATCAGCAACGATTTTCTCCCTTATCGCACTGCTGCCAACAACGGGTTGGGTCTCACAGTGTCTCCCTAACAGCATTGCAGCTGTACTGTCACTGTCGCTCAATTCAACCTCACAAAGTTTGCATTTCATCACCTTCTCAATAAACTTCTCAAAGTATCGCCACTTACAGAACTTTGCTGCTGTCACTTTCCTGTCTCACTCTTCAATTGTTCCAACTGTTGATGACGATGACGTGTGGAGAGCTTTATATACATGGCAAATAATTTAAAAGTTGCATATCTTATCCTACTAACGTTACAGCATTGTTGCATGAGGTGTTTGTTGAATTTTTATTTGACCCTTTATGATGATGATCGGGACCAGTTAGTGGTCGTATTGTGATAACTGAAATTTAGACAACAAAAAAATCCTACGTTTTTTGATTAGGGATTTTTTCTAAACGTTAACGATCCCAATGTCGTTTAAACAATCACACCCCTACCCAGAACCTGTTGAAGGTGAACCTCTAGAGGCTTTCCCATGTAGCCATGCTGAAACTCATGTTCACCCTCAGACTCACTTCCTCATTTTTGATGTGTGAAATACAACATAAGAAGTCATAGGCTAGGGACTTCATCTAGCTACACAGGAGAGAGGTGTAATTCAACAATGTGGGCCAAACTGTCATCATTCAACATGTCATGGGTACAGTAACTAGGTTAGGGGGGAAAAGCATTTCTGATTATACAGAATGTTAGTGGACAGCTTAATCAAGGTTATCTGTATTATTCCATAGAGAAATGTGGATTGTAGGCTGAACATACTGTACTTCATTACATAATACAGAACAGAGACAATGAGGTGGATGTGAAGCCATCACAGTGACCATCTGGGCAGCTTGAGGAGGGGGCAGTGGTGCTGCCGAGCAGTAGGGAGCGAAGTGCTGGAGAAGACTCTCCTCTTTACTGCCAACTGTGACCTAAAGGCACCTCCCAATGGTGAAAGAGGGAAGTGCAGCCACTAGCTCTGCACAACACCCCAAGTTCCGAGAATATGACTTTTTTGTTACCTTTATTTAACTAGGCAAGTCAGTTTAAGAACAAATTCTTATTTACAATGATGGCCAAACGCGGACAATGCTGGACCAATTGTGCACCGCTCTATGGGACTCCCAATCACGGCCGGATGTGATACAGCCTGGAATTGAACAAGGGACTGTCGTGATGCCTCTTGCACTGAGATGTAGTGCCTTAGACTGCTGCGCTATTCAGGAGGATGGAGGGACACAAATCATTGTTCAAAAAACAGAATCTCCATAAGCAATTGATTCAGTCAGATAATAGATAAAAGACAGAATTACATGTGATGCCACCAGATATTGACGACCATGAATTGACGACCATGACCAGGAAGCCTGGACCGCGGGTAGAGAACAGGGCCCACTATGGGGGTGCGCTTTCCGGATAGGCCCTGAATACCTCCATATTGGATCTGTGTTAGAGCAGGGTGCTGTAGGACTCCATTTCTTTGTACCGGTGGGTCTGTCACAGTACCTAGGGTGAACTGCTCCTCTGAGTCTCAGCCAGCAAACTCACAGCACTTCAGTCTATGGGTCTCTAAGCCTTGGTTCCTGTCAAGAGAAAAATAATGATACAACTCATAATAAAATGATATTCAGCAAGTCTTGGTAGGACAATGACGCTACAAATAGTGCATAAATGTTATTAAAATCAACACATCAGGGTATTTACCGATTGACAGGGTGGTTCTATGTTATTTAATACAGGTAGAAACTCAGCTACTGACCCCACTGTATCAAGACCACTAGCTCCCGGTCTCTCTACTAGCAGCAGTGTCCCGAAGTGTGTCTTGTCGCTGACCACCAGGTCCCCCTTGTCGTCCAGGGGCCTATTGATTTCCGCCTCTGGGATTGACCTAGTATTCAGCATTCACTCATACTGTCAGGGTTCATACTGTCAGGGTAAAAAGACCAGAGTAATGGTGGAGGTTAGTGGCCGAGTCATAATTTATTATCAGCCGTTAAAGCATCAATCTGCAGTTCAAATAAAACACAATAAAAAAATGTAATGTACACAGTTTACAGCAGGTATAAAAGGTGCAGTGAAATGCTTGCGTGTTAGCTCCCTCAACATTGCAGAACAATATCAATAATAATAAAAAATCTATTAAAAATAACAAATAATTAGGGAGGTAATGTATAGTAATACATCTGATATGTACACAATATGATATACAGTATAAATTATAAATGTGCCACGTATGACTGGGTTGCAGAAGTTCAAACAATAACAAAGCGCCACCCCGCCACTGTTTTGGTAAAAAGCTGAGGGATGAGGCTGGAGAAATGTAACCACTTAAATTTATAGACATCAAAATGAGTTTGAACCATGTTGAGACTATACAGTTTTTGTTCACATTTAGATTTTTTTCACAAAAAATGGAGTAAAAGAAGCTTATATTTTGGGTTCTGATGGGGTACAACAGATGAACTAAGCTCAGGAGGCATTTCTAAGTTATATTCTTCAAGAATCAATGGGTATACAGTGGGGAGAACAAGTATTTGATACACTGCCGATTTTGCAGGTTTTCCTACTTACAAAGCATGTAGAGGTCTGTAATTTTTATCATAGGTACACTTCAACTGTGAGAGACAGAATCTAAAACAAAAATCCAGAAAATCACATTGTATGATTTTTAAGTAATTAATTAGCATTTTATTGAACTACAGGAAACGTATGATCTCTGTAATTGCAAACAAAGGTTTCTGTACCAAATATTAAGTTCTGCTTTTGTGATGTATCAAATACTTATGTCATGCAATAAAATGCAAATGAATTACTTAAAAATCATACAATGTGATTTTGCCAATTTATTCATTACTATATTTAGCTAACAGTTCATTCTGAGATTCTTACCTTTGCCTCTATTTGACAGGCTCGTCCTGATCACCATGGTATTTGTAGTTCTTTATGATAGCTACATTAGCAGTTAATTGGCATTTTAAAAAATGCAGGTAAATACAAAATATATTGTTGAAACTCACCTTGTCCTAGAGAGATTTTCACGGCTATCAAAACGTCACGCCAGGGTAAGCCTACATGAAACACACCCCTTATTTTAAGTGTTTCTAAAATTCCCTATGGCAAAAATGAAGTGTGTAAAAAAACATTGGAACCATTTCCCTGTGGGGCTCTTGCCCCATTTAAAACAACTGGGAACTCTGAAAAATACAAGGTCAAATCATGACGTCGGTGATCTCCAGGTTGGCAAGTCGGAAATCTAGAAAGAGGCCAGAGTTCCCGAGTTGGAATTCCGAGTTGGATGACATTTCAAATCGATTTTCCCCAGTCTGAGTTCACAGTTGCTTTGAATGAACCGAAGTCTGGAGTCCGAGATTTCTGACTTCCCAGTTGTCTTGATCTATTGACACATTAGTGTTGCTGGAAATTGTGTCACAAAAAAAACGGAAGAGTCTGCAGGAAGTTAAATAAAATGACTCTGCTGGTGGTCGAGACGGTTGGTCTTATTCTGATGGAAATTTGACAAAATATCCACAGGAAAGTATTATTAAACTTCAAAAAGTGGGTATCTGTGCTATCACAATTTGTTTTCTCATCACCTAAGGCACATGCACAAGACCGAATATATATATACACATGATGCGTGCATACTAACCGAAGTCTTGCATGTGTTTACATGGTTTTGTGCATGTGCCAGATGATAGAAATCAACAGCAGTACGGACACTCTAAAAAGTTGGGTAAATAATAATTTCCTGTGGATATTTTGTCTCAAATTTCCACCAGCAGAAAGAACATCCGCACAGACAACCAGTTGAGTAAGTTCAGATGTGTAATTTTATTTAATATTTAACATTCTGGCTTGTAAGGAAACATTCAAAGTTTTAGCATTGGTTTATTTTAGAATGTACCAGAAAACTGGTATCACAGTCTTATTTATTAGGCAACCCGGCCTGATGACTCCCTGATATGCCTGGCTTGAACGCACCTGGTCCTGCTCCACCTGTGACCTGTAGTATAATCATTAGTCCAAACAAGAGTTTCTATTGGACAAATTAATGTAGGTCCCTCCCTTTTATGTTCCATTTGCTTCCGTTTAAGAAATGTTTCGCAACAGAATCGGCATAATGAACATGCCCCTGCATCCTGTCATGTTCTGACCTCAGTTCTTTTGTCATGTCTTTGTTTTAGCATGGTCAGGGCGTGAGTTGGGTGGGTTGTCTATGTTCTTTTTTCTATGATTTGGGATTTCAGTGTTTGGCATGGTATGGTTCTCAATCAGAGGCAGCTGTCAATTGTTTTGCCTGATTGAGAACCATACGTACAGGTACTGAGGTCAGAACATGACAGGATGCAGGGGTATGTTCATTATGCCGATTCTGTTGTTGTTAAATATTAAATAAAATTACAAAACAAATTGTGATAGCACAGATACCCACTTTTTGAAGTTTAATAATACTTTCCTGTGGATATTTTGTCAAATTTCCATCAGAATAAGACCAACCGTCTCGACCACCAGCAGAGTCATTTTATTTAACTTCCTGCAGACTCTTCGGTTTTTTTTGTGACACAATTTCCAGCAACACTAATGTGTCAATAGATCAAGACAACTGGGAAGTCAGAAATCTCGGACTCCAGACTTCGGTTCATTCAAAGCAACTGTGAACTCAGACTGGGGAAAATCGAACTCGGGAACTCTGGACTCTTTCTAGATTTCCGATTTTTATATCTTTATGTTTGAAGCCTGAAATGTGGCAAAAGGTCGCAAAGTTCAAAGGGGCCGAATACTTTCGCAAGGCACTGTAGGTAGCCTGTTTTCACCCTTGAGTTGTGGGTGATTATTTTTCAGTTTCAGTGTTTGCACCATTCGGGACTGTTTCAGTTTTCATTTTGATTCTCTTGTTCTTTTGTATTTTGTATTCATTTTCCATTAAATCACATTATGGATACATACCACACTGCATTTAGGTCCTCTGATCCTTCCTACTACTCCTCCTCCTCAGAGGAAGAAGAAACCCGTTACAGAATCACCCACCACCAAAGGACCAAACAGCGTGGTAAAGGACAGCAGCAGCGATCTCCAGACTCCTGGACATGGGAGGAGATTTTGGACGGCAAAGGACCCTGGGCACAGGCTGGGGAATATCGCCACCCCAAGGCAGAGCTGTAGAGACACCTTTTGCAGCAATTACAGCTGCAAGTCTCTTGGGGTATGTCTCTATAAGCTTGGCACATCTAGCCACTGGGATTTTGCCCATTCTTCAAGGCAAAACTGCTCTAGCTCCTTCAAGTTGGATGGGTTCCACTGGTGTACAGCAATCTTTAAAAGTCATACTACAGATTCTCAATTGGATTGAGGTCTGGGCTTTGACTAGGTCATTCCAAAAAATGTCAATGTTTCCCCTTAAACCACTTGAGTGTTGCTTTAGCAGTAGGCTTAGGGTCATTGTCCTGCTGGAAGGTGAACCTCCGTCCCATTCTCAAATCTCTTCAAGACTGAAACAGGTTTCCCTCAAGAATTTCCCTGTATTTAGCGCCATCCATCATTCCTTCAATTCTGACCAGTTTCCCAGTTCCTGCGGATGAAAAACATCCCCACAGCATGATGCTGCCACCACCATGGTGGTGGTGTTCTCGAGGTGATGAGAGTTGTTGGGTTTGCGCCAGACATAGCGTTTTCCTCGATGGCCAAAAAGCTCAATTTGAGTCTCATCTGACCAGAGTACCTTCTTCCATATGTTTGGGGAGTCCCACATGCCTTTTGGCAAACACCAAACGTGTGTCTTTTTTCTAGCCACTCTTCCGTAAAGCCCAGCTCTATGGAGTGTACAGTTTAAAGTGGTCCTGTGGACAGATACTCCCATCTCCGCTGTGGAACATTGCAGCTCCTTCAGGGTTATCTTTGGTCTCTTTGTTGCCTCTCTGATTAATGCCCTCCTTGCCTGGTCCTTGAGATTTGGTGGGCAGCCCTCTCTTGGCAGGTTTGTTGTGGTGCCATATTCTTTCCATTTCTAATAATGGATTTAATGGTGCTCCGTGGGAGAACTCCTCGGTCTTCATGGTACCGCTTGCTTGGTGGTGCCCCTTGCTTGGTGGTGTTGCAGACTCTGGGGTCTTTTAGACGGGTGTATATATGCTGAGATCATGTGACAGATCATGTGACACTTACAGTAGATTGCACACATTTGGAATTTATTTAACTAATTATGTGACTTCTGAAGGCAATTGGTTGCACCAGATATTGTTTAGGGGCTTCATAGTAAAGGGAGTGATTACATATGCATGCACCATTTTTCAGTTGGATTTTTTAAAATCATTTTTTGAAACAAGTAATTTTTTAAAATTTCACTTCACCAATTTGGACTATTTTGTGTATGTTCATTACATGAAATCCAAATAAAAAACGCCAAGGGGGATGAATACTTTTGCAAAGCACTGTATCTGTCAGATAGCAATATGACGTGGCTATTATTACTATCTAACAGCAGCTGTTTGTATGGAAATGTTTTGTAGCCTTTGTTTTGTCCCATTTCAACAAAAGTAAATGAACTTGGCTAGCTTTCCCCAGTTGATGTGCCGTTACAGCAGAGAGCGAGAGAGAGAGAGCTGGCCAAACGTTGGCTATTCTTTTTGCCTCAATCACACTGGACCTGAATCAAACGATGAAACCATCAGCCAAATTATTTGAATATTGATATTCTGATGTTTATGCAGCGCAATGTGAGTTTTTATTAGTCAGTATGGCAATGATGATCTGTCAGTTTCCCTAGTTTATTCCCTACTTTTCATGGTGCACAGCAGAACAGGACCGATTTCTTCATCCGCTCCTGTCTGCACCCGCTGGCTTTCTGGCTTTCTGTCTGACTCCCACCTTCTACCGCAAGAACTGGTCCCAAACCCAACCGCAATGTTATTTTAAACGTACAGTACCAGTCAAAAGTTTGGACACACCTACTTATTCAAGGGTTTTTCTTATTTTTTTATATTTTCTACATTGTAAAATTATAGTGAAGATATCAAACTATGAAATAACACATACGGAATCATTTAGTAACCAAAAAAGTTTTAAACAAATCAAACTTAATTTTATATTTGAGATTCTTCAAAGTAGCCACCCTTTGCCTTGATGACAGCTTTGCACACTCTTGGCATTCTCTCAACCAGCTTCACCTGGAATGCTTTTCCAACAGTCTTGAAGGAGTTCCCACATATGCTGAGCACTTGTGGGCTGCTTTTCCTTCACTCTGCGCTCCAACTCATCTCAAATCATCTCAATTGGGTTGAGTTTGGGTGATTGGGGAGGCCAGGTCATCTGATGCAGCACTCCATCACTCTCCTTCTTGGTCAAATAGACCTTACACAGCCTGTAGGTGTGTTGGGTCATTGTCCTGTTGAAAAACAAATGATAGTCCCACTAAGCTTAAAGCAGATGGGATGGCGTATCGCTGCAGAATGCTGTGGTAGCCATGCTGGTTGAGTGTGCCTTGAATTCTAAATAAATCACAGGCAGTGTCACCATCAAAGCACCCCCACCTCCTCCATGCATCATGCTGGGAACCAGACATGCGGAGATCATCTGTTCACCTACTCTGCGTCTCACAAAGACACCGTGGTTGGAACCAAAAATCTCACATGTTTGGTTCAAATTTGGAGTCATCAGACCAAAGGACGGATTTCCACTGGTCTAATGTCCATTGCTCGTGTTTCCTGGCCCAAGCAAGTCTCTTCTTATTATTGGTGTCCTTTAATAGTGGTTTCTTTGCAGCAGTTCGACCATGAAGGCCTGATTCACACAGTCTCCTCTGAACAGTTGATGTTGAGATGTGTCTTGAATTCTGCATTTATTTGGGCTGCCATTTCTGAGGCTGGTAACTCTGAACTGGCATGTGACACAGCTCACTTGCCTGGCATGGTCCCATCAATTTTGCGCCCTATAGGCAATATCAAATAAGAAAAAATTACTTAAGAAATAGTTTAAACAGGAACTCCAGAGGCTAACACTGGAGTAATATGATCACATTGTTGGTTTCTAGTCAAGATTTTAGCAGCCGTGTTTTGCACTAGCTGAAGTGTATTTAGTGCTTTATCCAGGTAGCTGGAAAATTGAGCATAGCAGTAGTCTAATCTTGAAGTGACAAAAGCATGGATTAGCTTTTCTGCATAATTTTTGGACAAAAAGTTTCTCATTTTTGCATTGATACAAAGATGGAAAAAAACTGTCCATGAAATATTCTTGATAAGTTCATCAAAACTGCAGAGAAGAATGGGAGAAACTCCCCAAATCAAATCAAAGTTTATTTGTCACGTGCGCCAAATACAACAGGTGTGAAGAACTTAGAGTGAAATGCTTACTTACAGGCTCTAACCAATAGTGCAAAAAAGGTATTAGGTGAACAATAGGTAGGTAAAGAAATAAAACAACCGTAAAAAGGTCTGCCAAGCTTGTACCGTCTTACCCAAGAAGACTCGAGGCTGTAATGGCTGCCAAAGGTGCTTCAACAAAGTACTGAGTAAAGGGTCTGAAAACGTATGTAAATATGATATTTCAGTTTGTATTTTTTATACATTTGCAAAAAATTCAACAAAAACTGTTTTTGCTTTGTCATTATGGGGTATTGTGTGTAGATTGATGAGGGAAAAAAACTATTTCATCAATTTTAGAATAAAGCTGTAATGTAGCAAAATGTGGAAAAGGTCACTGGGTCTGAATGTTTTCAGAATGCACAGTATTTGCATATGTTATGGCAAAGTATCTGTTCTTCTATATCAGCATGTCTACAGATTCTCGCTTTTCCCTGTTTTTGGTTGCTTGGAAATGTTGATACTGGAGACTGTTATCTGTAGAAACTGTGTAAGTAAGCATTTATTGTTGCTAAGAAATTCAATGTCAAGTTATGTATCACTAGATTTGATTTATTACAAGATAAACGGTATACTGGGCAACTTTCATAAGGTCTGGATGCCTTATATGGAATGCAGTACGACTCAAGTTGCCTATATTGAAAACATGCCCATGTCAGGGGAGATACATATTTAGGCAATCCCTAGCTTCTGGGCTGCTCATTCCTGGCCCTGGGGATCTGCCGTCCTGTGGGTTGTCACTCTGGCCTTGGCCTAACACACCTAAAACCAATAAATTAATGTTTTGCAAAGATCCGAAGGCTGAGTGGGGTGTGTTTGTTTGGAGCGCTGTAGGTTGGTGGACCCCTAGGGACAGGACGGGGCAACCCAGCTATTGTGTGTAAAAAGAGCTCTACAGTACTATTAGGTCAATGAGATTAATTATATGAGGATTTGCTGTTTCTGTGTGTTATTGTATATATATATTTTTGTGTGTGTTTTTTGTTGTTGTTTCCAAATGTGGGAACTGAGAAGGAAATTGTGTTGGGAGAGAGATGAGATATTGCCTAGACTGCTGGGGTTCGGGCATGCAGGCGGCTCGGGCTGGCTGGTTGGACTGGCTGACATTTGATAGAGAGGGTGTCTTAAAGACTAAAATAAAGATTAAATTAAAGACTTATGTCCCTCCCCCCAATTCTAAAACCAAAGTGGCACCTGTGCTTGTCATATTCAAAAGGTTTAAAATATGACTGGAACATTATTTCCTCAACATCTTGAGTTTTTTTGTCAATAAATATGAATAGATACTTGGACATAAAACAGGCAGATTAAAAATGGCTAAAACAATGATAAAAAGTCAAACAAATAGGAGTCTAAAAATGTGCAAACACTTCTTACTTCATCCTTGCATTCTCTCAAACATTCTCTCAAACATGTGCCCTTATCCACCAGCACCCTTACCCACCAGCATTTTAATCAGCAGGCCAAATTGGTGGGACACCATTAGAACGCATTAGAACGCATGTGTTCAAACGCTAGAGCCGGGATAATAAAAGTATCACAATATATTTTCCATGGTCAAATTAAAACACAAAGCAGACCAGATTCTTTGGTCCTTTTTAAACCTACTGTATGTCAAATATTGTGTGATATGGCTTGTAAAATAAATGTGACTCTGGATGACAAAACACTACTAAACACACATGAAACAATTTCACAATAAAGTATAGACTGAATGGGATGAAATTATTAGATATATTTAAATTAGTGTTAGAGTTGGTAAAAGAATAACTAAGCAGGTACCTGGATTATATAGAAACAAACAAGCAATACTTATCATATAAAGGAAAATGGCTGTTTGAGAGGTGAAAATCTCATCCTCACTCCGCCTTCTTGTGACCTGCCTCCACCCTGTTCATGCTTCATCTTTCTTGCGACCAGCCTCCCCCTCTTTGTGACCTGCCTCCCCATGCCTGTGACCTGCTTTTAGGATGTTACTCTACATTACGTGTCAAAATCATTTCACGAAGGGTCGAGTGTCTGCGTGTTTTCACTCCTCCCTTGTACTTGATTGATGAATTAAAGTAATCAGTTAATAACGAACTCCCCACACCTGGTTGTCTAGGGCTTAATTGAGTGGAAAAAACAAAAACCTGCTTACATTAGACCCTCCATGGAATGAGTTAGACACCCCTGCACTACATGAACACTCGACTGACATGTTGATTGTCCACATCATGCTGTATCCGCAAATTCTATGCCCCAACATTTGCCTCTACTGCCATTAATTCCAATTAGACTGGTTTTGGATTTCGCCCTGACAAAGATGGCTGCCATTTTAACCCCATTATAGAACTTTGAGGGTTTATGACAAATCCCTTCTAGTAATAAAAGTATCTCTATGTCCTTATCAATGAAACATCACAATACGGTATAGACCATTCGATTTGAATGCTGGGGGGCAAGGAGAAACCCCAGCTCCACTAAAACCATTGACAACTATATGCCATTTCAATGGATTGTTGAATAAATTCTATAACTATTTGGTTTTAATATCATCACCTCTTGAAGAGCATAGTCAGAAATGCACATTTCTGATTATTCCACAGTTAGCTCTATCATCAGAGTTACACAGCAAATAATTGCATTATTTTCATAATCAGTAAACATGAATTGATTATGTAATTTCAGATAGGTGTGGGTAGCCTATCCATTTGGAGGCTTTTGGAAAGAGCTTGACATTGGCAACGCCTCCTCCTGGTAAAGTTGTCAGACAAAATTATTTCAACACCATTATAGATGGAAAGCAAATCAAACAATATTTGGATGTTGCCATCTTTACTGAACAAAAATATAAACGCAAAATGCAACAATTTCAAAGATTTTACTGAGTTACAGTTCATAGAAGAAAATCAGTCAATTTAAATAAATAAATTAGGACCTAATCTATGGATTTCACATGACTGGGCAGGGGCCCAGTCATGGGGGGCCTGGGAGGGCATAGGCCCACCCACTTGAGAGCCAGGTCCACCCACTGGGGAGCCAAGTCAATCAGGGTTTTTCCCCAAAAAGGGGCCTTATTATAGACATAAATACTTCTCAGCACTCCCCCTCCCCATCAGCACAGGTGAAGAAGCCAAAAGTGGAGGTCCTGGGCTGGCGTGGTTACACGTGGTCTGCGGTTGTACTGCCAAATTCTCTAAAACAATGGAGGTGACTTATGGTAGAGAAATGAACATTCAATTCTCTGGCAACAGCTCTGGTGGACATTCCTGCAGTCAGAAAGTTAATTGCACGCTCCCTCAAAACTTGACATCTGTGGCATTATGTTGTGTGACAAAACTGCACATTTTAGATTGTCCTTTGATTGTTCCCAGTACAAGGTGCACCACTGTAATGATATGTGATATGCCACACCTGTCAGGTGGATGAATTATCTTGGCAAAGGAGAAATACTCACTATCAAGGACGTAAACACATTTGTGTGTAACAGGGTTATATTGGTGATTCCCCTTGCCACTTTATTGTTAAGCCAATGGGTTTTTGGTTTTAGTTTTGTCTTGCCTTCACCTACTTAGCATCTTATTGGCTGGTTTGTGTAGCTTGCTTACGAGGGAGGATGTTTCATTAGAATCATCCCAGTGAACAAGCACCAAGCCAGCGGTAAGTTGTTGGTTGCAAAGCACTGCACGTCAAAAGTGATTTTTATACTTCCAAGTGATGATTTATATGTACAATTTATATAAATTTGTTTGTAAATGTTATTCGAATATCACACATAAGATGCAGAGTTTTTTGGTGCATATTTGTTATGCATTTTGTTGTAGAGAATTCCAGCTAATACTAGTTAGCAACTTACTGTGTCTGGTGGGGGGTTCGTATATTTTTACAGTGCATCACATGCAGAGTTGGATGGCGAGCTGTGCATTGCATGACGTGCAATTTTGTGCTGTTTCTATCAGAATAAAGCTCCATGACTGGTGCTACAAGTTGGAGCTCGTGTTGATGATTGATTGTACACAACAAAAGAAGAGTACTGTTACATGTGCACAACATTTTAGAGAAAAATGTGACCAACCCTTGTTGCGCTTATTTTTTTGTTCAGCATAGTTTATCCAATGAAAGTAAGCATGTTAACTAGCCATATTGATGTAATTTGTTATTACCTATCTTGCCAATTTGACTTGGTCCATCAATCAATGTAGCCTGTCATGTCTGTCAGCAGCAATTGTGACTAAGCACTTAAAAACAATGTTGAAAATGGAATAATGTTAGCTTTGCTAGATAGGCCTACTTAGGTTGGTGGAAAAAAGTACATTAGGTCTACCTATCAACCACTATGTTCAGCCAACTGTACAAAGCTTCTACCGGTATCTTGCAAAATAAACATTGTCAGCTAACAATATATTGGCAATTGCTCCCTTCTGCTGCTTGACAGGCAGAGCCCACAAAGGACAGGAAATTAACCACTCATATTTGTCAGGTACAGTTCACTTTTATATCACTCAAATATCCAATTAATGGTGGACAATATTGAGCGATATCATGAGACTGACTTCACTTATCTGAAATTACATACTGGTCACATATCCTGGGGCGGCAGGGTAGCCTAGTGGTTAGAGTGTTGGACTAGTAACTGGAAGGTTGCAAGTTCAAATTCCTAAGCTGACAAGGTACAAATCTGGTGTTCTGCCCACTGATCCCAGGCTGTCATTGAAAATAAGAATTTGTTCTTAACTGACTTGCCTAGTTAAATAAAGGTAAATTCAAAAATATACAATTTTTTCTTCACAAAAGTTGTGCACTGGGCATTTACTAGTAGTGTATTAGCAGACCGATATAGCACAGGCAAAAAAATCTCACCACCTCCAAACATCTTCCTGCGGCTAGGACAGAGGATGAAAAGCATGCAGTTACTTGCTGTATAACTCTGATGCTAGAGCTAACTGTGTGCTATTGTTTTGAATAGAATAATTTGACAGAGCTAAACATGCGCAATTGTTTTGCATGGTATAATCTGAAATGTGTAGTTTGACAATGCTCTTCAAGAGGTGATGCTACAACCAAATAGTTAACATATATTTATATTAACAATCCCTTGAAAACGGAACGCAGATGTCACTGCTTCTAATCGGAACGCTCTGGACCTTATTGTGGCATTTTACTGATAACGACCTATTAAGAAATTTACAGCATGGTGATGTCACCATGGAAGGCCAAAATGCCATCCCACCAAAACAGGCAGACATTTCTGGTATTTTCAAACAGCTCTAACGCTAAAGTGGCATAATCATCATTTTCACAATTTCACAGTATTTTTCCAACCTCTTAGTGTGAAAATATATACAGTGCCTTGCGAAAGTATTCGGCCCCCTTGAACTTTGCGACCTTTTGCCACATTTCAGGCTTCAAACATAAAGATATAAAACTGTATTTTTTTGTGAAGAATCAACAACAAGTGGGACACAATCATGAAGTGGAACGACATTTATTGGATATTTCAAACTTTTTTAACAAATCAAAAACTGAAAAATTGGGCGTGCAAAATTATTCAGCCCCTTTACTTTCAGTGCAGCAAACTCTCTCCAGAAGTTCAGTGAGGATCTCTGAATGATCCAATGTTGACCTAAATGACTAATGATGATAAATACAATCCAACTGTGTGTAACACCAGCTCTGTGTTAGCTATTACCTCTATTACCTTATCAAACAAGAAAAGCGTCAGTATAGAGACAAAGTATATTCGCAATTCAACGGCTCAGACTAGAGAGGTATGTGGCACGGTCTACAGTCAATCACAGACTACAAAAAGAAAACCAGCCCTGTCGCGGACCACAATGTCCTGCTCCCAGACAAACTAAACAACTTCTTTGCTCGTTTTGAGGTCAAAAGTGCCAACGACACAGCCCGCTACCAAAACCTGCGGGCTCTCCTTCACCGCAGCCAACGTGAGTAAAGTATTTAAATGTGTAAACCCTCGCAAGCTTCCGGCCCAGACGGCATCCCTAGCCATGTCCTCAGAGCATGCACAGACCAGCTGGCTGGTGTGTTTACGGACATATTCAATCAATCCCTATCCCAGTCTGCTGTTCTCACATGCTTCAAGAGGGCCACCATTGTTCCATTTCCCAAGAAAGATAAGGTAACTGAGCTAAATGACTATCGCCTTGTAGCACTCACCTCTGTCATCATGAAATGCTTTGAGAGACGAGTCAAGGACCATATCACCTCCACCCTACCTGATACCCTAGACCCACTCCAATTTTCTTTCCGCCCCAATAGGTCCACAGACGACGCAATCGCAATCACACTGCACACTGCCCTAACACACCTGGACATGAGGAATACCTATGTAAGAATGCTGTTCATCGACTACAGCTCAGCATTTAACACCATAGTACCCTCCAAACGCGTTATTACGCTTGAGACCCCAGGTCTCGACTCCGCCCTGTGCAACTGGTTCCTGGACAGTAGTGGAGAAGGTGGAAAGTTAAGTTCCTCGGCATACACATCAAGGACAAACTGAAATGGTCCACCCACACAGACAGCATGGTGAAGAAGGCACAACAGCGCCTTCAATATATCCACAGAACGCGTCTCCTTCCTGAGCGGTATGACGGCTCCATGGTGTTTATACTTGCGTACTATTGTTTGTACAGATGAACGTGGTACCTTCAGGCATTTGGAAAATTTTCCCAGGGATGAACCAGGCTTGTGGAGGTCTACAATTATTTTTTCTGGGGTCTTGGCTGATTTATTTAGATTTTCCCATTATGTCAAGCAAAGAGGCACTAAGTTTGAAGGTAGGCCTTGAAATACATCTCAAATTCACTCAAATTATGTCAATTAGCCTTTCAGAAACGTCTAAAGCCATGACATTATTTTCTGGAATTTTTCAAGCTGTTTAAAGGCACAGTCAACTTAGTCAACAGTAAACTTCTGACCCACTGGAATTGTGATACAGTGAATTATAAGTGAAATAATCTGTCTGTAAACAATGTTTGGAAATATTACTTGTGTCATGCACAAAGTAGATGCCCTAACCGACTTGCCAAAACTATAGTTTTGTAACGGATGTCGTCGGGAGAAAGAGAGGAGGACTAAAGCGCAGCGTGGTAAGTGTTCATGATGATATTTAATTAAAACTCAGAATACTAAACAATAAATGACAAAGTGAATTTACAAAACCGAAACAGTACCGTGTGGCCCAAACACTCACACGGAAACAAACACCCACAAACCAAAAGTGAAACCCAGGCTAACTAAGTATGATTCTCAACCAGGGACAACAATTGACAGCTGCCTCTGATTGAGAACCATACTCAATCAGAAGTCAAAAACCAACATAGAAAAACAAACAGACTGCCCACCCCAACTCACACCCTGACCATACTAAAACAAAGACAAAAACAAAGGAACTAAGGTCATAATGTGATAAGTTTGTTAACAAGAAATTAGTGGAGTGGTTGAAAAATGAGTTTTAATGACTCCAACATAAGTGTATGTAACCTTCTGACTTCAACTGTATGTATTACCAGTCATGTGAAATACATAGATTGGAGCCTAATGAATATATTTAAATTGACTGATTTCCTCAAATGGACTCAGTAAAATCTTTGAAATTGTTGCATGTTGCATTTATATTTTTATATCTAGCATATTGGCTGCTATAGCCCAGTAATACAATATAGGGGCCATGTGAGAATCTCTTGTAATTTAACCTATTTCTTAAGTTATTTTTCCACATTTGATATTGACTATAGGGCACAAAATTGCAGGGACCATGGCTGGCAAGTGAGCTGCGTCACATATGCCTAAAATGACATTGCGGGAATGTGGTTAGGTTTGGGACCAGTTCTTGCAGTAGCGGGTGGGAGTCGGACAGAAAGCCAGCAGGTGCAAGCGGGAGCTGGATGAAGAAATCGGTCCCATGCAGACCTCTACTGTATACCATGACCTTGAATCCTGTAAGAGCTGTTTATTACTATGTCAGTGTAAAAAGTAGGGAATTAGCTCGGGAAACCGACAGATCATTAACGTCACATTGCCATACTGATTCATAAAACTCACACTGCAATGAAGAAACATCAGAATATTCAATAGTTTGGCTGATGGTTTCATCATTTGATTCCGGTCTAGTGTGATTGAGGCAAAACATTATAGCTAACGTTAGCCAACTTTTGGCCAGCTCTCTCTCACGGTACATCAACTGGGGAAAGCTAGCCAAGTTAATTTACTTCTGAAACGGAACAAAACAAAGGCTACAAAACATTTCCATACAAACAAAAGATGTTAGGTAGTAATATTAGCCTCCTCATATCGTTATCTGACCAATAACTAGAGGCTAGAGCTGACCAGGCTGTGGTAGATACTACCTAGCATACCTAATTAATTCACCTCAGTCGAGAGGGGATGAAACATTAGCTAACGTTACATGTCAGTTACAATACTAGCTCAGCACTGCGGGAAAAAAACACTTGTTTTGTTTCAGTCTGTTAAAGAAAAAGCAATTTCAGAATGTGGGGGAATATGACCCACACCGTCCCCAGTGAAAGTTGCACCCCTGTATATATATTTGAATACGCCTCTGAATCTCATCTCTCTCGCTCACACTCTCTCTCTCTCAACTTTCCATGTCAGACAAGTGGGACATTCACTATCTCCAATTTATTATGAGGTGCTTTGGTGAGTCAGTAGGAGTCAAGATTGTATGCCGCAGATTTCTCATTACAAATAACAATATCCCGGATATGCAATGTACTCAAAGTTTTCAGAATTCTTGAAGTGTAGATCAGTCCCTATTTTGGGCATTCTTAATACAGCATTTTTGTTCCCTCTTAATGGTGGTCTAGCTTCTTAAAGAGAAAAAAAAGGAAAGAACAGTCATATTATGAGAAATATTATATTTTGGATGCCTACTGTGTGCCGAAGTAGTTGTGTTGATATTGAAATTGTTATTCTGAGTGACCTCTGCCAGTGGCCCAGGGGTTCTATAGTAAACACCTGCCAGGAACACATGGGCTGTGTCTGAAATGGCACCCTATTATCAGGTATCAAGGTAAATCCCAGGTGCATACTGTGTGAAGTAACAATGTTTATTGAAACAACAGGGGCAGGAAAACGACAGGTCAAAGTGGGCAGTGGTCGATAATCCAGAGTAAGAGCAAAGGTACAGGACAGAAGGCAGGCTCAGGCAGAGTTCAGTATAATCCAGAGGTGGAGTAAAGGTACAGGACAGAAGGCAGGCTCAGGCAGAGTTCAGTAATCCAGAGGTGGAGTAAAGGTACAGGACAGAAGGCAGGCTCAGGCAGAGTTCAGTATAATCCAGAGGTGGAGTAAAGGTACAGGACAGAAGGCAGGCTCAGGCAGAGTTCAGTAATCCAGAGGTGGAGTAAAGGTACAGGACAGAAGGCAGGCTCAGGCAGAGTTCAGTATAATCCAGAGGTGGAGTAAAGGTACAGGACAGAAGGCAGGCTCAGGCAGAGTTCAGTAATCCAGAGGTGGAGTAAAGGTACAGGACAGAAGGCAGGCAGGCTCAGGCAGAGTTCAGTATAATCCAGAGGTGGAGTAAAGGTACAGGACAGAAGGCAGGCTCAGGCAGAGTTCAGTATAATCCAGAGGTGGAGTAAAGGTACAGGACAGAAGGCAGGCTCAGGCAGAGTTCAGTAATCCAGAGGTGGAGTAAAGGTACAGGACAGAAGGCAGGCTCAGGCAGAGTTCAGTATAATCCAGAGGTGGAGTAAAGGTACAGGACAGAAGGCAGGCTCAGGCAGAGTTCAGTAATCCAGAGGTGGAGTAAAGGTACAGGACAGAAGGCAGGCTCAGGCAGAGTTCAGTAATCCAGAGGTGGAGTAAAGGTACAGGACAGAAGGCAGGCTCAGGCAGAGTTCAGTAATCCAGAGGTGGAGTAAAGGTACAGGACAGAAGGCAGGCTCAGGCAGAGTTCAGTATAATCCAGAGGTGGAGTAAAGGTACAGGACAGAATGCAGGCTCAGGCAGAGTTCAGTAATCCAGAGGTGGAGTAAAGGTACAGGACAGAAGGCAGGCTCAGGCAGAGTTCAGTATAATCCAGAGGTGGAGTAAAGGTACAGGACAGAAGGCAGGCTCAGGCAGAGTTCAGTAATCCAGAGGTGGAGTAAAGGTACAGGACAGAAGGCAGGCTCAGGCAGAGTTCAGTATAATCCAGAGGTGGAGTAAAGGTACAGGACAGAATGCAGGCTCGGGCAGAGTTCAGTAATCCAGAGGTGGAGTAAAGGTACAGGACAGAAGGCAGGCTCACGCAGAGTTCAGTATAATCCAGAGGTGGAGTAAAGGTACAGGACAGAAGGCAGGCTCAGGCAGAGTTCAGTAATCCAGAGGTGGAGTAAAGGTACAGGACAGAAGGCAGGCTCAGGCAGAGTTCAGTATAATCCAGAGGTGGAGTAAAGGTACAGGACAGAATGCAGGCTCAGGCAGAGTTCAGTAATCCAGAGGTGGAGTAAAGGTACAGGACAGAAGGCAGGCTCAGGCAGAGTTCAGTAATCCAGAGGTGGAGTAAAGGTACAGGACAGAAGGCAGGCTCAGGCAGAGTTCAGTATAATCCAGAGGTGGAGTAAAGGTACAGGACAGAATGCAGGCTCAGGCAGAGTTCAGTAATCCAGAGGTGGAGTAGAGGTACAGGACGACAGGCAGCGTGGTCAGGCAGGCAAGGGTCAAAAACCAGGAGGATGAGAAAAAGAGAGGCTGGTAAAAGACATGCGCTGACAGGACAACTGCTGGTAAGCTTGACAAGACAAAGACAAACTGGCAGAGACAGACATAAAACACAGGTATAAATACCCAGAGGATAAGTGGGGAAGATGGGCGACACCTGGAGCAGGAGGGAGACAAGCACAAGGACAGGTGAAACAGATTAGGGCGTAACACCTATTCCCTATATAGTGTGCTACTTTTGATCAGGGCCCATAGGGCTCGGTTCAAAAGTAGCGCACTATAGACCTATAGGATGTAACCATGCACTTCAAGGAGATCGATGCTTCAGAGTTCAGAGATATTTTTTTCAGATTCACCAAGAGCACAATGTGAAATTGCAGTTTAGAAATGATTACTTATTCATTTTATTTGGTGTTTTGTAACCGTGAAGTTAAAGAAGGTATTTTATAAATATATTTTATAACTTTTTGGTTGAGTACATTGCAGAGGAAAAGGAAATGGACATTTGGAACAGGACAAGTGTCCTTGTGTTAAGTGTCATAGCTTACTATTATTGAACACACTGGCATGGAAATTTAAGACTTCTTTATCATGTTCCAGTGTTATGAAAATGATCTATAGTGACATCTGTTTTAGAATATTCTCTGTAAAATATGATATAATGGTACATATGTTCCAAGAGGCGGCTGCGACAAATACAAGAATATTAACATCTCTACTTTTTTATGTAGAAGACATTACATTTATTTCCACAGGTGCTGCCCAGAATATATTTTTATGGTCGTTTGGCAGCCATGCTCGTCTGTCTGATGGTTAATTCATTGAGTTCTGACAGTCTGGGAACTCTAAAATCATACATTTGTAAATCAAAAACCCTAGTGGAGAGGAATATATATTTATTTGGAACTGCGGATATTGTTTTGAATGAAATTGCGTCAGGAGAAAAATATGACCATTAGTTATGTAAAGACTGGACCTCTTGGTTGACTTTGGGAAATGTTGAGATGAGATTATGGGACGTCTCCATACCTCTCCACAGTAGAGGGCAGTATTTACATTATTTCTGTCCAAGAACATATTGTCTGAGAGTGCAAATAAGGCCGTCTTTGCATCATATCAGATACACATCTCAGACTGAGTCAGTGTTGCTTTAAATGGATACTCCGATGACCATGTTTAGAGAGAGAAAAATACCACAAATGTTTTACATGTATTAATCTATGTTAGAGATCAAAGTAAAACGGGTCACTCTAATCAGATGCTGTTTGACATAAACTTCCCCTCTCTCTGTATAAATTACACCATACACAGCACAGCTTTAATTAACAAGAGCCATTACAGTAAACCCAATGAGATGACTCAGTGAGGAGGCTGCAGGCTCCATCAGGTCATCTCCTGGTAACCTCTGGGAGTCTCGGTCTAGATTAGGACCAGAAGTGAGTTGAGGAGCTCTGGGCATAGTAGGTCTATTCAGGGGTGTGCAACACTTGGATATAACAGTCGGCTATATATGTATTGTGTAGAACTATGATCATCTGTCAAGTAGAATTGAAGGTAGATTTCATTTCTAGCTGCAACATTGTGAATGTTGAATACACTCCCAGTGGACTGGTGGTGAGGCTCCTGAGGCAGATTGACATATGGCTGGAGGATGAGGGACCCGGGGAGAGAAGTAGCATATTATTGGCAAAGAGACATTACAGTAACATGTTTTCTATAATAAATCAAATCAAATCAAATCAAATTTTATTTGTCACATACACATGGTTAGCAGATGTTAATGCGAGTGTAGCGAAATGCTTGTGCTTCCAGTTCCGACAATGCAGTAATAACCAACAAGTAATCTAACTAACAATTCCACAACTAATATCTTATACACAGTGTAAGGGAATAAAGAATATGTACATAAAGATATGAATGAGTGACGGTGCAGAGCAGCATAGGCAAGATACAGTAGATGGTATCGAGTACAGTATATACATATGAGATGAGTATGTAAACAAAGTGGCATAGTTAAAGTGACTAGTGATACATGTATTACATAAGGATGCAGTAGATGATAGAGTACAGTATATACGTATACATATGAGATGAATAATGTAGGGTATGTAAACATTATATTAGGTAGCATTGTTTAAAGTGGCTAGTGATATATTTTACATCCTTTCCCATCAATTCCCATTATTGAAGTGGCTGGAGTTGAGTCAGTGTGTTGGCAGCAGCCACTCAATGTTAGTGGTTGCTGTTTAACAGTCTGATGGCCTTGAGATAGAAGCTGTTTTTCAGTCTCTCGGTCCCAGCTTTGATGCACCTGTACTGACCTCGCCTTCTGGATGATAGCGGGGTGAACAGGCAGTGGCTCGGGTGGGTGTTGTCCTTGATGATCTTTATGGCCTTCCTGTAACATCGGGTGGTGTAGGTGTCCTGGAGGGCAGGTAGTTTGCCCCCGGTGATACGTTGTGCAGACCTCACTACCCTCTGGAGAGCCTTACGGTTGTGGGCGGAGCAGTTGCCCTACCAGGCGGTGATACAGCCCGCCAGGATGCTCTCGATTGTGCATCTGTAGAAGTTTGTGAGTGTTTTTGGTGACAAGCCAAATTTCTTCAGCCTCTTGAGGTTGAAGAGGCGCTGCTGCGCCTTCTTCACGATGCTGTCTGTGTGAGTGGACCAATTTAGTTTGTATGTGATGTGTATGCCGAGGAACTTAAAACTTACTACCCTCTCCACTACTGTTCCATCGATGTGGATAGGGGGGTGTTCCCTCTGCTGTTTTCTGAAGTCCACAATCATCTCCTTAGTTATGTTGACGTTGAGTGTGAGGTTATTGTCCTGACACCACACTCCGAGGGCCCTCACCTCCTCCCTGTAGGCCATCTCGTCGTTGTTGGTAATCAAGCCTACCACTGTCGTGTCGTCCGCAAACTTGATGATTGAGTTGGAGGCGTGCGTTGCCGCGCAGTCGTGGGTGAACAGGGAGTACAGGAGAGGGCTCAGAACGCACCCTTGTGGGGCCCCAGTGTTGAGGATCAGCGGGGTGGAGATGTTGTTGCCTACCCTCACCACCTGGGGGCGGCCCGTCAGGAAGTCCAGTACCCAGTTGCACAGGGCGGGGTCGAGACCCAGGGTCTCGAGCTTGATGACGACCTTGGAGGGTACTATGGTGTTAAATGCCGAGCTGTAGTCGATGAACAGCATTCTCACATAGGTATTCCTCTTGTCCAGATGGGTTAGGGCAGTGTGCAGTGTCATTGAGATTGCGTCGTCTGTGGACCTATTTGGGCGGTAAGCAAATTGGAGTGGGTCTAGGGTGTCAGGTAGGGTGGAGGTGATATGGTCCTTGACTAGTCTCTCAAAGCACTTCATGATGACGGAAGTGAGTGCTACGGGGCGGTAGTCGTTTAGCTCAGTTACCTTAGCTTTCTTGGAAACAGGAACAATGGTGGCCCTCTTGAAGCATGTGGGAACAGCAGACTGGTATAGGGATTGATTGAATATGTCCGTAAACACACCAGCCAGCTGGTCTGCACATGCTCTGAGGGCACGGCTGGGGATGCCGTCTGGGCCTGCAGCCTTGCGAGGGTTAACACGTTTAAATGTTTTACTCACCTCTGCTGCAGTGAAGGAGAGGCCGCATGTCTCCGTTGCAGGCCGTGTCAGTGGCACTGTAATGTCCTCAAAGCGGTTAAAAAAGTTATTTAGTCTGCCTGGGTGCAAGACATCCTGGTCCGTGACTGAGCTGGATTTCATCTTGTAGTCCGTGATTGTCTGTAGACCCTGCCACATACCTCTTGTGTCTGAGCCGTTGAATTGAGATTCTACTTTGTCTCTATACTGACGCTTAGCTTGTTTGATAGCCTTACGGAGGGAATAGCTGCACTGTTTGTATTCGGTCATGTTACCAGTCACCTTGCTCTGATTAAAAGCAGTGGTTCGCGCTTTCAGTTTCACGCGAATGCTGCCATCAATCCACGGTTTCTGGTTAGGGAATGTTTTAATCATTGCTCTGGGAACGACATCTTCAATGCACGTTCTAATGAACTCGCACACCGAATCAGCGTATTCGTCAATGTTGTTGCCTGACGCAATACGAAACATGTCCCAGTCCACGTGGTGGAAGCAGTATAGAGGTAGTAGGAACATTTTAAATAGATAATACATTTGAAATGTAATAGTGAATAAAAAATGTAGAAATACAATATGTGTTAGTTGTATTTAAATAGGCAAAAACCACTCCTTCGGTTGACCTCGGCTACTTAATTGATTTGATTTAATACAACGTATCTCCACTAAGTGACCATGTAATAACAAGATATATTATTGCATGCAGTGCTCAGTAGTATAATCTAACATAGCCTTCAGCAAAATGGTGTATTAATTAGATAATCTCTTCTGAGATTCTGTTGCATTCCATTCTAAGAACCAGATGTAACAAAAATCTAATTCATTGTGCATGATGACATAATACTAAGTTGTTCCCAGGGACAGACAGGAACACTGAGCCAGATTCTGAATTCTGAATTCTGCAGAGCCAGATTCTCAATGTGTCTCAGTGCCTGTCTTCCATCAATGTCATCAGAGAGGATGAATGCACTTATGCAACATTTATTTAGTGATAACATTGCATTGGACTACCTGTTCTTGTTTTTCCTTATGGATTTGTTGTTATAGCTGCTGACTCTGGACTGACTGACCCACAATACATGGCACAGTTGTTATATTATTGATGAAAAAAATCAACCAGTCAGAATTTGCACTTGCAGGATTCATTTCATAAGGCTTCATTAAGGTTTCAGCAATATTAATAATTAAACGAATATATTAAACTTTGACTCTGTCTGAGTTGCCCTTAAAAACTAAACTCTAATGTTTAGGCTATAGTAAAATGACTGTAGCTTGCCAGAGAGAGGGCTATACTTCCACAGCCTCAGGGTGAAAAGCAGTCAGTCAGTCAGTCAGCAGCAGTCGCTAACGGAGGGGAGAGGTAGGGAGCACAAAGAGAGGGACAGAGGGGAGGAGGACTGTAACTCCGCCTCCGGACTCGATCATCTCACATTCCTTATTCACAGCCCCTCACGTTAGAGAATAAAGAGAAAGAGAGACGAAGGGCACACGATTAAGGAGAGCAAAACGACCATGGCAATATTCAAAACGTCTGAGCTTGACATATCTGATCATAGCGCATCTCTAAAGTCGACTTGGGCATGGAGCACTCGCACCATACACAGAGTTCAGCAGCTGAATGACGTTGCACCTGAGGACAAAATGAGGGTGATCTTCATCCAGAACGCCGGTTTCGTCGCTGCTTTCTCGGGAGGGAATGACGCTGAAGGTTTCGCCTGTTAGTTTAGAGTTAACGATGTTGGCAGCACTTTCACGGTAGATTATGTGAACGACCCAGAATAAACGAAAGACTGCGAGATAGATAATGCCAGTTACTACACGGATAACGAGAATAGAATAGCCCGATGTTTTAATTAACCTAAATATGTTTTCTTTTTGGATTGCTCAATTTTGAGCACCATTGTCCATACCCGAGGAGACATCAATCGAAAGTGGATTCAGCTTCTGACATGCATTGGTCTGTCGAATTCTGAATACATATTCAGAGGACTGTTGCCCTAGAATATACCTTTATAGTTAGACATACATAATATACATTACATTATGTATCAGACGCGTCAAGATAGATGATGTCTCCTTTGTAATATTTAGCTTTTATTTAATCATATAATAATGACTCACTCTTATAAGGCAACAAATGGATGAATAGATGTGGAGAGAATTCTTTGATCAGAAAAAAATGAACAAAGGCCGTGATCATTAGACAATCGGAATAATGTATATGTTTATTAATATAATATTTACGCATTGTTCCTTGTAATTTATTGTATTTATTACGACTATTATTAGGCCTATAATAAAGTATTACTATAATATCAATATTTGTAAAATATAGCTTAGTTTAATATCTTTATCTTCGGGAAGTTAGTTTGAATACTTCCCTAGAGAAGATGGATACAGCTTTTCTCTCGGCCCACCGAGGGCTGACCCGTCCTGAGTCCAAACAAACCCTCACCTCATCGGGGAAACCATCTGGCGGTGACCTGTCCCCTCCACCGCTACCTGTCGGTCATTCAATGGCAGAGACACCGGCAGCTGGCGATGGCAGCAGGAGAAATTCAGGCTTCAAGAAACACCACCACAAGCATAACCTGAAACATCGCTACGAATTGCTCGAGACTTTAGGAAGAGGGACCTATGGCAAAGTAAAGAAGGCAATTGAACGGCACTCAGGGAGAGAGGTGAGACACTTTACAACTCTCTTTAGGGGTAGGGGTTAAAAACGCTCTTTCCGCATAAGGGTTTGAAGTACCCTGTACATAACCTCTGTTCAGGTTCTTAGAATGCGGCTCATATAATTTAGGCCTACAGACTGCAGGCTACTGTTGAGGCCAAATCCGGAGTCATAGAAAACATAGCTACAACAAAGAGGCCCTAAATACCCAAATAGCTTCTTTTTTTGCGCTCTAGGCTTGTGAGTATTTTTCCCTCTCTGGGAATTCCCCCGTGCTCATAGGGCCCTAGAGGCCTGGGAATCTCTGCAGCACGCGTGCTGTCCCCAGCAGTGCCTCGCGACCGGATGCTTAAGTGCAGATGTTCAATTAGCTACTGATTTATTGATGCAGCTTAAATTAACCCAACCATGTGCACCATTGAAACCGGCCAACAGTCCTCCAAGATACTTCCCCCTACTCAAGTTGAATGGGCTGGAATTGTGCAAGGTATTACTGTAAGTTGAAGAGGTTCCTCGTTTGGCAAACTCAAACGTGAGACCTGGCCTAGAACAACAACTATGTTTCTTCATTTGACTGCATGTTAAAATAACAGCGTCCTGAATGACCTGTCATTTTGACCAATGTCCCTTAACTGTTTGGTTTTTGTTTGTGTCTTGGTGCTGTTTTTATCAATATGTTCTTCATGTTTCTCTATGACTTTTTTTTGTCATTGAATGCTCGCCATCTGCCCTCATGCACCATACTTGGAGACCAGATTTTTTCTCGTGCTGCAGAATTTTACTCATGCGCCCCATTGGCAGAACGAGATGAACTTTCCATATGTGTGTTCAGATTCAGAATACCAGAAGGAAAACTCAGTAGGTTCTGCATGTCCAACGCTCCTGACACACACATGCATGGTGGGGGCACCATAAACCCATAGCTCAAATAGCTCATTCAGATGCCCTGCCTGGCTGGTGACTGGTGCTTTATGGTAGCCAGTACTTAATAACACATTTCTCCACTCATTAAACACACAGGGTGCTTGGATGTTTAGAAAATGAAGGGTGTGTTTGGTTCTGCTTGAGTAGCCTAATCACATCTTGTGACATTTTTAAGGCTATTATGTTATATCCCTTAATAACCTCTGCAATACCACTTTGTATGTCATTGCCATCTCCACATGCCCTGACATCATTCTAGAAATGTATGGAGTGATGGTATTCCCTGATCCCCATGCAGTCCTCCTCTATCAGTGAGCCTGGCCTAGCTTAGTTCTCCAGCCCTTAATGGTTCCACTTCAAATGGCAGGTAGCAGAGCTGATCCTGGAACAGTGTGTAGCTAATAATAAATCAACCTGAACCATTTCCATTGATTGTGTCACAACATTATTAGCAGTACAAGTGGCCATGTGCCCTTTGTAAATCAACACTTGAGTGCATTCGGTTAAGCATCACCCAGACAGAGACAGAGAGAGAGAGTGTACAGACAGACTGTGACCCCAGAGTGTGTGTGTCTGGCCTGGTGTTTAGAGAGCGCTGTAAAATATCTTTACATGGAAGGGACTGTCCCTGGCCTAAGGAGCCCCTGGTGTCCATATGATAGAGATTAAAACTGGGTGACAGACCGTTATGCAATCCCTCTGCTCTGGCTCTGCCTGTTCTACTTTCCCTGGTTGGCGTGCTGGCTTCTTTAACAGCTAGACTAAATGAGAAGAGCAGAAGGGGAAAGAGATTGAGAAGAGAGTGTGTGTGCTTGTGTGTGCGTGTGTGTGTGAGAGAGAAGCTTGGAAGGGACTGTCATTAAAGAGAGATTGATTAGATGTGTGGGTGCATGAGCATATATGTTAGTGAAAGTGACGGAGCCTGTAGACATAGGATCTGCAAACCCTTCTCTTGTGTGTGTTGGCTGCTTGGTTTGGATGGAAAGTCAGACTGTCTGTCCTCATGCTGTATGTCTGGTCTGATTGGACTACTGTATATCTGGTCTGATTGGACTACTGTATGTCTGGTTTGATTGGACTACTGTATATCTGGTCTGATTGGACTACTGTATGTCTTTTCTGATTGGACTACTGTATGTCTGGTCTGATTGGACTACTGTATGTCTGGTCTGATTGGACTACTGTATGTGGGCATGAGCTTGGATGTTCAAATGTAAATGTGTATGCAATTCTGACTCTTGCACGTCCTCATGTGCATTTGTAATGCTGTAGATGTTGCCAGTACGGAGGGTTGTGTGTGTGTGTGTGCGCTTGCATGTATGGGTGTGCGCACGTTTGTACTGTGTGTTCGTGAAAAGGTTGTGGTGACAGCAGGGCCCAGAGGGAGCAGTGACACATGAAAGGCCATCCCCAGCAGGAAATGAGACAGGGATGGAAAGTTAATATCCTGTGGGGGTCCAAAGCAGAGGGAGGGGAGGAAGGAGGGAGAGAGAAAGGGGAAGAGGGAGGGTTTGGTTGGTGAGGTAAGGAGAGGTAGGAAGGTAGGGAGATAGGGGCAATGCAGGGAGAAAGGAGGAGGGAGTAGGTGGAAGGATGGAGGGAAGGGAGAGCAGTTTAAAGAGAACTCCACCATAATGGTAGGGGTGGGCTTCACCTAAGGGGTTACAAAGTCACATTAATATGAGTTTAAAGCATTAGATTACCTCACCCCAAACAGTGGATTCAGTGAGGATTAACTGGGAGGAGAAAAATACATAGATTCACTGTTATTGACTGTAGTCGTGCAGTTATCAGCATTCTTTCTTCTTCTCTCTGGCTCTGTGGTAAACATACTACACTGAGAGATGGCTCTGCTCTCGTAACCAGTCATAGGGTCCTCCCTGCTATTGTCAACTCCCCTAATACACACACACACTATCTCTTTCTCCATCCACACACATGAACATGATCTTCAGAGAGAAAGGGGGAACTTGTGATGTATACCTCATCTATTTTAATGGTCTGAGAAAACACCGGCCGCTGTCAGGCTCTAGTGGAGCGGAGCGCGGCCTCTCATCAAACACACTACAGCATACAGCCTAGCAGGAGGAGTGTACCTGGCAGAGGCTGGCTGGGCCAAGCCGGCAGGGCAGCGATCTGTTTGACAGACAGTAATAGCCCACCACTTAAAGACAGGCGAAGGGCTGCACTATACTGTGTCAGCCAGCTGGCAAATGGATGATTCACAGTAGAGCTGGGACGATAAACCGAAAATGATCGACACCAACTCTGCTGATCACTTATCGCCGGCATTTTGCTGATAACGTTCATTACGATAAGTAGCCTATACTAGAGAAATAGTTTAAAGGATAATACAAAATAAACTGTGGTGCACATTCATGTTATAAAATTATAGTGTAGCACCCCGATTTATCAGCATTTTCAACAGCATTTAAGAAACATATTACCTTCAACAGTGTTATCTTGTGATCAAGACATCAATGTTTTGGATTATTAATGTCGTAAAAATGTTAGCTAATGGATTAGCAATTAGCATGTCTGACATTTCAGTGGAAATACTACTACTATCAGCTTTTTGATACGCGGTTTAGCAAAAGAAATACGTCCTGTATTATCGGCATACGGTCCCCAGTTATTTGCCACCTTACTATTTTGTTCAATTACAGATATGTTGTTCAAAAAAGAGACACCAACCTCATATCCAAAGTGTTTACTAGATAGTTGACTAGTTGGCTAGCCTTCCTGTAAAAAGAAATGACTTGCCTGTCAACTTTTCATTGCGTAGCCCGGTGCGCCCTCCTGTAGACTATTATAAATGGCTTTCCACCAACACCTTCTTCAGTGTTGTAACCAAATAATGTCTCATTATTTTGTTTTACAGATTAATATTATGTTTTGAGAAAGTAGATAATAGTTTAATACTAACATATACATGAATATGAATAATTTAGGTAAAAAGTTTGATATTCAATTATGTGTGTGTGGTCTGTCGGCAGTAAAATTTTACAATATACAGCGTGTCCCACAATGTGTATATATATTACTTTTTTGAAACAATCAAAATCTAACTTCATTTACATAAACTGCAATGAAAATTGGTGGACAGCTAGCAAAATGTACCGTTATTTTCTAGGCCATTTAAATGTTGAACTCGAGGTGATTTAATCTTCCAACCGCTGGAGAGAATCTGAAGTTAGGGGGTGTCTGATGTTGGGGGAAAATGAGCTAGTTCTGTTTATCATTATCGTATCAATTCAGGCAATTTACCACTATATGAATTTTGTCCATATCGCCCAGCTCTAATCTACAGGCCTGCATGTTTAGTGACCCACTACAAAACAGGATCCCGAGGAATAAAAGATGAGCCTAGGTGGATGGAGGGATGGATCTCTTTGTCTGTTCTCTGTATTGTTGGGATGCTGTCTCTCTAAGCTAATGAGTTTACAAACAGTCTAATTTGAGGGTCAAAGAGCAGGGTCTGTTGATACTGTACTCTACTGTACTATCAGCCATGAGAAAGTGCATCCCGTTCCACATATCTGTAGAAATTCAACCCCCCACACACACCACTGTACCCATTACTTTAGGGCAGGTGTGTCCAACTCATTCCATGGAGGGCCGAGTGTTTGCAGGTTTGAGTTTTTTCCTTCCAATTATGACCTAGACAACCAGGTGAGGGGAGTTCCTTACTAGTCAGTGACCTTATTACATCAATCAAGTACAAGGGTGGAGCGAAAACCGCAGACAATCAGCACGCCGTGGAATGAGTTTGACACTTGCTTTAGGGTCATGTCAGACCTTTGTGAATTGATACCGTACCGTCTCCAGGTGGACTACCTTCTCCTGTACTGCATTTTTATAGGAACTTAAACCACGCCCTCTTACTTTAAAAAGAATGCAAATGTGAAAAAAGTGACCTGCGGTGCAAACAGTGTGCTGCTTCACATGGAGACAGACTGTGGGCTTACAGTCCTACTCGTTTTGGAATTGGCGTGACGTGAATACAGTACTATTGCTGTTGATGACCCCATGAGGTAATGGAAAACACAAAACAATGGAGGTACAACACTCACAATAAAGACCGGTGAATAATTAACAGACTAAAGACGACCACTCTGCATGTGAAGACTAAACAGGGCCTGTACTTGTTAATACCTATGTCTGTTTTTATTCTATGTAATCAAGTCATGCTCTGGATGAGGAGTTTTTCCGGCCTGGGTTATTTTTATTAAGGTACACCGTAATTAGCTTGGAACAGTGACTGTATGTGGTTTCTACTCCTGCCTTGCCCTGGAGTAGACCTGGCCTTCACTGTAATGGACCTTTCTCTTAGTAAGGACAGTTTTTGTCCTCCCGAGCTAACAGAGGCTGTCTAAATTAATATACTGTACAAGTATACAGTAGTAAGAATAATCCATGGGGCTCAAACCTGAATGTTTCGTATTAGTGAATTCTAGGTCTGTTTGCGACTAAAACAAATATTGGTCGACCAAGAGTCGTATGTTCTTTCGACCAATCCACTGGTTGAAATTTTAAAACGTATATTTTTCCATATATAGACACACCTTATGCGTTTTAATAAAATCAACTATATGTAGGCTACTGAGCTTGTCTGATGCTTTGAGCACAGTGTGATTAAATAATTAAGACACACAAATGACTCAAGAGAGCCTAACCAGAAGAAATAAACTTATTCTCTAAACTCTTCCTCCTGCTGCTGCTGGCCTTTGCAGATTCTGCCATTACGCTCCCGAAGTTGTCAGTAATAGTGGTCGGCAACCTTTTCCATTTGGAGTTCAAATTTATCTAAACCTAAATTAAAATTATACAAATCTAAAAGTAACTTCTATTGCCATTGCCAACAATGTAAAAATAGCCTACATAAAGCCAACAAATAGGTACATTGCAGCCTGCAGTTAGAAAATATCACATTGGCTACGCATGGCTTGTCTGCAAGGAACTTGAAACATTGTATGAACTATCAACTTGGTCCAGACTGAAACTTGCAACGTTGTATAAAGTATTCTGGGCCCTCAAATTTTCCTGTGCCAGTGAGCTCCGGACAGACATACGAAGTAATCATGTAGGCCTATTTTATGTCGTTTCCACCAGATCAGAGCATGACATTTTTTTCCCCTTTCATGCTGAGTGGTTATCGAAAGGGAGAGAGCTGGAAATATTTTTCAAATAGGCTACATTGAGGAACTATTGCCATTCTGAAATTATGTAAAAACAGACTTTGTTTACTTGCTGTTTGAGGTGAAGAAGAAATTACTTTGAGAATCTCCACCGTTCATTAGTGGTGTTGAGTTAGGACAATCAAAAAAACTATCAGATCCCCAAATGGGCACAATTTATAAGCCTACAATTGCACACAGGCCAGGTAGCCTAGGCCTACTTCTAGGTGTAATCAGTTTCACATCCTTACTGAACAATTCTTAATTGGAATGAAATAAACCATCACTTTTTTCTCAGAAGTGTAGCCCGGGTTGTGCGCTCTGCAAACAAGATGTCCACTTCGACAATGACAACGGAAAGACTGTAATAATAATAGATTGAATGCATTAACACAAAATTACGGTAAACAAACAATGTAGATTAGAAATGATGGTAATTACCGGTAGATGTACTATTGGTGATACTGTTGTGTTATCCCCATGGCCTCCACAATGGATTAGTCCACTAAATTTGACCTGTGGACTAAATGGGGTCAGCCCTAGTGGAGTTTATATTATATGATGATATTAATATTATTAGCTCTCTGATGTAGATGTAGGCCTACACACTGTACGATGTGTGTAAGTGTTTGTGAGAGGTATGGTGTAAATCAACACCATCTGTTTGCCAGAAACACTCGTAGTGTCTTCATGGACAAGTTAAGAAGGTTCAGCTCGCTCATCAATCCAATTCCCCTGCTGGGACACACACATACACTGCCAGGAGTTGCAGTTGCCATGGAAACCCACAGCACAGAAACCCCCTATTCTTCTTGATGTGCTACCTGATATATCCATAAGACTGGGGTCAGGTTAGGGGGATTTGCCCCCGCCCCGCTACACACACACACACACACACACACACACACACACACACACACACACACACACACACACACACACACACACACACACACACACACACACACACACACACACACACACACACACACACACACACATCACAGACTTGAGAGACCAAGCTGTCTGTTAATACCAGGGTGAACACACTACAAAGGAGTCCTCCATTACTGCACCACGTGCCAAGTTGATTTTCCTCAGAGAGTACCTTCATTTTCTCCTCTAAAGAGACAGTAAATTACACGGCAAGAGCCTGTGATGACTGTGATGACTGAGTCTCGGTGTCTCTCAGTCAATTGACCCCCTCCTGTCTGTGTGGACTGGATAAATGGGAGAATAGAGGTCAGAGGTCACAGTGGGCAGGTCACTATAGGGCTCTGGGGAGGAGGGTTATGTGGTTGAGGAGGTTCAGAGAGTAGTCATTTAGATTATGTTATGTAAGACATTTTGCAATGGTCAACAGAGTGTTCTTCATTCCCTGGCTGTCCAAATGTGTTTGCTGATGTGCGATCACTGTGATTCGTTGTCTGTGATTTGCTATGTGGGTGTGTTGACTCACCTGAGTTGGTTCATCATCACAATCAGTTTGGAGGTATTGCTGATTTTGATTGACTTACCCCACTAGTCATTTTGTCATACTTGTATCCATGTGATTGTTAGTCCACTTTAACTGACCAGAACACATGTCTGTCCTCTCTGTCCTCAGGTGGCTATCAAGTCCATCCGGAAGGAGAAGATCAAGGATGATCAGGATATGGTTCACATCCGCAGGGAGATAGAGATCATGTCATCCCTAAAACACCCCCACATCATCTCTATTAATGAAGGTGGGTCTCTGTCCCCACACACACACACATGCACACACACGCACGCACGCACGCACGCGCACACACACACACACACACACACACACACACACACACACACACACACACACACACACACACACACCAATTCACTCTCTCTTGCCTCGTCCTGCTGTAGGACTGTCATGTTATGACAAGAGGATGTCATAATAAGATCGGACCTCAGCTTTTGGATGTTACTTATCTTTTCTTCTTTGTCTGAGCCCAGTCAGAGAGTGGATCCATTGTGTGTGTGTCTGTGTGTGGCTGCACATGTGCGTTTCTGGATGTCTTTCATAGAGTGTATGTGTGTGCACGTTCACGTGTGTATGTGTGTGTGTGTGTGTGTCAGGGGGGTGTCCGTGAGGTTTGCCTCTCTCCCACATGAGAGGCCTCTTCTTATGTCTTCCCTGGTCTTGATCTCAGGGCCAGACATATGCTGGTACTTAGAGAGATCTCCAGCTGGGAGCCAGACTGAGGCTGAGGGCAGTAGAGGGAGAGAGAGGAGACTAACTCTACCCTGCTAACCTTGAGTCTGACTCCACAGTTATGGACAGGGAGGAGAGGGGGAGAGAGAGGGAGAGAAAGAGGAGGCTAACCCCACCCCACTAACCCTGAGCCAGACTCCACAGATATGCACAGGGAGGAGAGGGGGAGAGAGAGAGGAGGCTAACCCCACCCCACTAACCCTGAGCCAGACTCCACAGATATGCACAGGGAGGAGAGGGGGAGAGAGAGAGGAGGCTAACCCCACCCCACTAACCCTGAGCCAGACTCCACAGATATGCACAGGGAGGAGAGGGGGAGAGAGAGAGAGAGGGAGAGAGAGAGGAGGCTAACCCCACCCCACTAACCCTGAGCCAGACTCCATAGATATGGACAGGGAGGAGAGGGGGGGGAGAGAGGGAGAGAGAGAGGAGGCTAACCCCACCCCACTAACCCTGAGCCAGACTCCACAGATATGCACAGGGAGGAGAGGGGGAGAGAGAGGGAGAGAGAGAGGAGGCTAACCCCACCCCACTAACCCTGAGCCAGACTCCATAGATATGGACAGGGAGGAGAGGGGAGAGAGAGAGGAGGCTAACCCCACCCCACTAACCCTGAGCCAGACTCCATAGATATGGACAGGGAGGAGAGGGGGGGAGAGAGGGAGAGAGAGAGGAGGCTAACCCCACCCCACTAACCCTGAGCCAGACTCCATAGATATGGACAGGGAGGAGAGGGGGAGAGAGAGAGGAGGCTAACCCCACCCCACTAACCCTGAGCCAGACTCCACAGATATGCACAGGGAGGAGAGGGGGAGAGAGAGGGAGAGAGAGAGAAGGCTAACCCCACCCCACTAACCCTGAGCCAGACTCCATAGATATGGACAGGGAGGAGAGGGGGAGAGAGAGAGGAGGCTAACCCCACCCCACTAACCCTGAGCCAGACTCCATAGATATGGACAGGGAGGAGAGGGGGAGAGAGGGGGAGAGAGAGAGGAGGCTAACCCCACCCCACTAACCCTGAGCCAGACTCCACAGATATGCACAGGGAGGAGAGGGGGAGAGAGAGGGAGAGAGAGAGGAGGCTAACCCCACCCCACTAACCCTGAGCCAGACTCCATAGATATGGACAGGGAGGAGAGGGGGAGAGAGAGAGGAGGCTAACCCCACCCCACTAACCCTGAGCCAGACTCCATAGATATGGACAGGGAGGAGAGGCCCTTAGCTCACGCTAAAGCCTCCTCCGCATATAGTATATCTGTCCCACTAGACCAGTGGTTCCCAAACTGTTCCCAAACTGTAATTATTATTATTATTTTATATATGGTTTTAGGAACTCAGTCCGGCTTTCAACACACTCTTGAAAGTAGTGATAGTAGAATGCACAAGGTGCAATTTCTAAATTAGGTAGTGCATCATCAGTTCCTCTTGTCATGTCAGTCATTGCAGACCTTAGAGAGCTATTTATAACTTGTCAGAAATGTCCAGATCAACTAGCCCATGTCAGCTAGCGTTTTTTCGCTAGGTTTTTTAACCCATAGATTTTGTTTTAATGTTTGAGTCACTCAAATATCACATGAATACACATTAGCATTAGACATTTCCAAATGTATAGAATTGCAAGAAACCTCTGCCAACAAGAGGCGTGTGAACAGTTTGTGTCATGAACAGTGCTTGTACCCATAGAAAAAGACGTTGCGCGCACGAGCAATGGGGGTTCGATATTTTCCCCAATATTGGAAGGGGGACCTGAGTGAAAAATGTAGGAAACCCTGCACTAGACAACCCTCTAAAAGTCAAAGGCTTCACTCATATTGTGTGTTGCATTTCTGCTCTTTTGGTTCGACCCCACATCTCAGTTTGAGAGTGGAAGTGTGATTTACAGAGGATGTTGATGGAGGTGGGTTACCTTACAATTTCCATCACCAGTTTGACCCACAAATGAACCTCCATCTCAAAGGGCAGTTGAACCTAAAGCACATAGATGCGGTAAATCAGATCTAGTGTCTGTTTTTATATCCCACGTCATCAGAACTGTTGATCTAACAACACTACTTAAACAGGCTGACTTATGACACTGTTTCGATTGGGTTCAAAGTCTGTGAATCTTTATTGACCCAACAAACAGTCAAACGGTGCTATTTGTCATGGCAACTTGCCGGTCTTCAGTGAGTGTTGTGGTTGATATGGTTCAACTTAGTTTGTATGTGTCTGAAAGGCTGATTAGGAGAACACTCCTATAAACTAGCCTATAAGGAGTTGGGGTGCTGCTCCCTTTTACATACTAGCCTATAAGGAGTTGGGGTGCTGCGCCTTCTTATAAACTAGCCTATAAGGAGTTGGGGTGCTGCTCCCTTTTACATACTAGCCTATAAGGAGTTGGGGTGCTGCGCCTTCTTATAAACTAGCCTATAAGGAGTTGGGGTGCTGCTCCCTTTTACATACTAGCCTATAAGGAGTTGGGGTGCTGTTCCCTCTTATAAACTGGCCTTTAAGGAGTTGGGGTTCTGCTCCATCTTATAAACTGGCCAATAAGGAGTTGGGGTGCTGCTCCCTCCTATGTGTTAAGTGCAGCCTGCCCCTCTGTCTGCTACCAACCATTGCTGGTCGATTTTTTGCAGAGGTTGCTTGATTTCTGGTGTTTCTCTTTAACCAGTGGTTACTGTTGTGGGCTGGCCCCGGCCCAGAAAGTGTTGCAAATGTATAGGCCCATACAGTATGTGTATCCGGCAACACCCGTGTCAACAGATAACTGCTTGTGTGGAACAAAGCTAAACCAGATGTGCAACGTTGAGATTTTGTTGCTCTGCATCCATTCTGCATCGATCAGCAGGCCTGTGAGCATTTAAAGCACATTTGCTTGTCACTTCCAGCACAATTCAAAACCTCATAACTGGATTTTAAATGAACATTTTCCAGAGAGGTCTTCCTGAAAGTCAATTTGGTTCATTCAGTTTAAATGGTATTCACGTCATCTATTTGTGTAGTGTATTGTGTAATGCTATTTGCCCCCAGCACACTTATAGGCTGTCAAACAAGCCTGGCATGACAGGGATGAGGACCCCCTCTGGTTTAGAGAAGACAGGACTTTGAGAAAGGATAGATTTTAGAGGGGGTACCCTTCCTCTCACTCATTTTCTGGTTAGAATGGAAAAAGCACTGCATTAAGAGTGTTGTCACTATCCCTCCATGTAAAATATAACACAAAACACTAATGGGGGAATTCTGACCCGAGTTAAGCACTCGTAGTAAGAATGTAATTCCTTTTTTAATGCACTTTTCTCTCTACACGTATTCTGAACTTGAACTTAAGCATGTAAGTGGAAAAAGCGTCTACTTAATTTTTCCCCATATAAATAACACCATTCTCCATGCACTGTAATTTACAACATGATAAGAGGTAAATGAGTAAACTGTTTGGATACGGGAATTGTAAATATACATGACACTTGTTTATATCTATTTTACCTTATCACTGGAGACAAATGTGAAACTAGGCATAGGGCAGTAAACTGAAGCATATCAACATATCAACTTTCCCAGAGTAAGGTTTATGAAATGCTGTGCCATTATGCCGAATTAAAATTGTAAGTCCTTTTAACTTGCAAGGATAGGCACTCTCGAATGTCTTAATTATAGGTGACCTCAACTTACTCAGTTTCCTATTTTTATCATGTTAAATAAACTCAGCAAAAAAGAAACAGGACCATGTCTTTCAAAGATAATTTGTCAAAATTATCCAAATAACTTCCCAAATCTTCACTGTAAAGGGTTGAAACACTGTTTCCAGTGCTTGTTCAATGAACCATGAACAATTAATGAACATGCACCTGTGGAATGGTCGTTAAGATACTAACAGCTTACAGACGGTAGGCAATTAAGGTCACAGTTATTAAAACTTAGGACACTAAAGAGGCCTTTCTACTGACTCTGAAAGCACCAAAAGATGATGCCCTGGGTACCTGCTCATCTGCGTGAACGTGCCTTAGGCATGCTGCAAGGAGGCAGGACTGCAGATGTGGCCAGGGCAATAAATTGCAATGTCCGTACTGTAAGACGCCTAAGACAGCGCTACAGGGAGACAGGAAGGACAGCTGATTGCCCTCGCAGTGGCAGACCACGTGTAACAACACCTGCACAGGATCAGTGCATCCTAACATCACACCAGCGAGACAAGTACAGGATGGCAACAACAACTGCCCGAATTACACCAGGAACGCACAATCACCAGGAACCCATCCATCAGTGCTCAGACTGTCTGCAATAGGCTGAGAGAGGCTGGACTGAGGGCCGTTGTAAGGCAGGTCCTCACCAAACATCACCGGCAACAACGTCGCTTATGGGCACAAACCCACCGTCGCCACCATCGCTGGACCAGAAAGGACTGGTAAAAAGTGATCTTCACTAATGAGTTGCGGTTTTGTCTCATCAGGGTTGATGGTTGGATTCGCTTTTATTGTCATTACACCGAGGCCTGTACTCTGGAGCGGGATTTATTTGGAGGTGGAAGGTCCGTCATGGTCTGGGGCGGTGTGTCACAGCATCATCAAGCTGAGCTTGTTGTCATTGCAGGCAATCTCAATTCTGTGCGTTACAGGGAAGACATCCTCCTCCCTGATGTGATACCCTTCCTGCAGGCTCATCCTGACATGACCCTTCAGCATGACAATGTCACCAGCCATACTGCTCGTTCTGTGCGTGATTTCCTGAAATCAATGTTCTGCCATGGTCAGCAAGCTCCCATTGAGCACGTCTGGGACCTGTTGGATAGGAGGGCGAGGGCTAGGGCCATCCTCCCAGAAATGTCTAGGAACTTTTTATTTATTTATTTTACTAGGCAAGTCAGTTAAGAACAAATTCTTATGTTCAATGACAGCCTAGGAACAGTGGGTTAACTGCCAGTTTGTACCTTGTCAGCTCGGGGGTTTGAACTTGCAACCTTCCGGTTACTAGTCCAACGCTCTAACCACTAGGCTACCCTGCCGCCCCTTACCCTGCCTTAGTGGAAGAGTGGGGCTTACAGACGGTATGCAATTAAGGTCACAGTTATTAAAACTTAGGACACTAAAGAGGCCTTTCTACTGACTCTGAAAGCATCAAAAGAAAGATGCCCGGGGTCCCTGCTCATCTGCGTGAACGTGCCTTAGGCATGCTGCAAGGAGGCATGAGGACTGCAGATGTGGCCAGGGCAATAAATTGCAATATCCATACTGTGAAATGCCTAAGACAGCGCTACAGGGAGACAGGACGGACAGCTGATTGTCCTCGCAGTGGCGAGTCCCTGCTCATCTGCGTGAACGTGCCTTACGCATGCTGCAAGGAGGTGCTGTCTTAGGCGTCTCACAGTACTTAATGCAGCTGGTGGTTACTTTTAATTTTGACCCCCCCTTTGTTCAGGGACACATTATTCAATTTCTGTTAGTCACATGTCTGTGTAACTTGTTCACTTTATGTCTCAGTTGTTGAATCTTGTTATGTTCATACAAATATTTACACATGTTAAGTTTGCTGAAAGTAAACGCAGTTGACATTGAGAGGATGTTTATTAGCCACTATCAGTATCGACTGTCAGTAGACCTAATAACCACACATATTACATTTACATTTAAGTCATTTAGCAGACGCTCTTATGTCAGTTCCTACAGTTGGTATTGCCTAAATTATCTTTCCATTTGATTATATTGTTTAGTTTACCTTCATTTGCTTTCTCTCTCTAAACACTGTCAAGCAGTTTCATGCTTAGTGCGATCAATAGTATAGCCTACTATTGTACACTATTCTGTCTATTATAATTCTATGTACACTGTTTTATGATTAATAAAAACTTTCCTAACCCTAAATAATCTACAAGATCAGAGTATTTTTTTATCTACAAATTGGTGCTGAAACAGAGACAAATATGGATCTATTTAGGTTTCTTTCATTGATTCCTAATATGCTCAACGTTCTCTCCATATACAGTGGCTGTCGAAAGTATTCACCCCCTTGGCATTTTTTCTATTTTGTTGCATTTCAATCTGGAATTAAAATAGATTTTGGGGGGGGTTGTATCATTTGATTTACACAACATGCTTACCACTTTGAAGATGCAAAATATGTTTTATTGTGAAACAAACAAGAAATAACTTGAGCGTTCAGAACTATTCACCCCCCCAAAGTCAATACTTTGTAGAGCCACCTTTAGCAGCAATTACAGCTGGGGCATGTCTCAATAAGCTTGGCACATCTAGCCACTGGGATTTTTTGCCCATTCTTCAAGCCAAAACTGCTCCAGCTCCTTCTAGTTGGACGGGATCCGCTGGTGTACAGCAATCTTTAAGTCATACTACAGATTCTCAATTGGATTGAGGTTCCAAGATATTCCAAGATATTTAAATTTTCCCATTAAACCACTTGAGTGTTGCTTTAGCAGTATGCTTAGGGTCATTGTCCTGCTGGAAGGTGAACCTCTGTCCCAGTCTCAAATCTCTTGAAGACTGAAACAGGTTTCCCTCAAGAATTTCCCTGTATTTAGTGCCATCCATCATTTCTTCAATTCTGACCAGTTTCCCAGTCCCTGCCGGTGAAAAACATCCCCACAGCATGATGCTGAGGTGTTGGGTTTGCACCATACATAGCGTTTTCCTTGATGGCCAAAAAGCTCAATTTTAGTCTCATCTGACCAGAGTACCTTCTTCCATATGTTTGGGGAGTCTCCCACATGCCGTTTTTTCTTAAAGCAATGGCTTTTTTTCTGGCCACTCTTCCATACTACCCAGCTCTGTGGAGTGTATAGCTTAAAGTGGTCCTATGGACAGATACTCTAATCTCAGCTTTGGAGCTTTGCAGCTCCTTCAGGGTTATCTTTGGTCTCTTTGTTGCCTCTCTGATTAATGCCCTCCTTGCCTGGTCTGTGAGTTTTGGTAGGTGGCCCTATCTTGGCAGGTTTGTTGTGGGGCCCAATATTTTCAATTTTTTTATAATTGGAATTAATAATGTTCCGTGGGATGTTCAAAGTTTTGGATATTTTTTTATAACCCAACCCTAATCTGTACTTCTCCACAACTTGTCCCTGACCTGTTTGGAGAGCTCCTCTGCTTGCTTGGTGGTGTTGCAGACTCTGGGGCCTTTCAGAACAGGTGTATATACACTGAGATCATGTGACACTTTTATTGCACACAGGTGAACTTTATTTAACTAATTATGTGACTTCTGAAGGTAATTGTTTGCACCAGATCTTATTTAGGGGCTTCATTTTTTATTTTATTTTGTACCTTTATTTAACTAGGCTAGTCAGTTATGAACAAATTCTTATTTACAATGACGGCCTAGGAACAGTGGGTTAACTGCCTGTTCAGGGGCAGAACGACAGATTTGTGCCTTGTCAGCTCGGGGATCTAACCACTAGGCTACCCTGCCGCACCTTCATAGCAAACACATATGCACGCACCACTTTTCCATTTTTTATTTTTTAGAATATTTGGAAACAAGTTATTTTTTAAGTTTCACTTCACCAATTTGGACTATTTTGTGTATGTCCATTACATGGAACCCAAATTAAAAATCAATTTAAATTTCAGGTTGTAATGCAACAAAATAGGAAAAACGTCAAGGGGGATGAATACTTTTGCAGGCATTGTATTCTAGTGAGTCTGACAAAATTCAAACTAAAATGTACACCGTATTTAAAGGGATGTCTTAAGATAAATGGACTGAAAACCCCATTGAATGAAAACTCCACAAGAAAATATGTTGGCCAGTAAATGGGAGGGGTTTCAGCAATTTAATGCCATTTATTCAGTGCGTGCAAGGTAGCCACACCTGCAGAGCGCATTACGCAACTGAATCAGGTAAGGTACGTAGGAAAAGGCATAAATGGCTCCTAAATGTTAATATTAAAGACCTCAATTCAGACATTAACACACTATCAGGGTGTTTTTTTTTTTTAGCTTTTATGTTAAAATATAGTAATACTTTTTTTTTTACATAAAAGCTGCTTCTTAATAACTTCATTGTCCTCTATCTAACTCTGCTAAGACAGTGATTAGCAACCCCCTCCCCATGTTAACAGCTCAGAGGCCTAGCCTAGTGGACCCACTGGATAGCAGAGCAGGGCATTGAGACAATGGGTGCTAATTGGTGTGATCTGAGGCCTGCTGGCCTATTGAACAAAGACCGAATGAGTGATGGACAGAGAGGGCACCCCATTATGTAAGCCAGGTAATTACCCCAGTGAATCATGGGGGAGGGTGGCACGAGGGGCAGGGGTCAGAGGTAACGAGTGCCCACACTGGGCTCTCAAACGGACCCCCACCACAGATCGCTGGAAGGGTCATCCTGGGTCACGGCTCCGTCTGGCAATCAGAACCAACCCCCAGGTCGGCTGGCCCGGTTCCCGTGCTGCATGCCCTGCCCAGCGGAGCAGTCACAATCAGGGAGGGTTGCCATCAATCAACATCAACATGTTTTTACCACAGAATTATTCTCTGAAAGGGAGGGGAGGGTGGGAGGAGAGGAGAGGGGATGGGTGGGCCTGTGGAGGTGCTCACTCATGGGTGCAGAGAGTTGACTAGGCCTTCACCCCTGGAGCCCCATGTAGTGTGGGAAAATACACTGACAATAAGAAGAACATGGCCGATGGTTGTGTCATCATCCCCTCTCTCTCCGCCTGACTAACAGTTCTCATCCCCCATATGATGCACTGCTGATGGGTCAGCAACATGCCCTGGCAGTAGGCGAAATGATACATTGGAGGCTAGCTAGATAGTGGAACATTACAGGACTGGTTGTCCTGTGTCTAGTCTATGAGGTGTTCGTTCCTATCTCTTATCCAAGTAATGCACGCGTAAATGGAACTTAATTCAATTTTGATGCACTTTTCTCTCTATGCGTACTCTGACCTTGAACTTAGGCATGAAGTAATAAATGTTTCAGCCAGCTATTATTTTGGGGTGGAGATAACAGAAGGAAGGTGGGGCAGAGGTGTGTCTACAGATTCTGACCTTAACTTAATTCCCTCGTAATTCCACCACTTTTATGCACGATGAAACAATGAATAAGATCCAACGAACGGTCGGTTCCAAGTGAAACAGAAACTACTTTCTTTGTTCTGATAGAAATAACACCATTCTCCATGCACTGTAATTTACAATTTAATAAGAGCTATTGATAAGAGCTAGCTAAATGAGTAAGACGTTTGGATTTGGGAATTTTAAATATAAATGACAATTGTTTGAATTATTTTACCTTATGATCGCTGGAGACAAATGTGAAAACAGTCATATGGCAGCAAACTGAAGCATATCAACATACAGTGCCTTGCAAAAGTATTCATCCCCCTTGACGTTTTCCCTATTTTGCTGCATTACAACCTGTAATTTAAATGAGACTGGTGAAAGTTAGTGACATGATGAGATGTTGATTTACTGTCCAGGTCAGGATGACACTATGGACCTTCTGTCAACCATGCTTTTCTCTTCTCTTCTTTTCCCTCGCTCTCTCCCTCCCTCTCGCTTCTCTCTTCGCCTTCTCCTCTCCAAGGGGTTGGGTGTTACTAAAACACCCCCCACCCCCTCCCTCCTAGTTGTGTTGCTAAGACTCAAGCCAGACACATGAGGTGGGATTGGTGATGTAATGTAATCATAGAAGCAGTGCAGAGAGCGTGAATACAGCCAGTTGGCTCTGAAACTGGGAGGGGTACTCTTCTCATTTATTCAACATAATACTGTCCACTGAAACACTGAAATTAGTTGTTTCTCTTCCTGAATGGTTTATGATGAAACCTCTGCTGTGAAACAAATGGTTGCGAACTGTTTGTCCACGCTAACTGTTTGTCCACACTAATTGTTTGTCCATCCTATCTGTGTGTCCATTCTCCTCCAGTGTTTGAGAACAAGGACAAGATCGTGATCGTGATGGAGTATGCAAGTAAGGGTGAGCTGTATGACTATATCAGTGAGCGCCGGCGCCTGAGCGAGAGAGAGACGCGACACTTCTTCAGGCAGATAGTCTCTGCCGTGCACCACTGTCACAAGGTAAAATTCTCCAGAGAAACGTGCACACGTGCACGAAAAACACACCCACACATTTCTGCTAATCAGATGCAGCGCAAAATATTGTAACCTTATGACTATAACTGTATATATTCTTCACATAGAGAAGAAGTCTGCAGTATGAGCTATGCTTTTAGTGGCCTCTTGGTGTTAAGGAGGACTGTAAGGGACTTAACACAAACCAGTGTTGTCCATCGTGCACACAGTCCCTGCTCATCTGTTGTCATGACTCCATATCCCTGGATCCCCTCATAGCTCCCCCAGGACCCCCCCCCCCTCCCCCCCCCCACCCATAACATGGATCCTAGCCCACCCCTCTCTTCTCCCTCATTAAACCATGGTCTCCCAGGGATGGGGGATGTTTGGGTGGGCTCCCCACTAGTCATCATCTCTACAGCTGGGATGGGATGATGTCATCGTCCCAGCATAAGGGGGAGCACCAGACACACAGCCAGCGCGTAGGGATGAGCCTCTAGGGGCAACCGCACTGAGGGGTGGAGTACCATGGTGTAGGGTAGTGGGGTGATATAGTGTGGTTGACTGACATAGGAAGCAGGTGTACTGTGAGAGTGCTGATTAGACCCACCTCATTTTATAACCTCCATTTATAAGCATGTGAACATGTGTTCCCTATCACATCCTAACCAATTGGAGACGCACAGTACAGTGTAGGCCCGGCGGTTACAGCTGTAGTGAAGTCACCCCACTTCCAGACCTGAAATGGCTGCTTGTGTTTCCTGTTGCTGTGTGTATACCACATGTTAATGCATGCATTGAAAGTGCCACTAAACAACATAGTTGCTTTTTTTGTGAGAAGATACAGTACCAATCAAACGTTTGGACACACCAACTCATTCAAGGGTTTTTCTTAATTTTTAACAATTTTAGACATTGTAGAATAACAGACATCAGAACTATGAAATAACACATATGGAATCATGTAGTAACTAAAAAAGTATTAAATAAATCAAAATAGATTTTATATTTTAGATTCTTCAATGTAGCCACTTTTTGCATTGATGACAGCTTTGCACAGTCTTGGCATTCTCTCAACCAGCTTCATGAGGAATTATTTTCCAACAGTCTTGAATGAGTTCCCACATGTGCTGAACACTTGTTGGCTGCTTTTCCTTCACTCTGCAGTCCAACTCATCCCAATCCATCTCATTTGGGTTGAGGTCGGGTGATTGTGGAGGCCAGGTCATCTGATGCAGCACTCCATCACTCTCCTTGGTCAAATAGCCCTTACACAGCCTGGAGCTGTGTTTTGGGTCATTGTCCTGTTGAAAAAGTGTCCAGTGTCATCAGCAAAGCACCCCCACACTATCACACCTCCTCCTCCATGCTTCATGGTGGGAGCCACACATGCGGAGATCATACGTTCACCTACTCTGCGTCTCACAAAGACACCACGGTTGGAACCAAAAATCTCAAATGTGGACTCATCAGACCAAAAGACCGATTTTCACTGGTCTAATGTCCATTGCTTTTTTTCTTGGCCCAATCAAGTCTCTTCTTATTGGTGTCCTTTAGTGCTTTTTTGCAGCAATTCGACCATGAAGGCCTGATTCATGCAGTCTCCTCTGAACAGTTGATGTTGAGATGTCTGCTACTTGAACTCTGTGAAGCATTTATTCGGGCTGCAATCTGAGGTGCAGTTAATTCAATTGAACTCATCCTCTTATCGTCTGCAGCAGAGGTAACTCTTGGTCTTCCTTTCCTGTGGCAGTCCTCATGAGAGCCAATTTCATCATAGTGCATGATGGTTTTTGCGACTGCACTTGAAGAAACGTTCAAAGTTCTTGACATTTTCTGGATTGACTGACCTTGATGTCTTAAAATAATGATGTACTGTCATTTCTCTTTGCTTATTTGAGCTGTTCTTGCTTGGTCTTTTACCAAATACGGCTATCTTCTGTATACCACGTCTACCTTGTCACAACACAACTGATTGGCTCAAACGCATTAAGAAGGAAAGAAATTCCACAAATTAACTTTGAACCAGGCACCCCTGTTCATTGAAATGCATTCCAAGTGACTACCTCATGAAGCTGGTTGAGAGAATGTCAAGAGTGTGCAAAGCTGGCATAAAGGGAAAGGATGGCTACTTTGAATAATCTCAAATATAAAATATATTTAGATTTGTTTAACGGCTACGAATAATGATTACATTCCATATTTTATTTCATAGTTCTGATGTCTTCATTATTATTCTACAATGTAGAAAATAGTCAAAATTGAAAAAAAAACTTGAATGAGTAGGTGTGTCCAAACTTTTGACTGGCACTAAATTATCCTGGTCCATCATTATAGGCTCTTGTTTATGTGAGGTGAGTTAGAGGGAAAATCTCCACAGATGTCAACACACAGACGATAGAGGGCCAGGCAGGGCAATTAAACCTACTAGACCAATTGGCCCACTCTAACTATATCCCCTGAGAACAACACTGGAGTTTGGTCTCACCTCACCGCCATCAAGCGAATGAACGAACAGCGAATGAACGCTCCCCTACTGTGCAGCCCGGCAATCGGTCTGGTGATTTTTCTTCTAGAGCCAACGGATGGACTGTTTGTCTTTTACAGAATGGGGTGGTGCACAGGGATTTGAAACTGGAAAATGTGCTGCTGGATGAAAACTGTAACATTAAGGTAAGAAATAGTCACTTTTATTCAACTCTACAGACTCTTGTCCATACATTGTAACCTTTGAATCTGTAATTGTGAAACAGTCTGTAACTTTGAGTGCTATTTAGATATAGAGGCACTACTAGACAACTTTCTTTTTTAGAATCTGTAACCATGTTAATGTCATGATACTTTTAATGACATTTGTTATGATGTTTTACCAAACCTTGATGTGTCCCTGTCTCCTGCCAGATTGCTGACTTTGGACTGTCCAACCTCTACCACAAGGACAAACTGCTGCAGACTTTCTGTGGCAGCCCACTCTATGCATCACCGGAGATAGTCAATGGAAGACCTTACTGCGGCCCAGAGGTAGGTACTAGGCAGGCACCACAGAGGTCAGGGGCCACAGACAGACACAATGAGACAGACTGCTTTTCTTTTGTCCCTGGGAGAAGTTATTACTAACCCCCAGGACCTGGCACTGTTGGTTGGGAGACCCAAAGCAGATATAGAGAGGGAGGGAGAGAGATAGAGAAGGTTGGTGGTAGAGGGAGGGAGAGAGATAAAGAAGATTGGTGGTAGAGGGAGAGATAGAGAAGGTTGGTGGTAGAGGGAGGGAGAGGGATAGATAGAGAGGGTCAGTGGTAGAGGGAGGGAGTGAGATAGACAAGGTTGGTGGTACAGGGAGGGAGAGAGATGGAGAGGGTTTGTGGTGGAGGGAGGGAGTGGAGGGAAGGGAGGAGGTGTAACAGCATTGTTTCTGTCCTTCTACTCGCCCCAACCTGGGCTTGAACCAGGGACCCTCTGCATACATCGACAACAGTCACCTTCGAAGCATCGTTATCTATCGCTCCACAAAAGCCTTGCAGAGCAAGGGAAACAACTACTTCCAGGTATTCAGTTACTACTCCCAGCGACTTTCACATCCTTAGTGGAAGGCCACAGATGGTGGCTTGGCTCCCTTTTGAAGACTATAGTGCTGTTGTTGCTCATAGTATCCTGGCGCCGAAGATCATGGCTGACATTTTACGTTCTCCCAACCGATTGTGCTTTTTTTTTTTTTTTGCATTTTGTGTAAACGTATTTTTTAAATTACTGTGTACATAATGTTGCTGCTACCATTTCTTATGACCGAAAATAACTTTTGGACATCAGAAAAGCGATTACTCACCGTGGATTGGAAGAAATGTTTTCCTTTAACGAGTCCGAGGAGAAGTATATCCTGCTTTCACTGGAACAGGCCCAGATCGACGCCTTTTGAGTGAAGAAAAGAGGCCAGAAAAGGGGCTGCAGATCGGGCAGCCTTCTGAGAATCCGGAGGCTAGCGAGTAAACTCCCACTGCCATCCTTTCTTCTTGCAAACTTGCAATCATTGGAAAATAAAATTCATGACCTACAATTAAGATTATTCTACCAACGGGACATTAAAAACTGTAACATCTAACATCTTATGTTTCACCGAGATGTGGCTGAACGAAGATACAGACAATATAGAGCTAGTGGGATTTTCTATGCACTGGCAGAACAGACGCTACCTCTGGTGAGGTGAGGGTGTGTGTGTATTTGTCAATTACAGCTAGTGCGCGATGTCTAATATTAAAGACGTCTCGAGGTATTGCTCACCTGAGGTAGAGTACCTTATGATAAGCTGTAGACCACACTATCAACAAAGAGAGTTCTCATCTGTATTATTCGTAGCCGTCTATTTACCACCACAGAATGAAGCTGGCACTAAGACCGCTCTCAACCAACTCTATAAGGCCATAAGCAAAGAAAATGCTTTCCCTGGTGGCCAGGGAGTGTAATGCAAATTTTTACCAGCATGTCACATGTGCAACCAAAGGGGGAAAAAGAATCCTAGACCACCTTTAATCCACACACAGAGATGCATACAAAGCTCTCCCCCGCACTCCATTTGGCAAATCTGACCACAATACTATCCTCCTGATTCCTGCTTACAAGCAAAAACTAAAGCAGGAAGTACCAGTGACTCTCTCAATACGGAAGTGGCCAGATGACGGGGATGCTACACTACAGGACTGTTTTGCAAGCACAGACTGGAATATGTTCTGGGATTCATCCAGTGGCATTGAGGAGTACACCACCTCAGTCATCGGCTTCATCAATAAGTGCATCGATGATGTTGTCCCCACAGTGACTGTACGTACATATCCAAACCAGAAGCCATGGATTACAGGCAACATCCGCATCGAGCTAAATGCTTGAGCTGCCGTTTTCAGGGAGCGGGAGACTAATCCAAACGCTTATAAGAAATCCCGCTATGCCCTCAGACGAACCATCTAACAAGCAAAACATCAATACAGGATTAAGATTGATTCCTATTACACCGGCTCTGATGCTCATCGGATGTGGCAGGGCTTGAAAACTGTTACGGAAAGGGAAACTCAGACGCGAGCTTCCCAGTGACGCCAGCCTACCAGACGAGCTAAATGCCTTTTATGCTCGCTTCGAGGCAATTAACACTGAAGCATGCACGAGAGCACCAGCTGTCCTTGATGACTCTAATGCTTTCCTTTGATGACTCTAACATTCACATTCACAGCTGGGCCAGACGGATTACCAGGACGTGTTCTCAAAGCATGCACGGACCAACTGTCAAGTGTCTTCACTGACATTTTCAACCTCTCCCTGACCGAGTCTGTAATACCTACATGTTTCAAGCAGACCACCATAGTCCTTGTGCCCAAGGAAGTGAAGTTAACCTGCCTAAATGATTACTGCCCCGTGGCACTCACGTCGGTAGCCATGAAGTGCTTTGAAAGGCTGGTCATGGCTCACATCAACAGCATCCACCCGGACACCCTAGACTCACTCCAATTTGCATACTGCCCCAACAGATCAACAGATGAAGCCATCTCAATTGCACTCCACACTGCCCTTTCTCACCTGGACAAAAGGAACACCTATGACTACAGCTCAGCGTTCAACACCATAGTGCCCACGAAGCTCATCACTAAGCTAAGGACTGGGACTAAACACCTCCCTCTGCAACTGGATCCTGGACTTCCAGAAGGGACGCACCCAGGTGTTAAGAGTAGGCAACACCACATCTGCCACGCTGATCCTTAACACTGGGACCCTCAAGGGGTGTGTACTTAGTACCCTCCTGTATTCCCTGTTCACCCACGACTGCGTAGCCAAACACGACTCCAACACCATCATTAAGTTTGCTGACAACACAACAGTGGTAGGCCTGATCACCGACAAATATGAGACGGCCTGTAGGGAGGAGGTCAGAGAACTGGCAGTGTGGTGCCAGGACAACAACATCTCCCTCAATGTGAGCAGGACAAAGGAGCGGATCGTGGACTACAGGAAAAGGCGTGCCGAACTAGCCCCCATTAACATTGACGGGGCTGTAGTGTGGCGGGTTGAGAATTTCAACTTCGTTGGTGTCCACATCACCAACAAACTATCATAGTCCAAACATACCAAGACAGTCGTGAAGAGGGCATGGACCACCAGATCCTCAAATGGTTTTACAGCTGCACCATCGAGAGCATCCTGACCGGTTGCATCACCGCCTGGTATGGCAACTGCTCGGCATCTGACCATATGGCGCTACAGAGGGTAGTGCGAACGGCCCAGTACATCACTGGGGCCAAGCTTCCTGCCATCCAGGACCTATATAATAGGCGGTGTCAGAGGAAAGCACATAAAATGGTCAGAGATTCCAGTCAGCCAAGTTATAGACTGTTTTCTCTGCTACCGCATGGGAAACGGTACCGGAGCACCAAGTCTAGGACCAAAAGGCAGCTTTTACCCCAAAGCCATAAAGCCATAAGACTGCTGAACATTTTATAAAATCACCACAGGACAATTTACATTGACGATCCCATCTCTTTTGTACCCTGCTGCTACTCGCTGTTTGTTTGTTATCTATGCATTGTCACTTCACCCCCACCTACATGTACAGATAACCTCAACTGGCCTGTACCCCCGCACACTGACTCGGTTCTGGTGTCCCCTGTATATAGCCTCGTTATTGTTATTGTGTTACTTTTTATTACTACTTTTTTTATTTTAGTCTACTTGGTAAACTCGTCTACTGTTGGTTAAGTGCTTGTAAGTAAGCATTTCACGGTAAAGTCTACACTTGTTGTATTCGGTGCATGTGACAAATGAAGTTTGATTTGAATTGAATATGAATTACACAGACAGGATCAGCAACTTCACTTCCAAGGATGGGTGGGATTGAGAAATTGTTTGGTTAAGACAAAGGGAGAGAGAATGTGACAAAACATCACCAAAACTATTTATTGACTTATTTGAAAGTAATTTTTTATGCGTTTTCCAAATTGCAAGAAAACCTGTGCATTATAAAGCAAAGTAAAAGTCGTATTTTTAGACTGAAATGTCCAACGATTCAATTTAGATAATTCACTGTCATTTTCTTCAGTGTGCTAAAAAAAACAACTGTAATGAAAATTACAGAATCCAGTTGGGGAAAAGCCGCAAATTACAGCTAACACTGGAAACAAAAACAGAACACAACAATGGCATTCACCCCGTCTCGCCCTCCCTGCAGCCCTGCCAGTCGACCAATCACAGAGGAGCGCTCTCAGTCATTGAACCAATGACAGAGCGGCTCCAGTGTGAGACATTCCTAGCATGGGCCCTAAAGGAAGTCCAGTCTGCCCAATCGCAGACCCCAGTCCCAGAGCTCAGTCCCAGACATGGGCTGGCTATATTCCCCTGACCATCGACAAGCAGCCACATTCCTCCAGAAGTCTTGTCCTCCTCTTCCAAAGCCTGACGTCTGGCTAATCAGTGACCGGCATTGTGTCTCCTGAGATCTGTCAGGGCCTCACAGCTCTGCCACCTCTGCTGAATTCATTACACCCCTCTGTCCCCCCTGCTGCCCCCTCCATTCCCCAGACACTGGTCTTGCATAACCCATTTACTGAGACAGTCAAATTGCATTAGATTAGTTGTCACAAAGCGCAGGTTGACACATAAAGAAAGACAGAGGGGGAAATAGAGTTCTATGTTCATGGAAAAAAAACTGACACACTCCAGACTCTGGTTCTATGGCTGAGAGGATGTAAGTGGAAATCAGGGCTTAGAGCACAGCCCATTATCAGCCTGAAAACGTCATCCTGGCATATTTTTGCAAAAAGGTCAAATGTCACAGCAGCTGATGTTTTTCTTAATACATTGCAGTCAAGGGGAAAATATGTGTCACAGGGTTGATGTTTTTCTCAATACATAGCCATCAAAGGGAAAAGATGAGCTTTAACCAATTTAATCGTATGTCAATAAATTGCAGTCAATGGGAAAACATGAGTGTCACAGGGTTGAGACCGAAGTGAATAAATTGCTTTCAATGGGGGAAGACCTTCATCACAATTTTGGAGATATAAGGAAGGAATCACAGGCATGACACCTCCCTCGCTCTGTTAAGGCTGTGTAAGGCAGGAGAGCAGAGTAGAGTAAACAGGCACACTTTTATTCCAGTCAAAAAATAGTCACAACATGACAACTAAGTGCCCAAAAAACACGGAACATGAATACAAAAGTATAGCGCGTGAACATATACCATTCACAATAAACAATTACACACAAAGACATGGAAGGGAACAGAGGACTAAGTACAGGCAGTGTGATTATGGAATGAAACCAGGTGTGTATGAAACAAGACAAAACAAATGGATATATGAGAAATGGTACGGCGATGGCTCTCTCCCTCCCTCCCTCTCTCTCTTTCTCCCTTCTTCACCTTCCCTTACTCTCCCCTTCTCCCCTCTCCATTCTATGTCCCTATCCCCCTTCTATACTATTTATCTTACTTCTCTCTACCTCCTTTTTCTCCTACCTCCATGACTCTCAACTTTCCCACCTCCACAGACAGGATATTGATGATATGCATCAAGGTTATTGGCACATACTAAATCTATACATTGCAGTCAAGGCAAAAACATTGGTGATAAAGCTACAATGGGTAAATTGGTGAAAGACACGGGCAGACGGACGGATAGCCCTCCACTTCCTGGCTCTTGGAGTTAGGGTTGAGCTGGGAGTTGATATGAAGCTAGGGTTAGGGCCTCAACCCTAGACATAATCCAAACCTGAATCCAATTAACAATGATTTAATTTGCCCCTCCCTCCACTACGTTGCAGAAAGGTAGGCCTCGAAGCCTGACCTAAAGTTAGTGTGCTTTTGAGTGACATCAACAGAACAAACTAAATGTATGGAATCGTTCAACAGACGCTTTAGATGAACCCAAACCTACATCTGACCATGAGAAATGAACTCTTCACAGTGAAAACTTGGTCCCACAGAGAACAAGGCCTTTCTTCCATAGAAAAGCATTACCTACAGCCCTCTATTAACCATGATGCCCCTGTTGACTGTGATTGATCTAGCTATCCATCCTTGCACTGTCACTCCCTGACCTTAGAGAGACGTTTTATTTCTCTATTTGTTTAGGTCAGGGTGTGATTTGAGTGGGCATTCTAGTTGTTCTATTTCTTTGTTGGCCGGGTATGGTTCCCAATCAGAGTCTATCGTTGTCTCTGATTGGGGATCATACTTAGGCAGCCTTTTTTCCACCTTTATTTGTGGGATCTTGTTTGAGTGTAGTTGCTTTCTGCACTGCATGTAGCTTTACATTCGTTTTTTTGTTGTATTTGACGTTTTTTTTCGGTGTCATTTAAATAAAAGTAAAATGTACTCCTACCACCCTGCTCCTTGGTCTAATCCATCTCTAAACGATCGTGACATGCACACAACCAAGAGTGACCTTTTAGGGATGCCCTCGGTTGAGGTTCAGTTTCCTGTGGAAACAGGAAGAGTCTTAATTAAAGGGATACTTTGGGATTTTGGCAGAGACATAAAATTGTATCCACAAGTTCATCGGACTCTGGGGAAGTAGATAAGGAGCCTCATTGTCAAAATCCTGAAGTAACCCTTTAATCCTCAACATGGTCCTTCATTCTCTCGCTGCAGTTACACAAATACATTGTCTTCCATCCTCTCTGTAGAACGGTCAATTGTTAACATAAAGACATGAAACTCAAGGCATTGTTAAAGAGTCTCTCCGTACATTGAATTTCAGCTTCCTGCTATTACAGGAAGTGACTTAATTGGGGGTCATTGGGGCCGTTTCGAAGGGTTAAAAAGGTTTAATCTTCCCAAATGTTACATATTTGTGACCGGGGAACAGTCATGACCCGGCATATGAAATTTGAAGTCTATTGACCCAAGAGCATTTTTTTAAACCTCCATTGGACACAATTGTCTTGTTATTAATTCTTAATTGAATTTTGAAGAGGATATTGGTAAATTTAAAAAAAAAACTTTTTAAACTGTCTGTCTGCCTGCCTTTCTGTCTCTGTCTGCCTGTCTATATGTCAACCTGTATGTCATCTGTCTGTCTGTCTGCCTGTCTGCCTGTCTGTCTGTCTGTCTGTCTGTCTGTCTGTCTGTCTGTCTGTCTGTCTGTCTGTCTGTCTGTCTGTCTGTCTACTTGCCTGTTTGTGTCCGTTTGTCTGTCTGCCTCTGTCTCTCAGCCTATCTGAGTGAATGGAGGGGGAGGTGGGAGAGAGAAGAGAGGGAATGAGGGAGGGGGAGAGAGGGGAGAGAGAGTCAACAGACATATAGAGGTGGGGGAGAGAGAATTGGGGGAGGGAGGGAGGGAGGGAGGGGGAGAAAGGGGAGAGAGTAGAGAGAGAGTCAACAGACAGACAGAGGTGGGTGAGAGGAGGGAGATAGAAGAGGGAAAGGGAGAGAGAGAGAGATGAGAGGAAAGAGACACAGGGAAAGGAGGGAGAGGGAATGGAGGGAGAGGGAAGGGGAGATAAAGAGGGAGAGGGTGGAGGAGGGGAGGGAGGGAGGAAAAGTAGGTTGGAGAGGGAATGGAGGGGGAGGAGGGAGGGAGAGAGAGCGAAGGAGAGAGAGACTCATCTTTTCAAATTGACTGCAATGTGTTGAGAAAAATATCAGATTACCGTAACCTTTTGTCTTTTTGCAAAAATGTGCCAAAATGAAGATTTCCTATGATATTATGTAGTAGAGCAATATGGTACACTCTTAGAAAAAAAGTGCTATCTAGAACTTTAAAAGTTTCTTCGGCTTTCCACATAGGAGAACCCTTTGAAGAACCCTTTTTGGTTGCAGGTAGAACCCTTTTGTGTTCCATGTAGAACCCTTTCTAGAGTGTATAGCTGTGCAGTGCTTACACTGTTTCAGCTGTCGCTACAACATATGTCGTTCCAGTTCAGATACAGTACGCTCCTTGTTAATGTTTTAATGATCTGTTGCTAACCCAGTAATGGCATTGAGCCTCATTTACCAGTTACTGGGAATTGGAAAAGGGAAATGAGAGATTCCAATTTTTTTCAACTACGTCTCCAGTGACGGATTTTACTGACTGATCTCTCACATTCAGTCTATCTGATTGTGATCCTGATCTGTGTAGTTACCCGTGTGTGTGTTTTGTTGTTATAGGTGGACAGCTGGGCTCTGGGGGTGCTCCTATACACCCTGGTCTATGGGACCATGCCGTTCGATGGAGGAGACCACAAGAACCTCATCCGCCAGATCAGCAACGGAGAGTACAGAGAGCCCACCCAGTCCTCAGGTACAGATCAAGACCCTCTACCTACAGTTTGAGACAGGGATACCTAATTACATTCCTCTGTGGGCCGATGTTTCCTTGAGCGGATGGTCGGGGGGGCGCAACATTATTATAAATCATTTGTACACTGCAAATTGAGTGCAAGAATCCCAAACAGAATCATTTCAAACCTTGATTACATTGGGATAACATATGCCTCTCTATTTATGCGTGGGAATACTTGGAAACAGAATCCCTCAATTAAAATCACTTTGAGCTGATTTTCTGGTGATTTTACAGTCTTTTATGTCCAACAACTATTATTTTCTTTGAAGATTTTTGCGGGATGCCTATTGGGAAACCCTGGTCTAAGATCTAGTTTCCCTCTACACACTAAATATAATGATTATTAGATAATAAATGCTCTGCAGCAAAACACAACAGTGAAGTTTAATCCAGCTCCTACATACCCCCTGTTGTGCTCAAATCCAGAATGTTAAACTATGCTCCCCTCCTGTTTCCCCTCCCAGATGCCCGTGGTCTGATCCGCTGGATGTTGATGGTGAACCCAGAGCGGCGGGCAACGGTGGAAGACATCGCCAACCACTGGTGGGTCAACTGGGGCTGGAAGAGCAGCGTGTGCGACTGCGAGACCCAGCGGGACAATGGCACCTCCTCTCCCATGCTTGCCCGCTTCATTGACTGGCAGAACCGCACAGAGCCCTGGCCGGGTAAACCCACCGCCCTGCTGCCCCTGGTCCTCCGCCAGCGCCCCAAGAAGTCCAAGAAAGAGAACGAGGTGGGAGATGGGCCCCACGGTGGAGGGGAGGGGGAGAAGCCCGGGCTGAAGAGGCCCAAGGGGATCCTGAAGACCCGGCTGATGGAGAAGCAGCATTCGCCCAGCCTGGAGGAGGTGGAGCTGGGGAGTGGTGGAGCGATGATGGGCCTCAGGCCAGCCGAGGGAGAACCAGGCTGCTCTAGCCCCGACAGAGAGGAGGAAGAGGAGGAGCCCGCCCTGGCAGGGGGCTCGCCGGCCAAGATGGTGCCCACCCTTCCCAGGAAGGGCATCCTGAAGAACAACCAACAACGGGAATCAGGGTACTACTCCTCCCCGGAGCGCAGTGAGTCCTCCGAGCTGCTAGTGGGTGCCACCATGTCCCTGGTTGCTGCCTGCAGCTCCCCGCCCAGGAGAGTGGTGGGGAGGAAGGGCATCTTGAAGCGCAACGGGAAGTATTCCACCTACAGCGGCCCTCCCTCAGCTGGTGCTCTCGGGGACCCCTCCCAGGGCGACTCTGGCCTGTCCCGTAGCCAGAGCCGTCCATCTAGCATGGTGTTGGAGGATGGCGTCATATCCCCCAGGCTGTCCCCCGACTGGCCCCCCACCGCCCCCCACCGCCCCAACATCAGGGCTTGTGTGTCAGCCGAAAACCTGCTGCAGCTGGCCAGTTTCAAGGGCTTCCAGGCAGCCCCTCTGCTCCACGGGTCAAAGTTCAGCCGGACCCCCAGACTGCGGGGGTCCCCGGGGGACAATGGCAGCTTCTCCCTGCTGGGGGACCTGGACGACATGACTCAGGTGTACCAGCAAGCCCTGGACATCAGCAGCAACCTCACCTAGCCGAGGAGGGGATAGAGGAGGCAGCCAGGTGGCCAGGCTGAGGCTGTAACATCTGTCTCTGTTGGTGTGTGTGTGTCTGTGTGTACATGTATGTGTATGTCATTGACGACCAGTGACCCGTATGTTGCTGAGATAGCCTACCTAAACCTTTTGGAAGGTTATAGTTTTCTCACTGGGGTTCAAATCCTTGTTGGAAACTATATTATACACACACTCATACATACAATACATGACTGTTATGCACTTCTCAGGCCAAAGGACATTCAGTTAGCAGGGTTTTCAAACGACGTGAGTGGAGTAAATAAACAACTGGCATGAGAAAATGCCGCCCAGCCTTCCTCCTCCATCCGCCCGTAGACTTTGCTGTGTTCAAATGTTTACATGTTCAGCAAAAGGCAAGTTAGAATCACATACGCAGCAACCAGAAACTGGTTGGCTCTCGAAGCGAACCATGAATTGAGTTTGAGTTTACAAAAGCACCTTAAAACTCACACAGAGCACATGTTTTTGTGATCTTTTACTTCATGTAAAAAACAAACCAGGGTCTTGCTCCATAATAACTGACGATGTTAACTATTTATTAATATTTGCGTAGATTTGGTATGAATACAAAACTGATGGGTTCTGGCAGTACTGGAATAGTCCAAAGCTCAATGTCTCCAACCCTTTGTGTGGATTGTGGAACTGACATATATAATTGTTATGTTACCCAAGGAAGTGAAACATGTATACATGATCTATTAATATGGCTGCATATGTAAAAAATGTGGCTATGTATATCACCATAAAAGCGTATGTCCTATATATGAGCATATGATATTAAGGAATATGTAGGAAGTGCCTTTTAGGATCTAAATTAAATTATGTAAGTCATTTCCTGAAAGTGGAGTAGGATGGATGCAGGCCAACCTGTCACCATTTGTGCTATTTTGATTCTTATTCATGTGAATGTGGTGAGAGAGAGAGAGACCCAGGACCTTAATGGAACACACTGTGGTCTATTGCATTACATAGTCACAGGTCAGGGGTCACACAATGGCCTATAGCCTTACACAGCCACAGGTCAGGGGTCACACAATGGCCTATAGCCTTACACAGTCACAGGTCAGGGGTCACACAGACATTAAACAGCAGTTGAGATGAAACAGTCCCGTCTCCATCCCAAAATACACACTGTCAGGAACAAGAACCAAGCCCAGAGAGATGACAGAGTCTTAAACAACACAAGGCCTGGTCAGGCCAGCTCGAGGGGTCTGGAGCTGCTCACCTTAGAAGGTAGATAGCCCAGACACCCTCTCATAGGCCCGGAATGTTCCTGGCAAATAAACAGCCATGTCTGTGGTTGTTTTGTCTGTATGCCTGTCGTGCAGTGCTGGAGTTGCCTCTGCTGAGGCCTTCTCACTCAATTGGCATAACTTGGCTACAGAGTCCTACCAGCTGGAAATGGCAGAGAAACCCTACAAGTCGTGTACACAATGCTCAGGTTGTTATCTGTGGATATTGTTATAGCCTAGTTTAATTTGTTTAAACCATCCCCCTTCAACTCCACAAAGGGCTTAGTAGAAGGATTTGTTTCAGTGCTCTGATGACACTGCACATTCCACAGACAATGGCTGGAGACGTGTTGGTGCGGGAGATGTTATCCGCACCAGTCAGGTGGGTTCTGTGGTCTGTGCTGTCAGGTTTCCAGCTGTGTGTACAGGGCCATTTTGTCAAATAAGCACCATTAGCCAGCTATTGTTTTTATTAGAGGGAGGTATAGTGTAGTAGAGAGAAACATAATAATGGTAGAGAGTAGTAGAGATTTTAGAGGGAAACAAGTGTTTGAGTGAAAGAGAATGTTCTCAGTGAAGGTGAGATTTGTGAAGCCTTTCCTGTCGGAAAGGGTGAAAGAGTTGAGTTGCTGAGTTGAAGGAAACAGAGATGTAGACTAGAGAAAGTAACAGAGAAAGTGAGTTCTGAGTAGAAAGAAAGGAAATGGAAAGTGTTTTATTTAATGTTTTACCAAATATGAGAAGAAGCTTCATTGATGCAGGGGGTGAAATGGATTGGGTACTGTATGTGCCCCTGGAACCTTTATGATAGCTGGGAAACCCCATCTGAAAATTAATTTATTTTTGCAACAATAATAGCCTGACAGGCTTTTATTATGCTGTCACTTTTTTGTTAAGAGATTGTTTTAGGCCAAAAGCTAGAGGCTGGCAAAGCAACTTGTGTCATGGGCTGAGTGTGTTCTATGGAGTGTGTTTAGAATGGCCTTTTAAACTGGGATGGAGAGGGAGATCTGTGACTGATACATTGATTATACTGTATCATCAGAATATGTGTATGGAAAACCATAGCAACCCCCAAGCAACAGAATTAACATGTTGAATGATTTCAAAGGTCCGCTAGTGCAAAGTTCTGGTTATTGATTGAAACGACAGACCCGTTCTGTATTATATTGCATTTTATTGCCCTTTGTATTGCCTTTTATTGTCAACTGGATTTACAGTGATGAAATTATACTATGTTAGTATTTTGTTTTATTACGCTTCTGTTTTTGATTCTCCAAAATATAGAAACTTTATATTGCTTTATGTTATGGCAGAAAGTATTTCTTCCCTGAGTTTGGCCGTAAGAGATCAGGGGACTGATCTGATGTCAGTGAGATCTCAGTGTTTCCCCTGTTTTTGGTACACCTGAGGGGTCAGAGCAGCTGACCTGAGTTCAGCCATGTTGCCGAGTGTTTACCTGTGAACTTACATCAAATCAAGAGTCAACTTACTAATACAGCCTGGTGGCCCAACCCCAGAGAACAGGGCATTTAAACCTACCCCCTCCCAAAGAAAGAGGTGCCCATTGATAAACCCAAAGGGGAAATCCATGGGTTGTTATTATGACAGTAATCTTTCTAAAATGCTAACACATATTGGGCAACACAGAGATAAACACGTACATGTATGTGCCATCACATTGACAACCCCTTGTTTGATCCCAAAGAAGTAGTCAGAGTCCATCTGTACCAAAGCAAGGAGATCCGAAACGAAGGAATGACATCAGGAGAAAACAATGGAGAAAATCTGATTAAACTTTCTATCTGCCAAACTGGAAATAACTGGTGCATATACATTAGTTAGTAGCAGAAAGTCTAAGCATAGGAAAACTTGACTGGATATTGTTATTAAGACAGTAATAATAGTATTATTATGTTATTTAAGTATTATTTTTGTTGGCTATTGCCACGGTTATGATTTTGTTTTGGTATCAGTTGATGAACCTGGACCGCTAAGGTGGTTTAAGTGGCGTTGCTATCTTTTATGATCATGTTTAATTTTATGATAATGAGAATTATTATCAAGGTGTTTTTTATACTTGTATTTATTGGTGATAAAGCCATTTTCATTTGACGTATAAAGTTACTCTGTTCATGATTTGGCCTGCTTGTGGGTGTGTTGACTGCATAAATGGCCTGCTTGTGGGTGTGTTGACTGCATAAATGGCCTGCTTGTGGGTGTGTTGACTGCATAAATGGAGAGATATCATTGTTTCAATGCGTATAGCATTGAGGGAGTGAAGATGACATTTCATTGTGAAAGTGTTGGTCAATATAACATGGTCAAGTATACCAATCAGATTTCATCATATATGACTATGTCTTAAGAAATGTTCTTGGAAGGAACCAAACGTCATTGATCCCTCTACTTCAAACCATGCTTCTGTAGTACTGGACCAAGTCAAATAAATGGATCACGTTAAAGAAGTTGTTTCCTGTCTGACTTTGTGTATTCAGTGTTGTTCAGTTTCTGTCTTTCTTGCTTTTATTGGCATGTAACTCCTACTGTAATCTATTTTTGAGAATTGGAAAAATATCTCAGAGTCAGGAAATTGAGTAAGCGTGTCTGTCTGTCTTGGGGAGAAAGAATAGTCTGTTTTTGAGAGCAGAACAGAGACAAGCGGTTGGTAGTCAAGAGAGAACATTTCTGCTGTTAGGCTAATTTGATCCACATTTACTTTTAGGGGGAGTGGCTGGCTGATCTGGCCATAGGTAAGGAGTCTTTGGGGCTTCGGTGTTGATATGTGAGATGGCACACCTGCCACATGTTGTCCAGACCAGACAGGGCAAAAGGACCAGGAAGAGAAACTTGGTTTATCTACACTGATCTAGGAACCCCTAACCAAATCTCATTCTAGGTAGATAGATAGCTTTATTTCTAAACAGGGTATAATCTGTCACGTGAGATTATATCTACAGAAAGAGGTACTGTAGTTATTCCTCTCACATAGTTGAATTTATGTTTTGTGCCTCATACACTGTAGCCTTCGGTGCCCAGAAAACCGTGTAACAAAGTACAACATTCATTAAACAACACTATGAATCAGTCTTTTTAATATGGTTCTAGTTGTGGAGATTCCTGGTTTACCTAAAATGTGTTTGGGAAAGCCTCAGAGGGAAAATAAGAGGTGAATGAACAGAGTGAGCAGTTGAGGGGAAGACGGCTCATGATAATGGCTGAAACGGAGCAAATGGAATGGCATCAAACACATGGAAACCATTTGATACCATTCCACTCATTCCGCTCAGCCATAAACACAAGCCCGTCCTCCCCAATTAAGGTTCCACCAACCTCCTGTGGCTTAGAGCCATCTTTACCTCAGTGCACTAAGAGCAATTTTCAGCCAATGGTTTCCGAAATGAACGGCAGGTCAGAACAGAGATAGGAAGTTACAAAAAACTGTAGCTGGGTACTTAGAGTACAAAGGAATAATACAGCATTGTGTAATACATTGGATGTCTGTCATCTATGTAAGAGAATGCAGGCAGTCAGTGATGGCATGGATTAAAACGGCAATTTTCAAATCAGGACTGCACACAGTAACTACACCCTTGACATGATATTGACCTGAGTTTCAAAGGGATTTTTTCCCCTTCTGGATTCTTCAGAAAAATCAGGTTAACTTTTTCACCCTCAAATAAAATGCAGCTGGCAAACTTTCTGAACTACTCCCCTCACTGTTTAGGTCAGCTTGTGAGTATCCAGACTCAAACCCCCATCCGGTCCTTTACTTTGACCCTGAGTCTGCCTCGGAGAGATGGAAGTTGGCACACTAACTACACATTAGGGGCTTGATCCTACTTCAGCTTGCCTTGGAGGGTCCACTCTAAAGAGGCCACTGCTTTTCCCACTCTATTTAACTGAAATGTAAAGGACAAAAGACATCCCATAGAGAGGATTTTAGAATATAAAGAATCTATAATGTTTAATTAATACTTCAGTTAAGTTTACCAGTCTTTTGCTGAAGAAAAAGGGTTTTGAATGAGGTCAAGTGAGGAGCATTTCTACCTATAGAGCAAAAACAGCAGTTGAGATCTGGCATATCCAGATATGCCAATTGCCGCATTTGGCTGCTGTTGCAGGCAGCTGGCAGGAACATTGAGGGTTTAGGCTGGGTGTTGTAAACGGAGCTGCCCGTTCATGGCAGGAAAAATAAACACAGTGCAGTGCCTAGAGCAGGCCTGGGTACAGGGAAGCGTGTGTTCCTCAGATAGCTGACACATATTGTTTTAAAAGGAGCTAGGGGCTGTGAGTGAAGGCCTCTGTACATACACGCCGGTCACATTCAGATCTCCCCAGCACTCCTTTTCCTCTGAGCTGCTGTGATAACATTGTGAATGGAGGTGGAATAAGCCTCAATCCCTTTTCCATTCCCTCTGCTCTCCTCCTGTCCTCTCTCATCTTTTGTTCCCCCTATCCTGCACTCGTCCCGCTCCCTCCCTGGCTCTCCTGGCCAGAGGACTATTTTTAGTGACGGCGCTGCTATTCTGGAATTTGATGCTGACTGGCTGCTGCTGGATGTCTGGGCGGCGATCTCTTCAGGAATGTCTGGCCTGCTCTCAAACCACTACAGAGCCGCAGCGCAGGGCGGACGGCCCGGGGCTCTGATTACAGACCCTCGCTCTGCTCTGCTCGCCTTCTCTTTCCTCTCCACCAGTGCAGAGCTACAGACCCAGAAGAAAATAAAAGGAGAAGTGCATATGTGTCTATTTTTCTGTCTCTGGATCCAATGTTTGTATGTTTTTGAGGAAACTCATGCTTGTATGATTTCATTTTGTTTATGATTGACTTCCGAAGAGGATGTGCCGCATGTGTATGTGTGTGTGTGTGTGTGTGTGTGTGTGTGCATGTGTGTGAGTGTGTGTGCGCGTGTGTGTGCGCGTGTGTATGTACACATGCGTGTGAGTGTGTGTGTGCGTGTGTGCGCGCGTGTGTGCGTGCGTGTGTGTGTGCCGTGTGTGTGTGGTCCATGAAAGAAAATAAGCAGCACTAATGTGACATTCTTCCTGTCTTGGATCAGCTTTTCTGTTTCAAAGAAAATTGTTTGCAGTGGAAGTAAAGACATCCAGCCCACCTGTTGTTCAGGATCGCTTAGATCCGCTGTAGCTCGTCTCTGTGCAGAGAGACACACTGTATGTCACTCAGCTACATCAATGGACCAAATGTCTTCCACGCGGCTAGTAAACCGTAGAGGAATATGCTCTACAATGCTGGGGAACTCTGCAAGAACAGTCAATGTAGAGCAGCATTGACTAATTGATTGACCAAACAGAACTGTTGTACATTTACATTTAAGTCATTTGGCAGACGCTCTTATCCAGAGCGACTTACAAATTGGTGAATTCACCTTATGACATCCAGTGGAACAGCCACTTTACAATAGTGCATCTAAATCATTTAAGGGGGGGGGTGAGAAGGATTACTTTATCCTATCCTAGGTATTCCTTAAAGAGGTGGGGTTTCAGGTGTCTCCGGAAGGTGGTGATTGACTCCGCTGTCCTGGCGTCGTGAGGGAGTTTGTTCCACCATTGGGGGGCCAGAGCAGCGAACAGTTTTGACTGGGCTGAGCGGGAACTGTACTTCCTCAATGGTAGGGAGGCGAGCAGGCCAGAGGTGGATGAACGCAGTGCCCTTGTTTGGGTGTAGGGCCTGATCAGAGCCTGGAGGTACTGCGGTGCCGTTCCCCTCACAGCTCCGTAGGCAAGCACCATGGTCTTGTAGTGGATGCGAGCTTCACCTGGAAGCCAGTGGAGAGAGCGGAGGAGCGGGGTGACGTGAGAGAACTTGGGAAGGTTGAACACCAGACGGGCTGCGGCGTTCTGGATGAGTTGTAGGTGTTTAATGGCACAGGCAGGGAGCCCAGCCAACAGCGAGTTGCAGTAATCCAGACGGGAGATGACAAGTGCCTGGATTAGGACCTGCGCCGCTTCCTGTGTGAGGCAGGGTTGTACTCTGCGGATGTTGTAGAGCATGAACCTACAGGAACGGGCCACAGCCTTGATGTTGGTTGAGAACGACAGGGTGTTGTCCAGGATCAAGCCAAGGTTCTTAGCGCTCTGGGAGGAGGACACAATGGAGTTGTCAACCGTGATGGCGAGATCATGGAACGGGCAGTCCTTCCCCGGGAGGAAGAGCAGCTCCGTCTTGCCGAGGTTCAGCTTGAGGTGGTGATCCGTCATCCACACTGATATGTCTGCCAGACATGCAGAGATGCGATTCGCCACCTGGTCATCAGAAGGGGGAAAGGAGAAGATTAATTGTGTGTCGTCTGCATAGCAATGATAGGAGAGACCATGTGAGGTTATGACAGAGCCAAGTGACTTGGTGTATAGCGAGAATAGGAGAGGGCCTAGAACAGAGCCCTGGGGGACACCAGTGGTGAGAGCGCGTGGTGAGGAGACAGATTCTCACCACGCCACCTGGTAGGAGCGACCTGTCAGGTAGGACGCAATCCAAGCGTGGGCCGCGCCGGAGATGCCCAACTCGGAGAGGGTGGAGAGGAGGATCTGATGGTTCACAGTATCGAAGGCAGCCGATAGGTCTAGAAGGATGAGAGCAGAGGAGAGAGAGTTAGCTTTAGCAGTGCGGAGCGCCTCCGTGATACAGAGAAGAGCAGTCTCAGTTGAATGACTAGTCTTGAAACCTGACTGATTTGGATCAAGAAGGTCATTCTGAGAGAGATAGCGGGAGAGCTGGCCAAGGACGGCACGAGTTTTGGAGAGAAAAGAAAGAAGGGATACTGGTCTGTAGTTGTTGACATCGGAGGGATCGAGTGTAGGTTTTTTCAGAAGGGGTGCAACTCTCGCTCTCTTGAAGACGGAAGGGACGTAGCCAGCGGTCAGGGATGAGTTGATGAGCGAGGTGAGGTAAGGGAGAAGGTCTCCGGAAATGGTCTGGAGAAGAGAGGAGGGGATAGGGTCAAGCGGGCAGGTTGTTGGGCGGCCGGCCGTCACAAGAAGCGAGATTTCATCTGGAGAGAGAGGGGAGAAAGAGGTCAGAGCACAGGGTAGGGCAGTGTGAGCAGTAGCAGCGGTGTCGTTTGACTTAGCAAACGAGGATCGGATGTCGTCGACCTTCTTTTCAAAATGGTTGACGAAGTCATCTGCAGAGAGGGAGGAGGGGGGAGGGGGAGGAGGATTCAGGAGGGAGGAGAAGGTGGCAAAGAGCTTCCTAGGGTTAGAGGCAGATGCTTGGAATTTAGAGTGGTAGAAAGTGGCTTTAGCAGCAGAGACAGAGGAGGAAAATGTAGAGAGGAGGGAGTGAAAGGATGCCAGGTCCGCAGGGAGGCGAGTTTTCCTCCATTTCCGCTCGGCTGCCCGGAGCCCTGTTCTGTGAGCTCGCAATGAGTCGTCGAGCCACGGAGCGGGAGGGGAGGACCGAGCCGGCCTGGAGGATAGGGGACATAGAGAGTCAAAGGATGCAGAAAGGGAAGAGAGGAGGGTTGAGGAGGCAGAATCAGGAGATAGGTTGGAGAAGGTTTGAGCAGAGGGAATAGATGATAGGATGGAAGAGGAGAGAATAGCGGGGGAGAGAGAGCGAAGGTTGGGACGGCGCGATACCATCCGAGTAGGGGCAGTGTGGGAAGTGTTGGATGAGAGCGAGAGGGAAAAGGATACAAGGTAGTGGTCGGAGACTTGGAGGGGAGTTGCAATGAGGTTAGTGGAAGAACAGCATCTAGTAAAGATGAGGTCGAGCGTATTGCCTGCCTTGTGAGTAGGGGGGGAAGGTGAGAGGGTGAGGTCAAAAGAGGAGAGGAGTGGAAAGAAGGAGGCGGAGAGGAATGAGTCAAAGGTAGACGTGGGGAGGTTAAAGTCGCCCAGGACTGTGAGAGGTGAGCCGTCCTCAGGAAAGGAGCTTATCAAGGCATCAAGCTCATTGATGAACTCTCCGAGGGAACCTGGAGGGCGATAAATGATAAGGATGTTAAGCTTGAAAGGGCTGGTAACTGTGACAGCATGGAATTCAAAGGAGGCGATAGACAGATGGGTAAGGGGAGAAAGAGAGAATGACCACTTGGGAGAGATGAGGATCCCGGTGCCACCACCCCGCTGACCAGAAGCTCTCGGGGTGTGCGAGAACACGTGGGCGGACGAAGAGAGAGCAGTAGGAGTAGCAGTGTTATCTGTGGTGATCCATGTTTCCGTCAGTGCCAAGAAGTCGAGGGACTGGAGGGAGGCATAGGCTGAGATGAACTCTGCCTTGTTGGCCGCAGATCGGCAGTTCCAGAGGCTACCGGAGACCTGGAACTCCACGTGGGTCGTGCGCGCTAGGACCACCAGATTAGGGTGGCCGCGGCCACGCGGTGTGGAGCGTTTGTATGGTCTGTGCAGAGAGGAGAGAACAGGGATAGATAGACACATAGTTGACAGGCTACAGAAGAGGCTACGCTAATGCAAAGGAGATTGGAATGACAAGTGGACTACACGTCTCGAATGTTCAGAAAGTTAAGCTTACGTAGCAAGAATCTTATTGACTAAAATGATTGAAATGATACAGTACTGCTGGAGTAGGCTAGCTGGCATGGGCTGCGTTGTTGACTTTGTAGGCTAGCTGGCAGTGGCTGCGTTGTTGACACTACACTAATCAAGTCGTTCCGTTGAGTGTAATAGTTTCTACAGTGCTATTCGGGGGCTAGCTGGCTAGCTAGCAGTGTTGATTACGTTACGTTACGTTGTGTACAGTATGTCAGTTGTTTGAAGGGAACTTTGCAAGAAACATAAATATACAGCAGTCGATTGAAGTCAATTGGTTGAATTGTCAAATAGCGCAAATTCAACGTGAAATCAAAAAAATATGTCACCATGTCTTTGGATTTAGGTTAAAAGTTGGGTGAAAAATTGACAAAATTCCCTGATTACCTTTTTCAAATACAATACGCTTTCCACATTGATTCAACATAATCATACAGAACGATTTGGTTGAAATGACGTGGAAACCATGCTGATTCAACCAGTTTTTGCCCAGTGGGGAGTTTCAACATGACAGATAACAGTTTTGTAGAATCTCTCTCCTTCAGGCCAAATGAAAGGCCTAGGACATACCTCTCAAACATGCTTAATGGCATCGACCAGCCCTTCAGAATGTCCCCGGAAGTTCATCCAGTTTGAGAAGGGAAGGGATTCCTTCCAAGGGCAAGGAGTTTGGGCATGCCCAGTAGGGGGTACAAATGATGAACTGACTGACAGCCAAGCTCATAAAGCAGTGTTACCTGGAGCCTTTCAGTTCTTCTGGAGATGACAATGGAAGAGCACAGCAGCAAATAACTATTTCATTGGAATATCAGTGTCAATTAAATACTGTGCATTGTAAGCCTATGCATGCTCAAGCTGATGAGAATAAGAAAGCATTTATTTTCTCAATCCCATCCATATTCCTCTTAACATAGTGTGTGCATACAGTAAGAGAGCATGAAATGTGAACAGTCTGCTCTGTTAGCATGTAGCCTTCAGTGTGTGTCTCAGTGGGCCTGGCTCCCAGTGCAGAAGGGGATGTGGGTTAGCTCCAGTATGCAGCTAGGCCGTGGAGACCGGCCGGCCCGGGCCAGAAGGGAGGAAGCCTGTCAGACAGACTGCTGTGGCTGGATGGGCCAGTTAGGTAACTAAACAGCCCTGCCATCTGCCTCTCCTCTCCTTTCCTTTCCCATCCCCTCATCTCATTTCCTTTCCTTTTCTGTCCTTTCTCCCCCCCTCACCTCCTCTAATCTCCTCTCCTTTCCTCTCTCCTCTCCTTTCACTTAGTCTCCTCTCCTTTCCTATCTCCCCTCGTCTCCTCTCCTTTCCTCTCCTTTCCTCTCTCCTCGCCTTTCCTTTCCTCTCTCCTATCCTCCCCTCCCTAGGGTGTGAAGAACAGAGGGAAGGCTGAGAAAGGGAAAAGAGTCTTGACCAGGGTCCAGAGATGTGCGGCCTGCCTGCCTGCCTGCAGCTCTGCACCTCTGGGACCCAGTCCCGGCCACAGGGTTTTAGCTGTGCTGGTTTTAGCTCATCCTTCAAATTGGCTTTTGTTTTGGGACCCTTCCCTTCCCCCCACCACCATCCTCTAGCTCACTCCTGCCTCCCTTTAAAATGCAGCAGAATGGGCTAGATGGGCTAGATGCATCCCCCAGCTGGCTAGCATTCCTCTGGTTTCCACTTGTGTCTGCCTTTCCTTTTTTCTGGGTCTGTGTTTCTGTGATTAAAGTCTATTTTCCCCTCTTTCCATTCACTGACATTTTCCTTTCTGACACGCAATTTTTCAGATGAAGTTTAAGTCTCAAAACTGGAGAAGGAAACTTCACTCACGATACTAGGCCTGAAATACAGGATAACAACAAAGGATAGACCTGCAACACTTCTGCTTGGGAATGTGCTCATTAGAAGGTAGAGGAGATCAGAAACAACTCTAAAAGTGCCAGCTTCGTTAATGTTGTAGTTATCATAATAGAGTTTCCATAGCACAATTTACGTTGATTTATAGGATTTTAGTTATATCAGGATGGGGTATGTGATAATGTACAGTACTGTCCTGTCATATCCTCCATCCTCCATCCCTGACGCTCTTTCTCATGCTTTTCCATCTTGTTCCTGAAAAAATGGCTGTTGTTACATGCCCTTATCAAGACAGACTGCACATCTTCAAACTGTCATGATGATGATTGATGTGACCAGTCCAGGGGTGTGGCCTTCTTTTTTCACTTCCTCTTCCTCTCTGTTCTACAGAAGTGCCCATTCACATGGGGGGGGGGTGCACCTATGCGAAACCCTCCCTCTGTCACTCAGGAAGGTCTTCTAGTGTCTGCCTGCCAGCTGAACATCTTTGCCAGTGTGTGTGTGCGTGTGTTGGCTGCCTGCACCTACCTCTTCCGAATCATAGGCTACTGTGCTGACGATAGAAGCGTGATTCAGAGGATAGGGAGTTTAATTAGAGAAGAATGGATACATTTATTCAATGCAATTAAGTATATTATAGTTATCATGTTTCACATTGGATATATTAACTACGAAGAATTAAGACATGTTTTTAATTCTAATTATTAGAGCTCTGGTCCAGCGTTATGCCAACTCTAGCAAGTTCAAAGGACATTCAACGTTTTGATATAATCAGCACTTTATTTTGCTGGTCAGAACAATGTAATGGAACAGAAAAACAAGTGGTTCTGTTCAGTTTCAACCCCTGCTGCTAAGTGTAGATGATTTGCTTGTTAGATGCTAAGAAACTCAGGTTTAGTTTAGCCTGCTAGCCACGTCAACAGACCTGTCCGTTCCAAGACAACTGTCTGCTCTAAATACAATACAACTGTATTAATCCCCAAGTGGCTATTAGTTCGGGGCTGACAGGGTGCTTCAAACAGGACAAACACTCACTGAGAGTATAACAAATGTATATTAACACTTATTAAGGCATCAGTTAAAGGGGCATAGTGCAATTTAAGAAACTAAAACTTCATGTTAGCCACAATTTCTTGCAGGGATAAACTATCTCTAGAATAGTCCCTAGGTCTTCCTCAATGGTCCTGTTAACCAAGCGGATGGCCTCGGGCACAAACAAGGCCCTGCGCCTATTAGTGGGGCACTTGAGACAGCGCAGGCAGGGTCCAACGGGGAGCAGTTGGAACTTCGGGTTGAAGACGTGGGTGCAGGCCTCCAGGATGTCATAGGTCTTCCTCCTGGTCTGCCGTTCAAAGAACGAGGTCAGAATTCTGAGAGTCCTACACCGGTGATCTTAGAACAGGTAAGGGAATAAACAGAAAGGGAATAAACCAGTAACTAATATTGATTTAACCTGTTGATGCTCTGGGGGCGCTATTTCATTTTTGGATGAAAAACGTTCCCGTTTTAAACAAGATATTTTGTCACAAAAAGATGCTCGACTATGCATATAATTGATAGCTTTCGAAAGAAAACACTCTGACGTGTCCAGAACTACCAAGATATTTTCTGTGCGTGCCCTAGAACGTGAGCTTCAGGCAAAACCAAGATGAGACGGCATCCAGGAAATGAGCAGGATTTTTGAGGCTCTGTTTTCCATTGTCTCCTTATATGGCTGTGAATGCGAGAGGAATGAGCCTGCCCTTTCTGTCGTTTCCCCAAGGTGTCTGCAGCATTGTGACGTATTTGTAGGCAGATCATTGGAAGATTGACCATAAGAGACCACATTTACCAGGTGTCCGCCCGGTGTCCTGCGCCGAAATTGGTGCGTAAAAGACAGCTGCCAGTATTTTTCCATGGGATACAGAGAGGAATGCAAGCTTCCACGAACTGCATATCAATTAAGAGATATGTGAAAAAACACCTTGAGGATTGATTCCAAACAACGTTTGCCATGTTTCGGTCGATATTATGTAGTTAATCCGGAAAAAGTTTTACGTTGTAGGTGACTGAATTTTCGGTTCGTTTCGGTAGCCAGACGCAATGTAGAAAACGGAACGATTTCTCCTACACACAGACGCTTTCAGGAAAAACTGCGCATTTGGTATGTAACTGAGAGTCTCCTCATTGAAAACATCAGAAGCTCTTCAAAGGTAAATGATTTTATTTATTTGGTTATCTGGTTTTTGTGAAAATGTTGCGTGCTAAATGCTACTCAAAATGCTATGCTAGCTTTGCATACTCTTACACAAATTAGTCAATTTCTATGGTTCAAAAGCATATTTTGAAAATCTGAGATGACAGTGTTGTTAAGAAAAGGCTAAGCTTGAGAGCAGACGCATTATTTTCATTTTATTTGCGATTTTCAGAAATCGTTAACGTTGCATTATGCTAATGAGCCTGAGGCTTTAGTCACAAACCCGGATCCGGGATGGGGAGTTTCAAGAAGTTAAAGACACTGAATGAGTTCAGGCCGTGGTCCTGCTCAGACCCTGAGAGGAGTGAGAGGAGGACTGTGTCACTGGCAAACTTCACAAGATTTCAGTGGGTGTCGGCACTCTGACAGTCATTGATGTAGAGAATAAACAGAAGGGGTGACAGTAGACACCCTTGTGGTGAACCTGTGCAAGTGAGTAGGGTGTCTGACATGGCATCATTTGCATAGACTCTCTAAGGCCTATGAGTTCAAAAACTGAAGCAGGGTTGAAAATCTACACAGACCAAAACACATGAATGTCTACTAAGATCCCTTTCTAGCCTACATGCTGTAATGCTGATAGCTGGCTTGCAGAATCTGTTGAACTAGCGGCTCCAGGTTGCTTGACACCAGGGTGGTCTATGGGTGTCTACGGAACAAGGGGGAAAAGAGTGAGTATGTGGGGCCTGAAATCCCCTATCCAGTTACAGCCCACCAAAGACACAGTGGTTCACATAAAACAACATGAGACACAAGGTAATGAAGTGCTAACAACTGAGGTAATCCCTCTCTCTCTCTCTCTCTCTCTCTCTCTCTCTCTCTCTCTCTCTCTCTCTCTCTCTCTCTCTCTCTCTCACTCTCACTCTCCCTCTCCCCCCCTCTCTCTTTCTCTCAGCGCAGAGACCCTTCTCCTCATCGTCCTCCTCCCTCCCCCTCTCTGTCACATTCTGACCTTAGTTCCTTTGTTTTGTCTATGTTTTAGTATGGTCAGGGCGTGAGTTGGGTGGGCAGTCTATGTGTGTTTTTCTATGTTGGGGTTTTGAGTTCAGCCTAGTATGGTTCTCAACCAGAGGCGTGTGTCGTTAGTTGTCTCTGATTGAGAATCATACTTAGGTAGCCTGGGTTTCACTTTTGAGTTGTGGGTGTTTGTTTCCGTGTGAGTGTTTGTTGCCACACGGTACTGTTTCGGTTTTCGTTCATGTTCACGTTTATTGTTTTTTATTTCATAGTGTTCAGTTTATGTCTTAAAATAAAAGTTATGGACACTTACCACGCTGCGCATTGGTCCTCCGATCCTTCTCGCTACTCCTCCTCAGAAGAGGAGGAGGAATGCCATTACACTCTCTCCTTTTGTACCAGGGTTCATGTCTTAATGCTCTCAGTCACGACCGTATGTCAACGGCAGATGATATAAGATCCCTTCAGAGAAATCCAGAGCAGGCGTGTGGGAATTGAGTGATCTTTGTGGCTTTATGGTTGTTCTGATGATGGTGGATTTAAGCAACACTCAGGGTGTCCTATCCATACATCCTGTTTTAATTTGTAGGATGTAGTGCCTCAGACAGATACTGTATCTACCCCTCTTAATGGCTGCCATGATAGGGTGGAGGGTTTCAAACAAAAGCATCCACTCGGCAATTTCAGGTGAGTCCCGTTTGATGCTCACTTAAGGTGACAGCTGGAAACAGAGATGCGTTGCTCTTTGGGCACAGATACTATCTTCCCCTTCCCTGGCAGCCACAAGCATGGGGAATGTATTCTCCTAATGCCGAGAGTGAGTCGCCCATGAAAGATTCCCTTTATGACTGGAAGGTTTTTCTCTCTTTTTGTTTCTCCTCCCTTTTTTCTTCACGTTTTAAATAGCAGTGAAATGTTGAAGGAAAACAAATGAAAAGATAGCCCTTTGAAAATGTATCTGTCCCAGAAGCCCCCTCCCCCCTCCTGCTGCTTTCCCTCTTCTCAATCTTCCATTTCTCCCCCCATTCTGACCCCCTCTTTTCAAATGTGCGGACTTGACAAAGACTATACTTCTCCCTTTTGCATGCAACACTCCAAACCTGCCTGGGGGTTGGTTGATTGGTTGAAGGGTAGAGGTAAGAGTAGAGTGAATGATGACCCATAAAAGGGGGGGGGGTGTATTGGAGTGGTCTGGATAGGAAATAAAGTCCGGAGTGGGGGGAGAGATCAAAGGGGGAATATGATGAAGGGATAAAGAGGGATAGAGAGCAGGAAAGACAGGGGGAAAAAAGAGAGAGAGGGGGAAAGGAGTCTTTGTTCTGGACAGCTGAAGAATATTAGAGGGTTCAGATGGTTTGAGTGCCAGGGGCTACGGGTGGAAGAGAGTCAGAGGGTGTGGAACAGAGCAACAAATGAGAGGGGTGCACGGCACGCCCCTGTGGTTTGAGGAGAGTGAGAGGAGGAAGACAATGGTAAACCCTGGAGAACAGAGAGAGAGAGAGAGGGGGAGAGAGAGAAAGAGGGAGTGAGAGAGAGAGAGAGACTACACACTGGTTGAATCAATGTTGTTTCCACATCATTTTAATTACATTACGTTGAACTAACGTGAACTAGACGTTGAATTGACGTCTGTGCCCAGTGGGTCTGCTTTACATTCACATTAAAGGGGATATTCCATATAATTTTCCAGTTGTTGAAGTGTTGCTTTTCTTCAAACCACTGTCTTTAAAACTAAAATCTCTCATCATCTCTCTGGCAACGACTGTATGATTTGCCAGTCAGGAGCTGCCATGTCTTGGTTCTCTTTCTGACTGCAGTAAAATAATTATACTTAGGTATTCAGGATCTGACAAACATCAAAGACAGTAATGCACACCTCCTACATGTCCCCTTCTCAAAAACAAAGATATTTCATAGGGTAATGATACACTACACTCAACTATGTGTTGAGCAGGGTGGGAAAGATTAGTGCGTTGATAGACATTCCTAACAACTGATGTCAACACAGTATTAGGAGTATACACTGAGTATACAAAACAATAAGAACACCGTCTCTTTCCATGAAATACACTACATATACAAAACTATGTACACCCCCCTTCAAATTAGTGGATTTGGCTATTTCAGCCACACCCTTTGCTGACAGGTTTATAAAATCGAGTACACAGCCATGCAATCTCCATAGACAAACATTGGCAGTAGAATGGCCTTACCAAAGAGCTCAGTGACTTTCAACGTGGCACCATCACAGGATGCCACCTTTCCAACAAGTCAGGTCGTCAAATGTATGCCCTTCTAGAACTGCCCTGGTCAGCTGTAAGTGCTGTTATTGTGAAGTGGAAATGTCTAGGAGCGCCAACGGCTCAGCTGCGAAGTAATAGGCCACACAAGCTCACAGAACGTGACCACTGAGCGCTGAAGCATGTACTGCATAATAATGGTCTGTCCCTGTCCACTCACTACCGAGTTCCAAACTGCCTCTGGAAGCAACATCAGCACAAGAACTGTTTGTTGGGAGCTTCATGAAATAGGTTTCCATGGCAGAGCAGCCGCACACAAGCCTAAGATCACCATGTGCAATGCCAAGCGTTGGCTGGAGTGGTGTTAAGCTTGTCACCATTGTACTCTGGAGCAGTGGAAACATGTTCTCGCGTGAGGAATCACGCTCCACGATCTCGCAGTCTGACAGACATATCTGGGTTTGACCAGACTGGCCAGATTAATCCAGGTGAAAGCTATGATCTCTTATTGATGTCACTTGTTAAATCCACTTCAATCGGTGTACATGAAGGGGAGGAGACAGGTTAAAGAAAAAAGGTCAATAATGTTCCTAATATTTGGTATACTCGGTGTATTCTCAATATGCCCTTATTAACCTTCTGTACAACGTGAGGCATGGGCTGTTGGATTGGAGCAGGGTGTTATCCCTCTCCCTCTCTCTTCCTCTCTCCTTCTGCCACTGCCTGTGAACTGGGTCTCTCTCTCTCCTGCTCTCTCTTCCTCTCTCTCCTTCTGCCACTGCCTGTGAACTGGGTCTCTCTCTCTCTCCCTCTGCTTTTCTCTCTCTCTCTCTCTCTCCCCTCTCTCTCTCCATTTCCTCTCTCTAATGTGAAATTGTAACTGTCTCTCTCTCTTTCCTCCTCTCCCTCTCCTTCTCCCTCTCCACCTCCCCATCCCTCTCTCTCTCTCACTCCTTCTCCCAACCCTCTTTCTCCCTCCCTGGTCTCAAGAGGCAATAACACATCTCCTGTCAGGACATTGCTCAGACTGTGCCCAGAGAGACAGAAACGCCTCTCAAGAGATATTTTGACCTGAGATGCCACGGATGGATGGCTGGTAGACTGGCCGACCGCCCTGGCCAACTGACCAGTATTGAACTCAACATTCCTAACATTCTGGCCCCAGTCAGTGAGGTAGGCCTTCTGGCCTTCTGTGGACAGATGTCCCCTTACACCCTGAGAGAGAGAGAGAGAGAGAGAGAGAGAGAGAGAGAGAGAGAGAGAGAGAGAGACCCAGTTCACAGGCAGAACGTGGGAGAGTGAGCAGGGGAACAAACAACTGTTTTTAGGCTACTGTGGTCTGCAGGATTGTGCTTTAAGATATCTCCAACCCGCTCAGAGGTGGTCTTCTAGCCCCCCTAACTCTACCCTTCCAGGTAGCTCTTCCATGTATTCAGAGGCCATGGGTCCCAGCTGGGAGTTTTTCCTCAGACAGGTCATATATCCTGTAAATACTCATGGCCTCTGAATACATGGAAGAGCTACAGCCTATTTTGCTGGGGCCCTGAGTTTTTCCTGATCAGGTTTTTCCTGATCATGACATGTACAGCTTCTACCAGTTTGACATATGTTCCTTATAAACTCGATGTAAAATATAATAGAATAGGCCATGTAGCAGACGCTTTAATCCAAAGCGACTTACAGTAGTGAGTACACTTTCATAATGTCTCATAGAGGGAGGCCAGAGTATGGCTGGAGGAGTCTGACCACGCAGTCCCAGGTGCAGATATTTAGGACAGCATAGTTTCTGTAATTTCCAGCTTAAAGCTGTTTGATCTGGAATTGCCTCTGATATAAAGCAGCTGCATAAACAGGAAGGCCAATTTGGGTGCATGTGATGTCAAACGCAAGCACCAGTCTGTCCGGAGGTTTCCTCCGAAACATTTGTGCCTCAGAAAATGTCATCAACAGTTTAGAGTGAGATCTTTTTTTATCTACTGGTAGAGTACTTTCCCCTGTAGAGAGAGAGAGAGACAGAGAGCAAACAAGCAGAAGAGTGGGCGAGAGTGACAGAGAGCGAGAGCAAGAGCAAGAGAGAGAAGGATAAATAGGGGGAAAGAGGGGGAGAAAGAGAGAGAAAGAAGGAAAAAGAGTGGGAGAGAGAGAGAGAGAGAGAGAGAGAGAAAGAGAGAGGCAGAGAGAGATAAAGGGAAAAAGAGAGGGGAGAAAGAGAGAGACAGAGAAAGAAAGAGGTAGGAGAAAAAGAGAGAGAGAGCCCTTTAATTAAGAGAATTCTCGGTCCTCCCTTCTATTAACCTGTCTTGTGGTCTTTATTGATAAAATTCTGGTAGTGCAGCAAGTCCAATCCATCCAACCAAACACTGGCCTTGTTTCCCTTGAGTAAACAGCACAATAATTGGTACCCTCCGCATTGTCTCACTACAAAGGGATTTCTCTGGTGCTGTCACTTTGTTTGACTTCCATTCCAGGCTGCACACATGACTTGTCTTTTCAGTCAGGCCAGACCCACGGCTCGAGGTCTATTGGTCACTTCCCGTAGCAGAGAGAGAGAGAGAGAGAGGTGAAGCTGAAAGGTTAAAGAGGAGTCCACTGACCCACATAACAAACAGCCAGGGCCATTCATGCCTACTCCCTCATTTCTGAGCCCTGACTCACAACATTCAAATAACCAGACCCACACCAGCTTAGGTCTCAGTCTCTCAGTCCAGCCTCCCCAATCTCTATATCTGCAGTACAAACACTCTTATCAACCACCCCCGTCCCCACTCCCCCCAAGCTAAAAAATAAATAAAAAAGTGCTGTGAAAGAGAGAGCGGTCAACATAACTCTTTCTTCCAAGAATGCAGCAGAAGTTTATATCACCATTGGATAAGGAGAGAGAGAGAGAGTGATGCATCTTGGGTGAGCTCAGATGAGCAATTATCCTTTTCCACACACAGAAAGGCTCTATTCTGGGAACGTGCCTCTCACCGACCCATATTTATACTCCAAACCGCCCGGGGAGGAGGCTCCAGCAATATTTGGACTAAATGGGTAAATGTCGACCGTCACAATGTCATGCCATTGGAATGTGTTATTTTTACTGTGTACTAATTTTAGCTTGGGTTATTTTTATTGGTCCAAGTTGAACATTTTACATTGGTAATGAAAGGTGTGCCTTAAACGTTTTACCTGGAGATCAGTTTTCAATTGTTATTGAATTGGAATGCTATGAATATTTCATATTTAGTTTACGGTTGTAACAGCTTGTTATTTACCAAGATATGGTGACATCACAGTGTCATAGGGGTGGCAGGTGGCCTTGTGGTTAGAGCATTGGACTAGTAACCGAAAGGTTGCAAGATCGAATCCCCAAACTGACCAGGTTAAAATCTGTATTTCTGCCCCTGTTCCTAGGCTGTCATTGAAAATAAGAATTTGTTCTTACCTAGTTAAATAAAAATAAAAATTTAAATAGCTCTTTACGCACACAATAAAGACATTTACATATAAGCTGTTATGACGGAAAACAAGCTGTAATCGCAGCAACAAATACAGGCTCACAAAAGGAGGCCTCAGAAAACTTCTTAACATGGTTAAATGCTTTAGGTTGGTGAAGGGCCCACCCCCATCTACTGTACCAACCATACAACATCTGGAGACAAGTCACAACACTACAGGGTTTTAATTTAAAATATACCAAACTCTTCCAACTGGTCGTCACTGTAGTGGGGTAATATTTATCATATAGCCTAAGCATATACAGTGCCTTCAGAAAGTGTTCACACCTCTTGAATTCTTCCACGTGTTACAAAGTGGGATTAGAATGGATTTAATTGTCATTTTGGTCAACAATCTATACAAAAGACTTTGTAATGTCAATGTGGACATTTCGTAAAAACATTTGTACAAAAATTATGAAAAATTAACACTAATATACACTACATGACCAAAAGTATGTGGACACATGCTCGTCAAACATCTAATTCCAAAATATGGAGTTGGTCCCTCCTCTGCTGTTCCACTCGTCTGGGAAGGCTTTCCACTAGATGTGAAACATTGCTGCGTTGATTTGCTTCCATTCAGCCACACGAGTATTAGTGAGGTCGGGCACTGATGTTGGGCGATTAGGTCTGGCTCGCAGTCGGCGTTCCAATTCATCCCAAATGTGTTCGATGGGGTTGAGGTCAGGGCTCTGTGCAGGCCAGTCAAGTTTTTCCGCACCGATCTCGACAAACCATTTCTGTATGGACCTCGCTTTGTGCATGGGGGTATTGTCATGCTGAAACAGGAATGGGCCTTCCCCAAACTGTTGCCACAAAGTTGGAAGCACAGAATCATCTAGAATGTCATTGTATGCTGTTAAGATTTCCCTTCACTGGAACTAAGGGGCCTAGCCCGAACCATGAAAAACAGCCCCATACCATTATTCCTTCTCCACCAAACTTAAAGTTGGCACTATACATTCGGGAAGGTAGCATTTTCCTGGCATCCACCAAACCCAGATTCGTCCGTTGGACTGCCAGATGGTGAGGCATGATTCATCACTCCAGAGAACGTGTTTCCACTGCTCTGAAGTCCAATGGTGGTGAGCTTTACACCTCTCCAGCCGACACTTGGAATTGTGCATGGTGATCTTGGGCTATTGTGCGGCTGCTTGGCCATGGCCATGTGCGGCTGCTCGGCCATGAAGCTCCTGAGGAGCAGTTCTTGTGCTGATGTTTCTTTCCAGAGGCAGTTTGGTACTTGGTAGTGAGTGTTGCAACCGAGGACAGATGATTTTTATGCACTACACTCTTCAGCAATTGGCGGTCCCGTTCTGTGAGCTTGTGTGGTCTACCACTTAGCGGCTGAGCCGCTGTTGCTTCTTGATCTTTCCACTTCACAATAAATGCACTTACAGTTGACTGGGGAAGCTCTAGCAGGGCTTACATTTTACAAAATGACTTGATGGAAAGGTGATTCCTATGATAATGCCACATTGAAAGTCACTGAGCTCTTTGGTAAGGCCATTCTACTGGCAATGTTTGTCTAAGGAGATTGCATGGTTGTGTGCTCAATCTGTCAGCAAAGTGTATGGCTGAAATAGCCAAATCCAATCATTTCAAGGGGTGTGCACATGCTTGTTGTTACGGCTGTCGTCGGAATGAGACCAAGGTGCAGCGTGGTAGGCGTACATTTTGAATTTATTAAATGAACAACCCAAAAAAACAAGAAATATAAACCACACGTAAAGTAATGTAACGCTAAACCAGCAACTAACAAAAACAAGATCCCACAACAGAAAGTGAGAAAAAGTATGATCCCAATCAGAGACGATAGACAGGTGCCTCTGATTGGGAACCATACTAGGCCAAAAACAAAGAAATAGACAACATAGAATGCCCACCCCAAATCACACCCTGACCTAACCAAATAGAGAAATAAAACGGCTCTCTAAGGTCAGGGCGTGACATTTGTATATACAGTATAGTGTATCTTGATATAAGTATTAAACCTTTGGCAGCGATTACATTGAGATTGAGTCTTTCTGGGTAAGTCTCTAAGAGCTTTGCACACCTGGATTGTATAATATTTGCACGTTATTCTTTTAAAAATTCTTCAAGTTCTGTCAACTTGGTTGTTGATCTTTGCTAGACAGGCATTTTCAATTCTTGCCATAGATTTTCAAGCCGATTTATATCAAAACTGTAAGTACGCTGCTCACGAACATTCAGTGTCATCTTGGTAAGCAACTCCAGTGTATATTTAAAAAAAAAAAACTCCATAGTCCTTGCCGATGACAACCATACCCATAACATGATGCAGCCACCACCGTGCTTGAAAATATGAAGCTTGGGACTCAGTGATGTGTTGTGTTATATTTGCCCAAAACCTAACGCTTTGTATTCAGGACATAAAGTTCATTTCTTTGCCACATTTTCTGCAGTTTTACTTTAGTGCCTTATTACAAACCGGATGCGTGTTTTGGAATATTTGTATTCTGTAAAGGCTTCCTTCCTTTCACTCTGTCATTTAGGTTAGTATTGTGGAGTAAACCGTTGTTGATCCATCCTCAGTTTTATCCTATCACAGCCATTCAACTCTGTAACAGTTTTAAAGTCAGCTTTGGCAAAATCCCTGAGAAGTTTCCTTCCTCTCTCGTAACTGAGTTAGGTAGGATGCCTTTATCTTTGTAGTGACTGGGTGTAATGATACACCATCCAAAGAGTAATTAATAACTTTAACATGCACAAAGGGATATCCTGCGTCAGGAGACAAGGAGCCTACAGAAATTTGCTTTAGAGTTCAGGACTTTGGCCGCAGGAACAGGATGGAACGACAGGGCCTTGATCGATCATTTCAGATGTAGTCTCAGGGAGGACGTCCGCAGGGAGCTGGCATGTCGGGACACCACATTCACACTGGATGAACTTATCGATCTGGCTATCCGTCTCGACAACCTGCTGGCTGCTTGCGGGCGTTCGGACCAGGTCCTGTCGTTTCCAATCCCCAGCCCCCCTGCTCCTATCCCTATGGAATTAGGAGGGACGGCTTCAAGGGGGACCGGAGGAGGAGTGTCCTCGTGCACCAGTTGTGGTCGACGAGGGCACACGTCCGACCGGTGCTGGAGGAACTCGTCTAGGAGTCGGGAGGACAGGCGGAGCACTGCTCGATCACCCCAGGTGAGTAAGCACCAAACTCATTCAGAGCTTCCTGTCGGTCATGTGTATGTATTGACTTCGTTCCCTGGGTTTTTTCCCTCTCTACAGCATAAGGCGCTAGTTGATTCAGGCGCAGCTGGGAATTTTATGGATCGTGGGCTTGCGTTAAGGCTAGGGATTCCCCTGGTGTCGTTAGATCGACCTTTCCCCGTGCACTCCTTAGATAGCCTACCATTAGGGTCAGGAGTAATTAGGGAGGCTACGGACATGGTAACGCAGGGTGATCATAAGGAGCAGATTAGTTTGTTCCTTATAGATTCACCTGCGTTTCCAGTGGTGTTGGGGGTTCCCTGGTTAGCTCAACACAACCCGGTGATTTCCTGGCGACAGGGGGCTCTTAAGGGGTGGTCAGAGGAGTGTTCAGGTAGGTGTATAGGAGTTGCCGTTGGTGCGACTTCGGTGGAGAGTCCAGGCCAAGTTTCCACCGTGCGCCTTCCCTCTGAACATGCCGATTTGGCTATCGCCTTCAGTAAAAGGAAGGCAACCCAATTACCACCTCATCGTCGAGAGGACTGCGCGATAAACCTTCTGGAGAACGCTGCACTTCCTAGGAGTCACGTGTATCCATTGTCCCAGGAGGAGACAGTTGTGATGGAAACATATGTTTCTGAATCGCTGGGACAGGGGTACATTCAGCCCTCCGCATCACCCGTCTCCTCGAGCTTCTTTTTTGTGAAGAAGAAGGATGGAGGTCTGCGTCCGTGCATTGATTATAGAGGTTATAAATTCCATCACAGTGGGGTTTAGTTACCCACTACCTCTCATCGCTACGGCAATGGAATCATTTCACAGGGAGCGCTTCTTCACAAAACTGGACCTGAGGAGCGCGTATAATCTGGTACCTATCCGGGGAGGAGATGAGTGGAAAACCGCATTTAGTACTACTTCTGGTCATTATGAGTACCGCGTCATGCCATACGGGTTGAAGAATGCTCCAGCCGTCTTCCAATCCTTCGTAGATGAGATTCTCCGAGACCTGCTCGGGCAGGGAGTGGTAGTGTACATTGATGACATCTTGATCTATTCTGCGTAAGGTACTTGGGCAACTACTGGAGCATGACCTGTATTGCAAGGCGGAGAAATGTGAGTTTTTCAAACAGTCTGTTTCCTTCCTGGGGTATCGTATTTCCACCTCCGGGGTGGTGATGGAGGATGATCGCGTTACAGCCGTGTGTAATTGGCCGACTCCGACCACGGTGAAAGAAGTGCAGCGGTTTTTAGGGTTTGCCAATTACTACCGGAGGTTTTGGTCAGAAGGCTGCTCCCATCACCTCACTGCTGAAGGGAGAACCGGTGCGCTTGCGCTGGTCAGCAGAGGCGGGTAGAGCTTTCAGTCGTCTGAAGGAGCTGTTCACCAATGCGCCCGTGTTGGCGCATCCGGACCCCTGTTTAGCGTTCATAGTGGAGGTGGATGCGTCCGAGGCTGGGGTTGGAGCCGTGCTGTTCCAACACTCGGGCATGCCACCCAAGCTCCGCCCGTGTGCTTTCTTTTCTAGCAAGCTCAGCCCAGCGGAACGAAACTATGATGTGGGGGACCGGGAGTTGTTAGCTGTAGTCAAGGCTCTGAAGGTGTGGAGACATTGGCTTGAGGGGGCTAAACACCCTTTTCTCATCTGGACTGACCATCGTAATCTAAATCCACGTCAGGCTAGATGGGCCATGTTTTTTACCAGGTTCCAGTTTACCCTCACATATCGGCCAGGCTCCCAAAACACCAAAGCCGACGCACTGTCTCGCCTCTATGATACCGAGGAACGGTCATCATTCCACCGTCATGTCTCGTGGCACCGGTGGTATGGGAGGTAGACGCTGAGATAGAGAGGGCCTCACGGTCAGAGCCGGCCTCTCCTAACTGTCCAGTGGGGACTCAGTACATGCCGAGGGTGGTCCGGGACAAGCTGATTCTGTGGGCTCATACTCTTCCCTCCTAGGGTCATCCTGGTATCGAGAGGACAGTGCAGAGTTTGAGAGGGAGATACTGGTGGCCCACACTGGCTAAAGACGTGAGATTTTATGTCTCCTCCTGCTCAGTGTGTGCTCTGAGCAAGGCTCCTCGGCACCTGCCTAGAGGGAAATTACAACCCCTCCCCGTTCCACAACGGCCGTGGACACACTTATCGGTGGACTTTCTTACCGACCTTCCCCCGTCCCAGGGAAGTACTACGATCCTGGTCGTTGTGGATCGGTTTTCTAAGTCCTGTCATCTCATTCCGTTGCCCGGTCTCCCTACGGCCCTGCAGACTGATGAGGCTTTGTTTACCCATGTCTTCCGGCACTATGGGGTGCCTGAGGACATCGTCTCTGATCGGGGTCCCCAATTCACGTCCAGAGTGTAGGGCGTTTATGGAGAGACTGGGGGTCTCGGTTAGCTTAACCTCAGGTTTTCACCCCGAGAGTAATGGGCAGGTGGAGCGCGTAAACCAGGATGTGGGCAGGTTTCTGTGGTCCTATTGCCGGGACCGGCCTGGTGAGTGGGCAAGTTATGTTCCATGGGCCGAACTAGAGCTCAGAACTCCTTACGCCACTCCTCAACTAACTTGTCCCCTTTTGAGTGTGTGTTAGGTTACCAGCCGGTCCTGGCTCCATGGCATCAGAGCCAGACCGAGGCTCCTGCGGTGGAGGAATGGGTACAGCGCTCCAAGGACACCCGGAAAGCCATTCAGGACTCATTACGGTTAGCGGGAGAACGGCAGAAGAGGAGCGCTGACCAGCACCGCAGTGAGGCCCCCGTGTTTGCACTGGGAGACAGGGTCTGGCTCTCGACCCGAAACCTGTTCCTCCGCCTGCCCTGTCGGAAGCTTTGGCCGCAGTGTGTGGGGCCGTTCAAAGTCCTGAGGAGAATAAACGAGGTGTGTTACAGGTTACAACTTCCTAGGTATTACCGTATTAACCCCTCGTTTCATGTGTCTCTCCTCAGGCCGGTGGTGGCTGGTCCCCTGCAAGAAGGTGAGGTGCCTGAGGTCCCTCCGCCCCCTCTGGACATCGAGGGGTCCCCGGCGTACACAGTTCGGGGCATTCTGGATTCGAGACGCCGGGTGGGGGGCCTACAGTACCTCGTGGACTGGGAGGGGTACGGTCCAGAGGAGAGATGCTGGGTTCCGGTGGGGGACATTTTGGACCCTTCTCTCCTGATAGATTTCCACCGCCTCCACCCGGATCGCCCAGCACCTCGTCCTCTGGGTCGTCCTCGAGGACGGTGGTGGGCGCTGCGGGAACCGCGCGTCGGGGGGGGGTACTGTCACGACTTCCGCCGAGGTTGGCCCTCCTGCCTGTTCAGGCGGTGCTCAGCGGTCGTCGTCACCGTCCTACTAGCCACTACCGATCCCTTTTCGTGTATCTGTTGGTTTTGTCTGATTGGTTTCACCTGTGTGTTGTTTAATTAGTGTCTGTATATGTAGTAGGTTGTCCCGCCCCTGTTTTGTGCGGGATTGTTATTTTTGTATTCATGTCAGTCGGTGTATCTTGTGTTGTTATTCTCCGGTCTGTCTTTTATCCTGTGTTGGATTGTTCACCCTGTGTGTGTTGGGTTGACCGTGTTTTTTGTTCGCTGGAGAATAAACTGTCATATCACTATCTGCTCTCTGCGTCTGATTCCACCCACCTTGTTAAGACGTGACAGTCTGCTTCTTTTTTTAAAATTACTAATTGGTGCCCTTCTTGCGAGGCATTGGAAAATCTCTATGGTCTTTGTGGTTGAATCTGTGAAATTCACTGCTCGACTGAGGGACCTTCCAGATAATTGCATGTTTGGGGTACAGTGCTGAGGTAGTAATTTTAAAAAGCATGTTTAACACTATTAGTCCACGCAATTTATTGTGTGACTTATTATGCACATTTTTAGTCCTGAACTTATTTTGGCTTGCCATAAAAAAGGGGTTGAATACTTATTGACTCAAGACATTTCAGGTATTCATTTTTTATTATTTAGAAAAAATAAACATAATTCCACTGTGACATTATGGGGTATTGTGTGTAGGCCAGTGACACATCTCAATTCAATCCATTTAAATTCAAGCTGTAACACAAGAACATTTTTGAAAAGGTCAAGGGGTGTGAATACTTTATGAAGGCTTTGTACTATATACACATACCTCATATGCGACTCGCAATAAGACTAAGCAATTAACGGACAATCTATTTAAAAGTATATCTGATTCCATTTAACATTCTAGTAAAACCATGTGCAATCAGGTATTGTCAGTTCAAGGAATGGTCATGAGAAGTGAATACCAAACCAAGTGTAATTTAATAACTTTGTAAAATGAATGGATTCACATACAAGTAAGTTACAAGGCAATACTGACGTTAACAAAACATAATTCTCGGCATCTTCACTGATTGTCTCTGAAACTCACTTAGATAATACCTTTGATGATACAGTGGTAGCAATACATGGTTATTACATCTACAGAAAAGCCAATCGGGGCAGTGTTGCAGTCTATATTCAGAACCACATTCCTGTAAAGCTTAGAGAGGATCTTATGTTACACGCTGTTGAAATAGTATGGCTACAGGTTAATCTGCCTCACCTAAAGTCATTCTTGTGGCAAGCTGCTATAAACCTCCAAGTGCTAACAGTCAGTATCTGGATAATATGTGTGAAATGCTTAGACTTCAGTGTGGCTTTTGACATTAATGATTATAGTCTGCTGCTGAAAAAATGTATGTGTTATTCTCCCTTGGGTAGGGGGCAGTATTTTCACCTCCGGATTAAAAGCGTGCCCAAAGTAAACTGCCTGTTACTCAGGCCCGGAAGCTAGGATATGCATATAATTGATAGATTTGGATAGCGAACAATCCAGTTTCTAAAACTGTTAAAATATTGTCTGTGAGTATATCAGAACTGATATGGCAAGCAAAATCCAGAGGACAAACCATCCAGGGTTTTTTGAGGTCATATGATTTTCCAATAGTTTTCTATGGGATACCCTTATTATTAGGAACCTGGTTGCAGTTCCTATGGCTTCCACTAGATGTCAACAGTCTTTAGAAATTGTTCAATGTTTTTCTTTTGAGAAATTAAGAAGTAGTCACTCCAGGTGGACTCTACTATTTTGGTACTTCACGTTGTTTCTATCCGATATTAGAAACAGTTTATTCGGTCTTAAATTTGATCGGTTATTTACGTTTTAGGGTACCTGAGGTTGTATTAGGAACATTGTTTGAAATGTTTGGACCAAGTTTACAGGTAACTTATTAAATACTTTGTAGGCATGTTGGGCGATTTGAAACCGGTGTATTTCTGAATCAAACGCGCCAAATAAATTGACATTTTTGGGACATACAGAAGGACATTATCAAACAAAAGGACCATTTGTGATGTTTCTGGGACATTTTGGTGTGCCAACAGAAGAAGATCTGCAAAGGTAAGGCATTAATTATATCGCTATTTCTGACTTTTGTGGCGCACCTGCCTGGTTGAAATATGATTTTCATGTGTTTGTATGCGGGGCTCTGTCCTCAGATAATCACATGGTTTGCTTTCGCCATTAAGCCTTTTTGAAATCTGAGACAGCGGCTAGATTAACAAGATGTTAAGCTTTATTTTGATGTATAACAACTATATTTTCAAGAATGTTAAATATTTGAATTTGGTATTTTTGAAATTCGCGCTCTGCAATTTTGGCCAAGTGGGGACACTACCTTCCCACCTTCCCATAAGAAGTTATGGCTTTACACCCCCTGCTATATGTATAAAGAGTTATCTGTCTAACAGAACACAGAACATTACATTCCCGATCGGCTTTTCTGTAGATATAATAACCATGTATTGTTACCACTGTTCTTTAATCAAAGCCTCTCCAAAATAATCCAGATAGAATCAGGAATTCCCCAGGGCAGCTGTCTAGGCCCATTACTTGTTTCAATCTTTACAAACAACATGGGTAAAGCCAGTGTGTCAATGTATGTAGATGACTCAACACTATACACGTCAGCTACTACAGCAACTGAAATTACTGCAACAAAAGAGCTGCAGTTAGTGTCAGAGTGGGTGGCAAAGAAAAGGAATGAATACATGGAACTCTATTCCACATCAGGAAACTTGATGCAAGCAGTAGAATTCAATTTTTTTTAAATCAGAGAAGAATACACCTTATGTAACAGCGGGGACTGTGAAGAGACACCCACATAGGTACAGAAACATGCATACGCACACAAACGCAAACGCAAACGCTACACACACGTACATTGAAATAACGTTGTATGGTGATATTATACATTTCGTATTGTAGATATGTGTTGTAATAATGTTATATGTATTGTTTTATCTTTTGTTTTGTGTTTAATGTAAGTGCCTTAATGTGTTTTGCATTGGCAGCAGCTAATGGAGATCCCTAATAAATATAAATTATACTAAACATTAACTTCTTCGATATAGGGGGCGCTCTTTTAATTTTTGGATAAAAAAACATTCTATATTGACAGCTTTGGAAAGAAAACACTCTGACGTTTCCAAAACTGCAAAGATATTATCTGTGAGTGCCACAGAACTAATGCTACAGGCGAAACCAAGATGAAATTTCATACAGGAAATGCTCCAGATTTTGAATGCGCTGTGTTCCAATGTCTCCTTATATGGCTGTGAATGCGCCAGGAATGAGCCTACACTTTCTGTCGTTTCCCCAACGTGTCTGCAGCATTGTGACGTATTTGTAGGCATATCATTGGAAGATTGACCATAAGAGACTACATTTACCAGGTGTCCGCTTGGTGTCCTCCGTTGAAATTATTGCGCAATCTCCAGCTGCGTCCACTTTTCCATTTGGTTCAGAGGAGAAAGGCAACTGCCACAAATGATTTATCATCGAATAGATGATGTGAAAAACACCTTGAGGATTGATTCTAAACAACGTTTGCCATGTTTCTGTCGATATTATGGAGTTAATTTGGAAAAAAGTTTGGCGTTGTAATGACTGAATTTTCAGTTTTTTTCCTTAGCCAAACGTGATGAACAAAACGGAGCGATTTCTCCTGCACAAATAATCTTTTTGGAAAAACGGAACATTTTTTATCTAACTGAGAGTCTCCTCATTGAAAACATCAAAGGTAAATGATTTTATTTGAATGCTTTTCTTGTTTTTTGTGAAAATGTTGCCTGCTGAAAGCTAGGCTTAATGCTATGCTAGCTATCAATACTCTTACACAAATGCTTGTGTAGCTATGGTTGAAAAACATATTTTGAAAATCTGAGATGACAGTGTTGTTAACAAAAGGCTAAGCTTGTGAGCCAATATATTTATTTCATTTCATTTGCAATTTTCATGAATAGTTAACGTTGCGTTATGCTAATGAGCTTGAGGCTATGATTACGTTCCCGGATACGGGATTGCTCGACGCTAGAGGTTAAGGACACCTGCTCTTTCTATGATATAGACTGACCAGATGAAAGCTATGATTCCTTATTGATGTCACTTGTTTCTTGGTTTCTGTATATGCACTTTGTGACATATGTGGATGTATAAAAAGGTGTTATAAATACGTTTGATTTGATTTGTTAAATCTACTTCAATCAGTGTAGATGAAGGGGAGGAGACAGGTTAAAGAACCATTTTTAAGCCTTGAGTATCAGGTATCAAGGAAAGAGCCATTTGCAGACCATGTCGAAGTAACAATGTTTATTACAGCAACAGGGGCAAAGGTACAGGACGGCAGGCAGACTCAGGGTCAGGGTCAGGGTCAGGGGCAGGCAGAGTGGTCAGACGGGTGGGTACAGGGTCAGGACAGGCAAGGGTCAAAAACCAGGAAGATGAGAAAAGAGGGAAGGGGATAAAGGGGAAGATGGGTGACACCTGGAGGGTAGTGGAGACAATCACAAACAAATCAAGGTGTACCCGAGCTCTCAACCAGGTCCTGGAAGGTTTTCTTTGTCTCCTCGGTCCACTTCACAATGGGCGGGCAGACAGCTCCTGGTCAGATCTGTCAGGGGACTGGCTAGGGAGACAAAGTGGGGAATAAATCTCAGGTAGTAACTAGTCAACCCCACAAACGTGCGTACCTGCTTCCGATGGGGTCGGAGAACCTGGGCCATCAACCTCTGGAAGATGGCCAGGGCCCCGTGCATTCCAAAGGGAAGCTTCTTGTAATGGAACAGACTATCTGGGGTGGTGAAATCAGTTTTCCCCGTGCTTCGGGAGCTAAGGGCACCTGCCAGAAACCCTTTGTCAGGTCGAGCGTGCTGATATATCAGGTCGTTGGATTAATTGATAAATTCGGGGCTTGGGATGGGCGTCGAACTTTAATATTTAATTTACCTTCCTAAAATCATTACAGAATCAGATGGTGCCTTCCGATCTCTCATTTCTCCCACGTGCTCCACCAAGGTTCGGTGGGGCGACGATTGCTGTTCCCAGGATTCTTTATCCACGTCCAGCAGTCCTTGTGGTCATCTCCCATACAGGAGTTCGAAGGGAGAGAATCCTGTTGAAGCTTGGGGCACTTCAAGGATCGAGAACATCAGGTAGGGTAGCAGCTGGTCCCAGTTCTTTCTGTCAGCCTCATCACCTTTTTTTGTCATCTGCTTTAGAGTTTGATTGAATCTTTCCACCAATCCATCGGTCGGAGGGTGATACACCAAGGTGCGCAACGTTTACTTACGACGCCGACAGAGATGGCCGCCTCGCTTCACGTTCCTAGGAAACTATGCATTATTTTATTTTTTTGTTATTTCTTACATTGTTACCCCAGGAAATCTTAGGTTTTATTACATACAGTTGAGATGAACTATTGGATATAAGTGTTATGAACTTGAGTGAAGACCCAAAAGCGGTTTTAACAGAAAACAGAGTTCTTTAATGAAAATACAGGAATGGCATAAATCCTCTTCCAACGTTGTCAGGGGAACAAAAAGAACGTTAGTATAGTGCAGGATGCTTCAGCCAGGCAGACTCCGACAGGACAGGACAAGGTGGAAGCAAACGAGACGACAGCTTGCTTCTGGCATCAAAAAACACAAACAAGAATCAGACACTGAAAGTAGCAGGAACAGAGAAAGAAATAGAGACCTAATCAGAGGGGAAGAGAGAACAGGTGTGAAGAGTGAAAGAGCTAGTTAGGGCAGATGTAGAACAGCTGAGGAATGAGAGACAGAGAAGGTAACCTAAAAAGACCAGCAGAGAGAGAGAATCAAGAGAAAGGACAGGAACAGACATAACAAGACATGACAGTACCCCCCCCCACTCACCGAGCGCCTCCTGGCGCACTCGAGGAGGAAACCTGGCGGCAACGGAGGAAATCATCGATCAGCGAACGGTCCAGCACGTCCCGAGAGGGAACCCAACTCCTCTCCTCAGGACCGTACCCCTCCCAATCCACTAGGTACTGATGACCACGGCCCCGAGGGCGCATGTCCAAAATCTTACGAACCCTGTAGATGGGTGCGCCCTCGACAAGGATGGGGGGGGAGGGACGAGCGGGGCGCGAAGAACAGGCTTAACACAGGAGACATGGAAGACCGGGTGAACGCGACGAAGATAGCGCGGGAGAAGAAGTCGCACTGCGACAGGATTAATGACCTGGGAAATACGGAACGGACCAATGAACCGCGGGGCCAACTTGCGAGAAGCTGTCTTAAGGGGAAGGTTCTGAGTGGAGAGCCATACTCTCTGACCGCAACAATATCTAGGACTCTTGGTCCTACGCTTATTAGCGGCCCTCACAGTCTGCGCCCTATTACGGCAAAGTGCCGACCTGACCCCCTTCCAGGTGTGCTCGCAACGCTGGACAAAAGCCTGAGCGGAGGGGACGCAGGACTCGGCGAGCTGAGATGAGAACAGCGGAGGCTGGTACCCGAGGCTACACTGAAAAGGGGATAGACCGGTAGCAGACGAGGGAAGCGAGTTGTGGGCGTACTCTGCCCAGGGGAGCTGTTCTGACCAAGACGCAGGGTTACGAAAAGAAAGACTGCGTAAAATGCGACCAACAGTCTGATTGGCCCGTTCGGCTTGACCGTTAGACTGGGGATGAAAGCCGGACGAGAGACTGACGGAAGCCCCAATCAAACGGCAAAACTCCCTCCAAAATTGAGACGTGAACTGCGGACCTCTGTCGGAAACGACGTCAGACGGAAGGCCATGAATTCGGAAAACATTCTCGATAATGATCTGAGCCGTCTCCTTAGCAGAAGGGAGCTTATCGAGAGGAATGAAATGAGCCGCCTTAGAGAATCTATCGACAACCGTAAGAATAACTGTCTTCCCCGCTGATGAAGGCAGTCCGGTGATAAAATCTAAAGCGATGTGAGACCACGGTCGAGAGGGAATGGGAAGCGGTCTGAGACGGCCGGCAGGAGGAGAGTTCCCAGATTTAGTCTGCGCGCAGACCGAACAAGCGGCGACAAATCGACGCGCGTCACGTTCCCGAGTGGGCCACCAGAAACGCTGGCGAATGGAAGCGAGCGTACCCCGAACGCCGGGGTGGCCGGCTAACTTGGCAGAGTGGGCCCACTGAAGAACGGCCGGACGAGTAGGAACGGGAACGAACAGAAGGTTCCTAGGACAAGCTCGCGGCGACGGAGTGTGAGCGAGTGCTTGCTTTACCTGCCTCTCAATTCCCCAGACAGTCAACCCGACAACACGCCCCTCAGGGAGAATCCCATCGGGGTCGGTGGAGACCTCAGAAGAACTGAAGAGACGAGATAAAGCATCAGGTTTGGTGTTTTTTGAGCCCGGACGATAAGAAATAACAAACTCGAAACGAGCGAAAAACAGAGCCCAACGAGCCTGACGCGCATTAAGTCGTTTGGCTGAACGGATGTACTCAAGGTTCCTATGGTCAGTCCAAACGACAAAAGGAACGGTCGCCCCCCAACCACTGTCGCCATTCGCCTAGGGCTAAGCGGATGGCGAGCAGTTCGCGATTACCAACATCATAGTTACGTTCTGACGGCGATAAGCGATGAGAGAAAAACGCGCAAGGATGGACCTTGCCGTCAGAGAGAGCGCTGAGAAAGAATGGCTCCCACGCCCACCTCTGACGCGTCAACCTCAACAACAAACTGTCTAGAGATGTCAGGTGTAACAAGAATAGGTGCGGATGTAAAACGATTCTTAAGAAGATCAAAAGCTCCCTGGGCGGAAACGGACCACTTAAAGCACGTCTTAACAGAAGTAAGGGCTGTGAGAGGAGCTGCCACCTGACCGAAATTACGGATGAAACGACGGTAGAAATTAGCGAAGCCCAGAAAGCGCTGCAGCTCGACGCGTGACTTAGGAACGGGCCAATCAATGACAGCCTGGACTTTAGCGGGATCCATCTTAATGCCCTCAGCGGAAATAACGGAACCGAGAAAAGGGACAGAGGTGGCATGAAAAGTGCACTTCTCAGCCTTCACATAAAGACAGTTCTCCAAAAGGCGCTGGAGGACGCGTCGCACGTGCTGAACATGAATCGAGAGAGACGGTGAAAAAATCAGGATATCGTCCATGTAAACGAAAACAAAAATGTTCAGCATGTCTCTCAGGACGTCGTTAACTAGTGCCTGAAAGACAGCTGGAGCGTTAACGAGGCCGAAAGGAAGAACCCGGTATTCAAAGTGCCCTAACGGAGTGTTAAACGCCGTCTTCCACTCGTCCCCCTCCCTGATGCGCACGAGATGGTAGGCGTTACGAAGGTCCAATTTGGTGAAAAACCTGGCTCCCTGCAGGATCTCGAAGGCTGAAGACATAAGAGGAAGCGGATAACGATTCTTAACTGTTATGTCATTCAGCCCTCGATAATCCACGCATGGGCGCAGGGACCCGTCCTTCTTCTGAACAAAAAAAAATCCCGCTCCGGCGGGGGAGGAGGAGGAGACTATGGTACCGGCGTCCAGCGAAACCGACAAATAATCCTCGAGAGCCTTACGTTCGGGAGCCGACAGAGAATATAATCTACCCCGGGGGGGAGTAGTTCCCGGAAGGAGATCAATACTACAGTCATACGACCGGTGTGGAGGGGGAGAGAAGTGGCCTTGGAACGACTGAACACCGTGCGCAGATCGTGATACTCCTCCGGCACCCCTGTCAAATCGCCAGGCTCCTCCTGTGAAGAAGAGACAGAGGAAACAGGAGGGATAGCAGACATTAAACAGGTTACATGACAAGAAACATTCCAGGATAGGATAGTATTACTAGACCAATTAATAGAAGGGTTATGGCGCACTAGCCAGGGATGACCCAAAACAACAGGTGTAAAAGGTGAACGAAAAATTAAAAAAGAAATGGTTTCGCTATGATTACCAGAGACAGTGAGGGTTAAAGGCAGCGTCTCACGCTGAATCTTGGGGAGAGAACTACCATCTAAAGCGAACAAGGCCCTGGGCTCCCCTAACTGTCTGAGAGGAATATCATGTTCCCGAGCCCAGGTCTCGTCCATAAAACAGCCCTCCGCCCCAGAGTCTATCAAGGCACTGCAGGAAGCAGATGAACCGGGCCAGCGGAGATGGACCGGAAAGGTAGTGCGTGATCCAGAAGGAGAGGCCTGAGTAGTTGCGCTCACCAGTAGCCCTCCTCTTACTGATGAGCTCTGGCTTTTACTGGACATGAGGTGACAAAATGACCAGCGGAGCCGCAGTAGAGACAGAGGCGATTGGTGATTCTCCGTTCCCTCTCCTTGGCCGAGATGCGAATACCCCCAGCTGCATAGGCTCAGCATCCGAGCCGGCGGAGGAGGGTGGCAGTGAAGCAGCAGGTGGCAGTGATGTGGAGAGGGGAGCAACGGAGAACGTGAGCTCCTTTCCACGAGCTCGGCGACGAAGATCAAACCGTCGCTCTATGCGAATAGCGAGAGCTATTAAGGAGTCCAGACTGGAAGGAACCTCCCGGGAGAGGATCTCATCCTTAACCTCGACGTGGAGACCCTCCAGAAAACGAGCGAGCAAAGCCGGCTCGTTCCAGTCACTAGAGGCAGCGAGAGTGCGAAACTCAATAGAATAATCCGTTATGGATCTATTCCCCTGACATAGGGAAGACAGGGCCCTGGAAGCCTCCTCGCCAAAAACAGAACGGTCAAAAACCCGTATCATCTCCTCCTTAAAGTTCTGATACTGGTTAATACACTCAGCCCTCGCCTCCCAGACTGCCGTGCCCCACTCACGCGCCCGTCCGGTAAGGAGAGAAATGACGTAGGCGATGCGGGCTGCGCTCCTGGAGTAGGTGTTGGGCTGGAGAGAGAACACCACATCACACTGAGTGAGGAATGAGCGGCACTCAGTGGGCTCCCCAGAGTAACACGGCGGGTTGTTGATCCTGGGCTCCGGAGACTCGGAAACCCTGGAAGTGGGCGGTGGATCGAGGTGGAGTTGGTGAACCTGTCTTGTGAGGTCGGAGACTTGGACGGCCAGGGTCTCAACGGCATGTTGAGCAGCAGACAATTCCTCCTCATGTCTGCCTAGCATCGCTCCCTGGATCTCGACGGCGGAGTGAAAAGGGTCCGGAGCCGCTGGGTCCATTCTTGGTCTGATTCTTCTGTTATGAACTTGAGTGAAGACCCAAAAGCGGTTTTAACAGAAAACAGAGTTCTTTAATGAAAATACAGGAATGGCATAAATCCTCTTCCAACGTTGTCAGGGGAACAAAAAGAACGTTAGTATAGTGCAGGATGCTTCAGCCAGGCAGACTCCGACAGGACAGGACAAGGTGGAAGCAAACGAGACGACAGCTTGCTTCTGGCATCAAAAAACACAAACAAGAATCAGACACTGAAAGTAGCAGGAACAGAGAAAGAAATAGAGACCTAATCAGAGGGGGAAGAGAGAACAGGTGTGAAGAGTGAAAGAGCTAGTTAGGGCAGATGTAGAACAGCTGAGGAATGAGAGACAGAGAAGGTAACCTAAAAAGACCAGCAGAGAGAGAGAATCAAGAGAAAGGACAGGAACAGACATAACAAGACATGACAATAAGAGCAATGTCAGATCACCAAAATTACAACCAGGAATACAACTTTCATGCAAAGTTATCCTGGGCCAGGAGGTGAAAGTGAGCTGAAAGTGATAGCAAATGCTGCGACTTGGACACTAGAATTGAACATTATGGAACAAAACGATTTATTGTTGAACTAGGACTCCTTGCACTACATTCTGATGACAGATCATCAAAGGTAAGGGAGTATTTATGTTGTAATTTTGTATTTCTGTTGACTCCAACATGGCAGAGAAATATTGTTACGTCTGAGTGCCGTCTCAGATTATTGCAATGTTAGGCTTTTTCCGTAACGTTAAAAAACAATGTGACACAGCGGTTGCATTAAGAACCAGTGTATCTTTAATTATATGTAGAACATGTATCTTTAGTCAAAGTTTATGATGAGTATTTCTGTTATCTGGCGTAGCTTTCTATAATTCATCTGGATATTTTGTAGGATTTTCTGAACATGGCGTCAATGTAAACCAAGATTTATGGATATAAAATGCATATTATCGAACAAAACATAAATGTACTGTGTAACATGTCATATGACTGTCATCTGATGAAGATTTTCAAGAGGTTAGTGATTGATTTTTTTTTAAACCTGCTTTTGTGATTTTATCTTTTGCTGGAAAAAATGGCTACGTCTAACATAAATATATGTTGTGTTTTCGCCGTAAAACATTTAAAAAATCTGACACGCTGGGTAGATGAACAAGGTTTAATTTGAGGTATTGGACTTGTTAATGTGTGGAGGTTAAATATTTCTAAAGAATATTTTTGCATTCCCTGCGCCACCTTTTCAGCTGAACGGGGGGGGGGGGGGGGGGGTTCACTGGGTGGAAGCCTCAACAGGCTTTAGTTAAGGAGAAGTTTATCTGTATTCGTATGTTTACCACTTGTATCTTTTATCAATGTTTATGATGAGTATGTCTGTTACTTGGTGTGGCTCACTGCACTTTCACCGGATGTTTGTTTGAGACAATGCATTTCTGAACATAAAACACCCATTTCAAATTAGGTTTTTGTACATAAAGATGAACTTTATCGAACAAAACACATAGTTATTGTGTAACATGAAGTCCTGTGAGTGCCATCTGATGAAGATCATCAAAGGTTCGTGATTCATTTAATTTAATTTAATTTATTTCTGACTTTGTGAGCCCTCCCCTTGGCTGGAAAATGGATGTATGGTTTTTTGTGACTAGGCGCTGACCTAACATAATCGCATGGTGTGCTTTCGCCGCAAAGCCTATTTGAAATTGGACACTGTGGCTGGATTTACAATAAGTTTATCTATAAAATGGTGTAAAATATTTGTATGTTTGAGGAATTTTAATTATGGGATTTCTGTAGTTTTGAATTCGGAGCCCTGCAATTTCACTGGCAATTTCACCAACCAGAAACCGTGGACTGATGGCAGCATTCGCTCAAAACTGAAAGCACGGACCACTGCTTTTAATCAGGGCAAGGTGACCGGAAACATGAACAAATACAAACAGTGTAGCTATTCCCATCCCAAAGGCTATCAAACAAGCTAAGCGTCTGTATAGAGACAAAGTAGAGTCGCAATTCAATGGCTCAAATACGAGACGTATGTGGCAGGGTCTACAGTCAATCACGGACAACAAAAAGAAAAACAGCCCCGTCGCGGACCACAATGTCTTGCTCGCAGACAAACTAAACAATTTCTTTGCTCACTTTGAGGACAATACAGTGCCACTGACACTGCCCGCTAATAAAAACCCCGGCCTCTCCTTCACTGCAGCCAATGTGAGTAAAACATTTAAACGTGTTAACCCTCACAAGGCTGCCAGCCCAGACAGCATCCCCAGCCGGGTCCTCAGAGCATGCACAGACCAGCTGGCTGGTGTGTTTAAGGACATATTCAATCAACCCTTATCCCAGTCTGCTGTTCCCACATGCTTCAAGAGGGCCACCATTGTTCCGGTTCCCAAGAAAGCTAAGGTAACTGAGCTAAATGACTATCGCCCAATAGCACTCACTTCCATCATCATGAAGTGCTTTGAGAGACTTGTCAAGGACCATATCACCTCCACCCTACCTGACACCCTAGACCCACTCCAATTTGCTTACAGCCCAATAGGTCCACAGACGATACAATCGCAATCACACTGCACACTGCCCTAACAAATCTGGACAAGAGGAATACTTATGTAAGAGTGATGCTCACCGACTACAGCTCAGCATTTAACACCATAGTACCCTCCAAACCAGTCATCAAGCTCGAGACCCTGGGTCTCGACCCCGCCCTGTGCAACTGGGTCCTGGACTTCCTAACGGGCTGCCCCCAGGTGGCGAGGGTAGGAAACAACATCTCCACCCCGCTGATCCTCAACACTGAGGCCCCACAAGGGTTCATTCTCAGCCCTCTCCTGTACTCCCTGTTCACCCATGACTGCGTGGCCATGCATGCCTCCAACTGAATCATCAAGTTTGCAGATGACACCACAGTGGTAGGCTTGATTCCCAACAATGACGAGACGACCTACAGGGAGGAGGTGAGGGCCCTCGGAGTGTGATGTCAGGACAATAACCTTACCCTCAATGTCAACAAAACAAAGGAGATGATCATGGTCTTCAGGAAACAGCAGAGGGAGCATCCTCCTATCCGCATTGACGGGACAGTAGTGGAGAAGGTGGAAAGTTTTAAGTTCCTCGGCGTACACATCACGGACAAACTGAAATCGTCCACCCACACAGACAGCATGGTGAAGAAGGAGCAGCAGTGCCTCTTCAACCTCAGAAGCCTGAAGAAATTTGGCTTGTCACCGAATACACAAACTTTTACAGATGCACAATCGAGAGCATCCTGTCCGGCTGTATCACCGCCTGGTATGGCAACAGCTCTGCACACAACCGTAAGGCTCTCCAGAGGGTAGTGGGGTCTGCACAAAGCAATCACCGGGGGCAAACTACCTGCCCTTCAGGACACCTACACTGCCCAATGTCACAGGAAGGCAAAAAAGGTCATCAAGGACAGCAACCACCTGAGCCACTGCCTGTTCACCCCGCTATCATCCAGAATGCGAGGTCAGTACAGGTGCATCAAAGCGGGGACCGAGAGACTGAAAAACAGCTTCTATCTCAAGGCCATCAGACTGTTAAACAGCCTTCACTAACATTGCGTGGCTGCTGCCAACATACTGACTCATCTCTAGCCACTTTAATAATAAAATAATTGATGTGATAAATGTATCACTAGCCACTTTAAACAATGGTAGTTTATATAATATTTACATACCCTACATTACTCATCTCATATGTATATACTGTACTCTATACTGTCTACTGCATCTTGCCTATGCCGTTCGGCCATCGCTCATTCATATATTTTTATGTACATATTCTTATTAATTCCTTTACACTTGTGTGTTTAAGGTAGTTGTGAAAATGTTAGGTTCGATTACTTGTTAGATATTACTGCATGGTCAGAAATAGAAGCACAAGCATTTCGCTACACTCGCATTAACATCTGCTAACCATGTGTATGTGACAAATAAAATTTGATTTGATTTTAGCTGGGTTATTCTCATTAGCTTGCATAGATCCTTCATGATTCGTGACATGAACTGGGTGCCCTGGTAGGTCAATATCGCACCGGGAATGCTACCATTGGTGGCCATGGTGTGCAGGGGAATGGCTTCCGGGTAACTGGTGGCATAATCCAAAATCACCAGAATGTATTAGTGCCCTCGGTTGCTCTTGGGTAGAGGTCCCACCGGGACCATTGCAATCCTGCTGAAAGAAATGAAATAATGGGTAGGAGAATTAAGGGACTGTGAAAATGGGGTTTTGGAGCCACCTGCTGGCACTCCCGGCAATTGCGGCATTATTCTTCCACTGTTTTCTTCACCCCTGGCCAGTAAAATTGTGCCTTGATTCTGTCTAAGGTCTTTTCCACCTCTAGGTGATCCCCAAGAAGGTGGGAGTGCGCCAACTGCAGGACAGTTGGTACAAAGGGACAGGGCACCAACAACAACCCTAGACATTCATCATTCTTCACAACCTGATATAACAAGTTTTTCTTCATAGCGAAATGGGGGTAGGTTATTTGTCTTACCCCTCCACAGGTTTTCCGTCCACTACGCTCACCTGCTAGAGAGCGCTGGCCAAGTTGGGATCCTCTAGTTGGGCCGTGCCGAACCAGCCCGCTAGAGAGGCGGGCTCTGGTGCCACATCATGGTCCATTGGGAAAATGTCTTCCAGACTCGCCACCTCTCGCCTCTTCTCCCTCCAGTCTGGCTTCAGAGTCCACTTCCTGGAATCCACACATCCGGGCATCACTCCTTTTGGTGTCCCTCCCACGTCTCCGGCTACCCCCTCCCTTCTGGTTCCCTCGGGTTCCCCACGTCACCGGATATACTGGTGCACAGTTGGTGGAACAACAGGAAATCCCTTCCGTTAAGGAGCGGTACGGCATGTTTGGGAGGACTCCCACTGGTCCTGCGTGTTGTCCCTTTGTGGTCTGTAGGTGGAGGAGTATGGTAGGGTAGTCCTTGGTCTCACTGTGTATGCATGTGATGGCCACAGTGTCCATAAGGGTCACCATACTCCCGGATTCCAAATGTGCCGTGGTGTTCTTTTCGTTGGCTCTTACCGGTGTGACAGGGGAAGGACCACTCTCCTCAGCCCAGCATGCCATCAGTAAGCCGCAGGGATGCCCGGTGGCTACCTCACTGGCTGAGGCCGAAGGCATCGGGACATCGCAGTCTGGACAGTTCCATGCGATGTGTCCCGGCTCACCAGACTTCATTCTGTCCAAGTTCAGGAGTGGTGTCATCTCGGGGTGCTGGCTGTTGGGGTCCCCCCATCCTTGGCTGGAGTCCCGGTGTGGTCCTCCTTCCTTTTTCGAACCTTCGGGCGAGTGGAGGGTTCTGCCTTCCGTGGTTGTCCGCTGCGCAGGACCTCCAAAGCCACCTGTTGTCCTTCCACCAGTTCCACCAGCTGATCTGCACTCTACGGGTTAGCTTGGTCTGCTAAGTTTTTAGCTTAGAATGGGGGAGAGCGCATACATTTATCTATGACCACTTTCTCGATGGTCGTGAACGTTATGGGTTCAACAGTTAGCCAGCTCTTGGCCAGCTTAATTAGATCATGCATTTGGTGATTGGGGGATACTGTAAGATCATACGCCCAATCATGGAATCTTTGTGCACTGTTAATCAGGGTGTAACCATAGCGGCACAGGATCTCCTTTATCAGCACCTCGTAATGCGTCACCTGGTCAACCATCAGATCCTTATAGGTCTTCTGTGCCACGCCTGATAGGAAGGGTGCTTGCAGGCTGGCCCAAGCAGGCTGGGAGCCATTTCTCCCTAGCAGCCGTCCTTTCGAGGGCTTGTAGGTAAACCTCGATGTCGCCAGCTTCTGTCATCTTCAATATTAACCTACTAGGTTTGGGACGAGAGAATGCTGCGCCCACCGCTATGCCAACTTGGGTGGCTGTCAGCTGGCTGAGTTCAGCTTGCAGGAGAGCGGTCTGCTGACGCTGTTCTTCCAGCAGCTCCCGATGCATAGCCTGCTGTGCTATGTTCGCCTTCACCAGCTGTCTCAACAATGCTTCCATTGTGCTCTGTGTCTGTTTAGTTAGTGAACTTTTTTTTTGCTTTGCCCGCATTCTCTACCATATGTAGCAGGCTCAAGGGTGTGGGGTTTCCACGTCACCAAGTTCAACAACAAAACATGCACCAGTAGCACAAATAGAATGGATATGTGGGGTTTATTAGGGATATTGGTACACTGGGGAAGAGGGGGAATTCAAGCTGTTTCCGTTGTCCATTTCGTTTTCCAGGGGTAATCCTCACACTCGGGTCCTCAGCCAATCCGGTCTAGGTCACAACGGGTAATCACAAAGATATAGTTCTCTCTTCTCTCACTCTTCATAACGCATTTGGCTCTCTCCTACTCTGCCCCTTTGTGCAGGCTGCTTCCTCCTTTATCCCCAAACACTCCCTGGCTTAACGATTAACAACCTCATTGGGGCAGGAAGCCCGTATAAGGCTCGTGGGTGGAGCCAGCGACCTGCAAGATATCTCCCCTCAATTACCACTCCCCTCACCTCTCCCTGCTGTCTGCCACAATATCGAACAGTGCCTGTTGATTTCAAGCCCTTTCCGCTGCCAACTTGCGGAAATCCACCACATAATCAGCTACACTGCGGGAGTCCTGCCGAAGCTGGATTAGCTTCCGGGCGGCCTCTCGCCCAGAGAATGGGGCATCAAAGACCTTCCTCACTTCTCCCACAAACCCCTCAAGACTAGCGCATATGGCCAGCTGTTCCCACACAACAGTAGCCCAGGTGAGAGCCCTCCCGGACATCAGCGTGATGAAGTAGGCTATCTTGGGGCAATCCAAGGGGAAGGAGGGGGGCTAAAGCTCGAAGACAAGGGCACACTTAGCTACAGGTAAATCCCACCTATTTCTACAATTGCTCTACTTAAAATCAGATTTTAAACCTAATCCTAACCGCTTACACTGCTAACCTTATGCTAAACCTTAAATTGAGACCCAAAAGCACATTTTTGTTTTCATGAATGTTTATGATATAGCAAATATTGACTTTGTGGCTGGGGTAAATAGTGACAACCCTTCCAACTCCCTGCATCCTCCACACACACACGCACACTCATGCATACACACTCCACCTCTTCCACTAATAAACAGTGTTTACTCCTAGCTTCCAACAACTACTCAACAAACAGCCAACCAGGCAGCCAGCCAGTCACTGTATTGCAGCTCGTCACGAGGATGTTTATTTGGAGTGTCCTCTGCTCTGTGGCAGGCAGTCAGTGTGGCTTTTGTCTGTGGCATCACACGTTTCCATTCAACCCAACCATCCAGCACATCCAGCCCATCCAGCCCATCAATCCCATCCAGCAGAGGCAGCAGAGTGGCAGCTGTATCATTTCCGAGGCTGATTTCGCTTGTCTCTGGCCATCAGAACCATGTTTACCCTCTCCTCTCCTCCATCCTCCCCTCTCCTCTCCTCCATCCTCCCTCTCTCCTCTCCTCTCCTCCATCCTCCCCTCTCCTCCATCCTTCCCCCTTCTCCTCCATCCTCCCCCTCTCCTCTCATCCCCTCCTCCTGTCCTCCCACTCTCCTCCTTTCTCCCCCTCTCATCTCCTCCATCGACCACTTCTACTTTCACTCTCCTCCCCCTCTTCTCTCCTCCATCCTCCCACTCTCCTCTCCTCCTCCCCTCCTCCATCCTCATCCTCATCCTCATCCTCTCCTCCATCCTCCCCTCTCCTTTTCTCCATCCTCCCCCTTGCCTCTCCTCCATCCTTCCCCTCTCCTCCATCCTTCTCTTCTCATCTCCTCCATCCTCCCCCTTTCCTCTCCTCGATCCCCCTTTCTCTCTATCCTTACCCTCTCCTCCATCCCCCCCCTCTCCTCTCCTCCATCCTTCTCCTCCTCTCCTCCATCCTCCTCCTCCGCTCTCCTCCTTCCTTCTCCACTACTCTCCTCCATCCTCTCCTATCCTCTATCCTCTCCTCTCCTCCATCTTTCCCCTGTTCCTCTCCTCCACCCCCCCCCCCCTCTCCTACATGCACTCCTCACATCCATCTCGCTCAGACAACCAGAGAAGAGTAATGTAATTGTTTTCTGGCATCCCTACTATACTCAGCGTGGCGAAATAGGAGGTATGCAGAGTGTTTACAGTTCATTTCTCCAGTTGGCAACTCAAACAGAATCTGTGTTTTGCTTTGTCTCTTCAACCCCTGGTAGGAAAACAAAAGAGCAGACATTACAGTCTATGAGCTACATATATGAACAGCTCCTTCAAAACTAATAAATCACAGTCTCACTGCTCTAACTATTAGGCCTGCAGCTGGACTATTTTCATTAACTCGTGCTGTGGCATTAGTGGTTGCAGTGTGTGTTTTGTCTGTCTATGAATGTGTGTCAACAGAAATGTGTGTGAAATTTCTCAACCATTTCTTGAAGCGCCGACTTTCACACACTATAATCATGTCTCATATGAGGACTGAGAAATACAATGATGGTAGCAACTAAACTTGAAGCTACTTATTTCATTCAATAGAATTGTTATAAACTGGTCAGTACATAGACTCTATGGCAGGGGTCTGCCTTTGAACTGTTACGTCCCTCACCACGTTTTGTGACTATCCTCCCAGAATGCATTGCGGATGGAGCGGGGATTCAGAAAAGGACTATGGGCCGTGGAGCAGAGCGGAGTAGAGGGTGGAGGGGGCGGGCTGTTTTCGGGAAGCTTCATCACTGGATCAGTGTGATAAGAACACAGAGTGGGAGGGGGAGGTGGCTCATTTCCAAACAATTAAAGCGTGCTTAGCACCAAGAAGCTAAGCCAGCCACAGCATTAGTCAAATAGGCTGACGCCATTGCCACTGGAGTGTTTCCAGTTTCCAGTGTTTTTTATATTTAATATATTGTAGACATTCATTATTCCACTAACTCTTTTTTATTTAGAAAATGCCACGGGAAACATAATTACACACACACACACACACACACACACACACACACACACACACACACACACACACACACACACACACACACACACACACACACACACACACGCACACAGTAAAAACAGGGTGCTTATTCTCAACGTGAGTGAAGGAATGTATATTTATTTATTGGTGTGGCGTGCCTACGCCAGCTGCAGCAATGCTGAGATGAGGCGTTAAAGTGTACCAGGTGACAATTACAGTAGTGTGTTATCAGTGTGATTATAGACCTGGGAGTGTCTCACACACTATTCATCACTCAAACATACTTCATATCTCTCTGAGAGTGGGCTGTCTGTAGAACTCTGATTCATCACTCAAACATACTTCATATCTCCCAGAGAGAGGGCTGGCTGTGGAACTCTGATTCATCACTGATGTATGTGTGTATGGCCTTTAGTGTGTAATGTGTGGGTGTGGGTGTGGAGGTTGGGGTGGGGGTAGGTGTGTGTGTATGTGTGTGTGGGGGGGGGTGGGTGTGTGGGTTATGATTGCAACGGGAGTGTATGTTACTGGAAACTTTCGAAGTTTACCAGTAAACTACCAGAATTGGGGTAATTCTCAAGGATTTTAGGTAATTTATCACAAGACATCTGTTGGCCCTTTTGGGTACTTCAGATTATCACAGGTGTTGCATCAGATGACCTGGCCCCCACAATCACCTGAACTCCACCCAATTGAGATGGTTTGGGATGAGTTGGACTGCGGAGTGAAGGAAAACCAGCCAACAAGTGCTCATATGAGGGAACTCCTTCAAGACTATTGGAAAAACATTCCAGGTGAAGCTGGTCGATAGAATGCCAAGAGTGTGCAAAGCTGTCATCAAGGCAAAGGGTGGCTACTTTGAAGAATCTAAAATCTAAAATATATTTAGATTTGTTTAACACTTTTTGGGTTACTACATAATTCTGTATGTGTTATTTCACAGTTTTGATCTCTTCACTATTATTATATGTAGAAAATAGTAAAAATTAAGAAACAACATTGAATGAGTAGGTGTTTCCAAACCTTTGACTGGTACTGTAGATTTGTAAATATTTTCCTCCTTTATTATTTTCCCCTGAGCCTACCCCACCCCTCTACTATTTGGAGTAAACTAATTGACAACAATACTTACACGGAACCCAAACTGGCTGCGTGGGTGCGCCATCGTGTATCATCGTGCATATATTTATTTTGTCCCCCCACACAAAACGCAATCACCATTCGCAGGTTAAAATATAAAAAAAACCTCTGAACCAATTACATTAATATGGGGACAGACAGGTCGAAAAGCAGTAAACATTTATGGCAATTTAGCTAGCTAGCTTGCACTTACTAGCTAATTTGTCCTATTTAGCTAGCTCACTGTTGCTAGTTAATTTGTCCTGGGATATAAACATTGAGTTGTTATTTTTACCTGAAATGCACAAGGTCCTCTACTCCTACTATCAATCCACAAATAAAATGGTCAACCGAATCGTTTCTAGTCATCTCTCCTCCTTCTAGGCTTTTTCTTCTCTTGACTTTATATTGCGACTTTCATAAATTAGGTGCATTTCCGCCACTGACCTCGTTCGTCTTTCTGTCACCCACGTGGGTATAACCAATGAGGAGATGGCACGTGGGTACCTGCTTCTATAAACCAATGAGGAGATGTGAGAGGCAGGATTTGCAGCGCGATCTGCGTCACAAATAGAACTGACTTATATTTTAGCCCTTGGCAACACAGATGCTCGTTGGCGTGCACGAGCAGTGTGGGTGCAATAATTGAATAATATTGATTTCTAAATGTATTTTGTAACGCTCGCTCCAATTTATACATACTATATACATTTTACGGAAACAGTATATTTTACATTAGTTATCTTTTGTTTGCTTTTAGTCCCAGTTTTCAGCTACCCTCAACCCCTCCCATCTATCTCTGAAGACCATCCGGTTTTGATTTCTAGTTGTCATATATTTTTCAATATATCTTTGTTGTAAATGTTTTGTGCCAAACTGGTGGCCGCTGTGAAAAAAGTCAGTAGTTGGAAAAGGTGGAGAGTGAACTGAAAATAATGCCATTGTTGATGAGATGCTTTTTTCATTAATTAGGTTATTTTCTCTTGAACCATATGGTCTATCTACTAGAAACAGATATTAAAAATGAATTCTATATAAGATTGTTTTTTTTTGTTATTCAAGTATAAATTACCAAAGTTACCATAGACTATCAAATAAAATAAAATGTATTTATATAGCCCTTCGTACATCAGCTGATATCTCAAAGTGCTGTACAGAAACCCAGCCTAAAACCCCAAACAGCAAGCAATGCAGGTGTAGAAGCACGGTGGCTAGGAAAGACTCCCTAGAAAGGCCAAAACCTAGGAAGAAACCTAGAGAGGAACCAGGCTATGTGGGGTGGCCAGTCCTCTTCTGGCTGTGCCGGGTGGAGATTATAACAGAACATGGCCAAGATGTTCAAATGTTCATAAATGACCAGCATGGTCGAATAAGTACCATAGATTACCTGTTAATTACCGAAAGTACAGAAGATTCCGGTAACTTCGGTACATTACTGGTAGCTTTGCAACCCTAGTGTGGGTGCATGCATGTGTGTGTGTGTGTGTGTGTGTGTGTGTGTGTGTGTGTGTGTGTGTGTGTGTGTGTGAGCGTGTGCGTGTGCGTGTGTGTGTGTGTGTGTGTGCATGCTTGCATACCGTGCGTGCGTGCATGTTGGTGTATGGGCATATGTGTGCATGGTCAAAATCAAATGATGATGCATGAGTAAAACACTCTGTTTTTAGAATACTCTCTAAGGTGATAAGCACTGGAGCATACAGGTGTTTGAGGAACTCAAATGAACCATCTGCCATGCTCTTCCTATCCCATCTTCATATCTGATCGCCCTGTCAGATCCCTAATCCGTGGTCAAGCATCCATGACAGACACTACTCCCAGGGTATTTTTCCACCCGTCCACCCATTCCCGACTCGTTCATGCCACAGTCTTCCTGTTCTGATACCTGTTGGCATCCATTCTCGTCCTTGCAATCCGGACTCCTTTGGATGTCCCAACTCTGACGTTACCCCATTGAAGTTGAAATGTAAAATGGTTACGGTAAGATTTAAGTTTAGGGTTAGGGTTAGGTAAGGGTTATGGTTAAGGTTGGGGTTGGAGTAGGGATATTCCAAGGATCCCAGATAGCACTGTCGTCACTGTCCTGAGACCAGGGAGGAACTGGGGCAACAAAAAGCCTCACAGCGTTCACAAACATCCTCCTAAGCTTCTCTAGAACGAGAGTTCTCTGCACTGGGAGTGGATTGGGTCTCCAGGGCATAACTGTGGTTTCTGTGATGGGAGAGAGTTGTCTGTCTACTGTACTTATACTGTATGAAGGAGTGGAAGGACGATGTTATCGTCCACTGTAGTACAAAAGTTGGATCTTAATACAATCTCTCTTTTGTTTGTAAGAATTGTCGTGTAATGCAGGAAATGCGGATTAGCTTCGTGATTTACATAAAATCACTGAAAACCCACACTCATATATATATACATTATATATACATATTATATTATATTATATTATATATACATATATTATACATATATAAACACATGCCAAGAGTGTGCAAAGCTGTCATCAAGTTAAAGGGTGGCTACTTTGAAGAATATAAAATATATTTTGATTTGTTTAACACTTTTATGGTTACTACATGATTCCATATGTGTTATTTCATAGTTTTGATGTCTTCACCCTTATTCTACAATGTAGAAAATAGTAAAAATAAAGAAATACCCTTGAACGATTATCTGTGTCCAAACTTTTGACTGGTCCTGTAGTCAAATTAAAGATCCTACATCTGTAATACGAAATGTTCACACGACTAACAAGCCATATTTCCTAAAAGTTACTTAAAAATGAAAATAATGCGCCTGCTCTCAAGCTTAGCCTTTTCTTAACAACAATGTCATCTCAGATTTTCAAAATATGCTTTTGAACCATAGCAATTCACTAATTTGTGTAAGAGTATGCAAAGCTAGCTTAGGATTTTAGTAGCATTTAGTATGCAACATTTTCACAAAAACCAGATAACCAAATAAATAAAATAATTTACCTTTGAAGAGCTTCGGATGTTTTCAATGAGGAGACTCTCAGTTACATAGCAAATGTTCAGTTTTTCCTGAAAGAATCTTTGTGTAGGAGAAATCGCTCCGTTTTGTACATCACATTTGGCTACCGAAACGAACCGAAAATTCAGTCACCAACAACGTCAAACTTTTTACGAATTAACTCCATAATATCGACCGAAACATGGCAAACGTTGTTTGGAATCAATCCTCAAGGTGTTTTTTCACATATCTCTTCTTTGATATATCGTTCGTGGAAGCCTGCTTTCTTCTCTGAATTCCATGGAAAAATACTTGCAGCTGAGGTTTGCGCACCAATTTCGGCGCAGGACACCGGGCGGACACCTGGTAAATGTGGTCTCTTATGGTCAATCTTCCAATGATATGCCTACAAATACGTCACAATGCTGCAGACACCTTGGGGAAACGACAGAAAGGGCAGGCTCATTCCTCTCGCATTCACAGCCATATAAGGAGACAATGGAAAACGGAGCCTCAAAAATCCTGCTCATTTCCTGGATGCCGTTTCATCTTGGTTTTGCCTGTAGCTCACGTTCTAGGGCACGCACAGAGAATATCTTTGCAGTTCTGGAAACGTCAGAGTGTTTTCTTTCCAAAGCTATCAATTATGTGCATAGTCGAGCATCTTTTTGTGACAAAATATCTTGTTTAAAACGGGAACGTTTTTCATCCAAAAATGAAATAGCGCCCCCAGAGTTTCAAGAGGTCAATAACTGTTTTCTTTGTGTCAGGTGAACAGAGTTGCTGTAATGCTGTAATTCCAATAATAATGCTGGTGAACAATGGCATAATCTCTGCTTCAATCTCACATACATGACAATGAGTTCATACCATGAATGCTTTGTTTGGACACTCTGGGAAGGTTCATGAAAGTGACATTACGTACGTTTTAAAAGTCCTGTTTACACACTGTTTGTGTGTTTACGAGATGGCGGCTGCTCGCTCAAAGGATTTCCATATCACACATGTTAACATTTAACACGGGTCTCTTCAAAGATAAAAGCAGGTTACTTTTATCTGACACCCACTCAACTTTAATGTCCCCAAACATCAACATAACGTCCCCATAATGTTCCTATAACATCAACATCAATATAACTCCCTCATCATATCCCCATTACATTCCCATGACATCAATGTAAAGCCCCGATAATGTTGCCTTAACTCCAACACAACGTCCCAATAACCTCCCTGTAACATCACCATAACATTCCCATAACATCAATATAACGTTCCCATAATGTCCCACAAAAATACAAATATTATCTCTGAATGCAGACAATTTTGTGGAAGGTAGCTGTTCATCTACTTAGCCACAGTGAGTGTAGAGTGTGTGTGTGTGTTTGTAAAGATCACTGATCCAATCTAACTTCAGGCCATCTGTCTCTGCCATGAGAAATCATAGAGTAAGCAGTGATAAATCATTTCTCTGCTTGTGATCTCAGGCAACCGTCTTCCGACTCCGCAACCACATGTGACTACAGTCTTCTTTTTAATGCTGCTTTCCTCCTCTTTACTCTACCTTCATCTTTGTCCAAATTCACCAGCTCCTCACCCATTCTTCCTGTGTTGGGTTTCATCTGGTGGATGAGGTCTAGCGTGTGTCCCCCAACCTGGGATTGGTCTGATCCCTGAGGCCCCTATGGACACCACATGGGGAGGATGACAGGGGACATGTGTGCTCCACTCTCTAATCAAGACCATGTGACACCCAAGGGGGGCCACAAAGAAACAGTGATATCATCCACAGCCGTCACCTCTCTGTTTGTTACTGGACAGATGCTGAGTTAATCTAAAGATCTAGAGTTTGTTTAGGGTAATACAAAATCAAATCAAATTGTATCAGTCACATGCGTCTTACAGTGAAATGCTTACTTACAAGCCCCTGACCAACAATACAGTTTAAAAAATACAAATAAGAATAATAAATAAAAGGAACAAGTAATTAAAGAGCAGCAGTAAAATAACATTAGCGAGACTATATACAGGGGGTATGTGTCAATGTGAGATATTGTACAAAAATAGGCTAGGTATGAATGACACACACACACACGCACACGCACACGCACACACACACACACACACACACACACACACACACACACACACACACACACACACACACACACACACACACTCACACACACACACACACACACACACACACACACACACACACACACACACACACACACACACACACACACACAGGGTTTTATTGAACTGTACTGTACTTCATAAATACCTGTGCCAGTGGGTTAGAGGGAGAGTTCTGCTGGGGAGAAGCAGCTGTGTGCCAGCTGTGATAAGCTTCATTGAAATGGAAAGGAAAGGGGAGGAGAGGGTGGGAGTTGTGGGCTGGGGGGCTACCTGGCCATGGGTAGTCTTCTCTCCATCTCCCTTGGCATGCATGGAATCCCTTTGTACACAACTACTTCATCTGCAGCCAGTAAAGCTGCCCTATCCCCTCTTCCCTCTCTCTCTCTCCCTCTCTGTCTCTCTCGCTCCCTCTCTGTCTTTCTCGCTCACTCTCTCTCTCACTCTCTCTCTCTCTCTCTCTGTCTTGCTCTCTTTCTCTCCCTCCCTCTCTCTCCCACTCTCTCTCCCCCTCTCTCTCTCTCTCTCTCTCTCTCTCTCTCTCTCTCTCTCTCTCTCTGTCTCTCTCTCTCTCTCTCTCTCAGAAGACTTTATGAAGGCCCATCTAAAGCTTTCTGAGTTAAAACCTCCATTCCTGAGGCCAGTGATCAGAGTCAAACCGTTAATCGTGCGACCCTGTTGCTTTGGATTCTAGCGGTCCACACGTGCTGAACACTACTGTTCTGGCCTGGTCCACTGAGGCCAGTGAGAATTACAAACCAAAAGCCCAGCCCTACAAAATTCTGTCTGCTGGATGGACTACAACACAATCACCATCTGTGCATTGCTGCATATGTGATGTGTTCACTCAAAATCCTAACACTCAGTCTCCATGTCCCTGCCACCCTGCTGTCGCTCAAATCAATGACCACGTCGTGTGCCAATTTCTCTGAAATGAGAGGCCCAAGACGAGCTACAGGCTACCAGCCTCCTTAGATATATTAGTACATGATGGATCTGGAATGCACACACGTAAAACAGCACATACAGATGCAATGTCAAACGAGGTCTCAAATGAATTGGTCAATTGTTGGTAATTATGAGACCTATATTTTACCTAAAAGTAATCTGGCTCCCGCTAGGGCTTTTCAGGCCAGGGTAGAGGAACCCTGCATCGAACAGCGCCGTGCAGCCCAGACGGACATACCTTCAGGGTGAAAATCCTGGTCCTTTTTTACACTTTTTGTCCGGAAGTCAGTCACACTCAAAGACAAAGGCCCCTTCTGTCGCATTTCAAAATACTGGCCATGCTGAAAAACGTTTTGAAAAGTCTACAGGACCATGTAGGAATCCCCGTCTGAGAGTCATTCTCAACTGTAACTGTGGCCATTTAGTCTGCTCGGTCGGGATATACTCCTGTTATTAAAGCTGGGGTTAGGGTCAATTCTGGCTTCGCTGGATTCCCATGTCTTCTAGCCACAACAGAGATGGCGTGCCAGAGAGGTGAAATACACTGCATGAACAATGGAGCGCTTTTGGGTTCCCCAGCCATGTTCATTCTGTATGCTGTTCTAACAGTGTGGGTCTTAACAGAGGATGTGTTCAGGCCTCCACCTCCTTTTCTCTCCCTGTTGGCACATTACAGGCCCTCCCTCTGGGGGGTCCATTGGTATTGTTAATTGGGTCAGTTTTCTGGTGTAATGAACCAAGCATCAGCCGTGTCAATCTCAATCATATCCCTATGTGTCCTGACTGACTGGTACTGTAGCCAAGCTGCTTGGGGAAATGTGTGATGTGTTGAATGATGTTGAATTAGCCATGCATTTGAATTGGACAACACTCCACATATGTTATATGCAAGTCTACAGTAACACCACAGGTTTACAATATTCTTCATGCTTGTAGGGGATTTACTAGAATTCAAATTTACAGCTGATAAATATTCCAAAAAGTATCTAAAGAACATAAACTGATGTTTTGAAATATTGTCATGCAAGAAACAGTAAAGGTACAGAAAAGTACATTCTGAGCCCAGTTTTGGAAGAAGCTTGTGTTTTGGAACATGCATTGCCTTCATCGATGGATCGACTATGTGTTGAGGATCTGTGGTGCCTGGGTTAGGCCTCCGTCTCAACCAGCACATTGGACAAGCTTTTAACCCCCTCAAGAAACGCTAAGCTATTATGCCATAGTGAGACTGAGAGTCACCACCATGCATTTGCATAATTACAACATAACAGGTATTTGGCGGAGATGTTGTATGAAATCAATACTTTTGTACAGAGACTTTCGGGCATATGCCATCATGGTGAATGTAACATGGACGGAATTGAGTTCAACTCCACTATTCTAACAACTTCAACTGCCAAAATGCTGTGGCAACAGGAACAACTAACAGCAGTATCTTAGTCAGACCACAGTGTTACCCTAAAACACTTAGCTATAACCTTAGCCCAAATTGACGTAGAGGGCGGAACTGGGAGTGGCAAGAAAGCCTTCACTCTCAATCTGTCTCCAGTCACTACCCTAGGCAACATCAGGACCTCTCATCAGCTAACCCATCCTGTTACCCTGGTTCCACCCCCTGGCCCAGCTGCCCAGGTATCACTCAACACATCACAACTTTATCCCCCCTTCAATTTGGGTTTATTGCCGACCTGGCATGCTTGGTATGTCGCCCCAATAGGTCCACAGTACGTACACACAGTCACAATCATACTGCACACTGCCCTAACCCATCTGGACAAGAGAAATACCTATGTAAGTAAATACCTCGGTCTCGACCCCACCCTGTGCAACTGGGTCCTGGACTTTCTGACGGGCCGACCCCAGGTGGTGAGGGTAGCAAACAACATCTCCACCCCGCTGATCCTCAACACTGGGGCCCCACAAGGGTGCGTTCTGAGCCCTCTCCTGTACTCCCTGTTCACCCATGACTGTGTGGCCATGCACGCCTCCAACTCAATCATCAAGTTTGCAGATGACACTACAGTGGTAGGCTTAATTACCAACAACGACGAGACGGCCTACAGGGAGGAGGTGGCTACTGGTTCGGCCGTGAGCTTTACAGCGCCCCTGCTCCTTACTCGCCACTTCCCGGGGCCGAGGACTTAGTACCTGCTGCATCATGTCCCCCTGCGGGGGGGCACGGGGCCCCTTGCCCCCGTGAGAAGTGACAGCCATGTGAGCTACTAGCGCTCACAGTCTCACGTCAGAATTAGACATTCATGAGGCCTCCTATGTGGCGCAGTGGTCTAAGGCACTGCATCACAGTGCTAAAGGGTTTACTACAGGCCTGGGATCGATTCCAAGCGGTATCACAACTGACCCTGATTGGAAGTCCCATAGGGCAGAGCACAATTGGCCCAACATCGTCCGGGTTAGGAAAGGGTTTGAGAAACAAGGAGGAACGTCTAATTTTAAAAAACAAATTTATTGATCTTGTCTCATCGCTGCAACTCCGCAATGGGCTCGGGAGGTGAAGGTTGGCTTTACTTGGCTCGTTGCGCTCTAGCAACTCCTTGTGGTGGGCTGGGTGCCTGCAGGCTGACTTTGGTAGTCAGTCGAACAGTGTTTTCCTCTGACACATTGGTGCGGCTAGCTTCCGGGTTAAACAGGCGGGTGTTAAGAAGTTTGTTGGATCATGTTTCGGAGGACGCATGACTCAACCTTCACCTCGGGAGCCCATTGGGGAGTTGCAGCGATGAGACAAGATCGAAATTGATTTTTTTTAAATAAAAATAATTAGACGTTCATCCATGTTTCTCAAATTTCTAAGTTGTTCCAAATGTAGCATTGTCTAAGGTTAAATGTAGGCATTAACTGGTTAAAATAAGGGTTAAGGTTGGGATAGGCTTAAAACAAAAATATCTTAAACAACTTTCTATCACTGGATTGCAACTTGCAACCTTGAATCAGAGGCAGATGCCTACGCCCATCTACCATCGCCATCCACAACAACCTAGCAAAACCCACTTGAAAAATCTACTTGAAGGTAACAACGCTCACTGTTGCCCGAGTGGCCGGTTTGCACAAAACCCACTTGAAAAATCTACTTGAAGGTAACAACGCTCACTGTTGCCCGAGTGGCCGGTTTCCACATCATCTACCAACATCCTAAGACATGGATGGATGTCGATTACTGACAGGTATCATGGGTGACCTAGCTGATGTGAAACCCTGGTGAGAGCCCAAGAGGCCAAAACACCATGATTGTGTTCACTCCAGAAAAAGAATCAGCTTATTCTTTGTGATCTTGTGTAAAGTAGGAGCAGATTCTGAGCTGGACACTACTTCAACACTACTATCAGAGTTCCATCTTCAAGGAACTGCTGGAAGATAACCAAACCTCCAGAACTTAATTACTGTTCCGTATTACTGTGTTTGTGTGCTTGCGTTCTAGTGCATGTGTGTATGTGTCTGTGCATATATGTGCATGCCTGAGTGAGGTGTGGAGACAGTGTCCTCACACAACCTCTGTGCCTAAGGCGGTGCAATGCCTTCTCTTTGCCTGCTGAGTCTGAAAACTGCCACTTCAACGGAATTACCCAAGCCTGTCATTACGTAGCATGGCATGAGCATGCTGTTTAACCATTAGGAGAAGAGCTCAGTGTGTGTGTATGAGACTCCATGGACCCAGGACACAGAGTTCAGCATCCATTTGAAACAGGCAAAACACAAGTTCCTCTTACCATTCCCATTTCATGCATTGACAAAATCACACATGCAGCCTTGAGCAACAGGCAGCCCTTTGTGTTCAGCATTTACTACAGCACAGGAGATGTGGGCATATATCAAAACTATGGACGGACACACTTGTGACGCAACCAGGACAAGAGAGGTAGGGGGCTGGTGGCTGAATTACAGGCTGGGTAGAAGGACCGCTACCACTTCATTAGATGGCGGTGACTGCATTTAGCTGGCATTTCCCCCTCACGCGTTTAGAGAAGCCACATGACTGCCTCGCCTGGTTCACCAACTACTTCTCTGACAGAGTTCAGTGTGTCAAATCGGCCTGTTGTCCTGACTTCTGGCAGTCTCTATAGGGGTGCCACAGGGTTCAATCCTCGGGCCGACTCTTTTCTCTGTATACATCAATGATGTCGCTCTTGCTGCTGGTGATTCTCTGATCCACATCTACGCAGACAACACCATTCTGTATACTTCTGGCCCCTCTTTGGACACTGTGTTAACTAACCTCCAGACGAGCTTCAATGCCATACAACTCTCCTTCCGAGGCCTCCAACGGCTCTTAAATGCAAGCAAAACTAAATGCATGCTCTTCAACCGATCGCTGACAACACACCTACCCACCCACTACTCTGGACGGTTCTGACTTAGAATATGTGGACAACTACATATACCTAGGTGTCCTTCCAGACACATCTCCAATCCAAAATTAAATCTAGAATTAACTTCCTATTTCGAAACAAAGCATCCTTCACTCATGCTGCCAAACATACCCTCGTAAATCTGACTATCCTACCGATCCTTGACTTAGGCGATGTCATTTACAAAATAGCCTCCAACACTCTACTCAGCAAATTGAATGGAGTCTGTCACAGTGCCATCCTTTTTGTCGCCAAAGCCCCATATACTACCCACCACTGCTACATGTATGCTCTCGTTGGCTGGCCCTTGCTTCATATCCGTCACCAAACCCACTGGATCCAGGTCATCTATAAGTCGTTGCTTGGTAAAGCCCCGCCTTATCTCATCTCACTGGTCACCATAGCAGCACCCACCCATAGCACTCGCTCCAGCAGGTGCATTTCACTGGTCACACCAAAGCCAATTCCTCCTTCAGCCGCCTTTCCTTCCAGTTCTCTGCTGCCAATGACTGGAACGAACTGCAAAAATCACTGAAGCTGGAGACTCATATCTCCTCACTAGTTTTAAGCACCAGCTGTCAGAGCAGCTCACAGATCACTGCACCTGTACATAGCCTATCTGTAAATAGTCCATCCAACTACCTCATCACCATATTGTTATTTATTTTGCTCCTTTGCACCCCATCTTCTGCACATCTATCACCCCATTGTTTAATTTGCCATACTGTAATTATTTCATCACTATGACCTATTTATTGCCTCACCCCCCTTATCCTACCTCATTTGCACACACTGTATATAGACTTTCTCTATTGTATTATTGACTGTACGTTTGTTTATTCCATGTGTAACTCTGTGTTGTTGTTTGTGTCGCACTGCTTTATCTTGGCCAGGTCACAGTTGTCAATAAGAACTTGTTCTCAACTAGCCTATCTGGTCAAATAAAGGTGAAATAAATCAAAATAAATAAAACATCAGACATGGCATTTAGGTCCAGGGTAAACACATCCATCACATGGGCCTGGAGGTTTCAGCCAGCCTCTCCTCATTGATAACTACATTTACTGTAATGACCAACATAAAGAAATATTGTCTAGAGGCCCTATTCCATCACAAGCAATAACCGAGTCTCCAGGTGACAATAAAAACAACATTATTTTCACTTATTTCTGTGAGACTGGTTTAAGTGGAGTTTTAGTTTGTTTCAAGGTTTAAACATTCTCTTAAAACCTTGAGAAGAATGTTGTTTTTGACTTTCTTTAGAAACAATAGAACAGCTATATGAATCTCTGAGAAAATACAATACAAAAAATTTAATCAAAAACTTTGTTCCAAAAGTAGGCTCGGCCCTGTCACAGATGTAGGCTCGGCACTAAACTATGTGATCTCTGTCACCTGGGGCTGCATGGCAAATGGCCCAGGAACACAAGGCAGACACAAACAACAATGATTTAACGGCCAGTACGCCCTCCCACCCTCTGAGGGGACAAAATCTCTCTCTCTCTCTCTCTCTCTCTCTCTCTCTCTCTCTCTCTCTCTCTCTCTCTCTCTCTCTCTCTCTCTCTCTCTCTCTCTCTCTCTCTCTCTCTCTCTCTCTCTCTCTCTCTCTCTCTCTCTCTCTCTCTCTCTCTCTCTCTCTCTCTCTCTCTAATGTGTGATGAATTATACTATTGCAGCCATATTTGGTATCTATTTTAAACTTCTACCCTGAAGAGGACTCCGATGCCCACTATATCCTGTATCTCTGTGGTAACTTGTATCTTTACAGGAGGAACTCTGAATTACTATCTGCAAAGGGATTTTACATTGGTCTCACACAAGCCTTTAGATGCTGTGACATCCTGTGGAGGTGGTGAAATGAGATGGGCCTGGGTGATCAGGTTACTGTAAACTTGGTATCGATTCATTGGTCAATGGGGGTTGGTTTTGGTTTGAAAGAGTTACACCTTCGAATGTTAGAATTGGAAGGAAATGCCTTTGTTCTGTCTCTTCTCCTGGATCCATGGAATATGGTGGTGCTTCTGTGCTTTTGTTGGAAATGCTTGTGAGCTACCCAAGTCCTTGGCCTGAGTAGGTCTGATTAGTTCATGATTTGGCTTGTAACTTAAGAAATGAGAGCAAGCTCTTAAATTTTCCCATCTGAGATGGACTTAGCTAGTAAGGTGAAATACCATGGCAGAAAAGCGTGCAAGGCCTAGATTAATTAGTGCAATATCTGCAGCAAAGCAGGACAAATTTGCCACACACTTCATTTGATTTTACTACCTTGTGTCTCAAAAGTTGTTTAAAAGAGTTTACCATCGTCAAGGGAAATCTTTACACCTTTACTGAATATCTGTAGTCAGTGATTTTACTTTTACTTGGGGTGATGGTTGTCTTTGCCAAGATTTCACTGTTGCTAGGGTGGATAAATCCTCTTTAACGACACAAGAATAGTAGAACTGATAGCATACTGTGCTTTTGAATGAGCTGAGTATGTTTGAGTGTGCAAGTCTATTTTAGTTTGTATGCACAATGCACCCTGTGCAGTACGTAATGGTAGTCAGCTAATAATGTACAGATGTAAGATCTTAATTTGATCACCCTGTTACAAGAGAACTTTCCTGCAATACAGGAAATGTAAAACGTATATTTCAGTTTGTAATTTCCGCTTTGAAATTGCAAACTTTCCCTTATGAAAAATGTATCAACCCCCACAAAAATCTCCATTAATTATAATCCACATAATCATTTACATTTCCTGTTGCTGCAGGATTATTTTCCAGATGTAGCAAACTGGCTCAAATGAAGATCCTACATCTGTATGGTTAATCTGTTTGCCAGTCCGTCTGTCTGTTCTGTAACATGTGGGTGGCATGTACACTCCATGTTACAGAGAGTGGCGGAGGTCGTGTGAAGGTAGGGGATGCAGCAGCGACTCAGTCAGTCGGAGACAGAAGAAGTGCTGAGTAAGAGGAGACAGAAGAAGTGCTGGGAAAGAAAAGAGTTCCACCCTTGAGGCCAGGGCCAGGCAACCCCACAGCAGACACCCACACACCCGTCTGGACAAACAGCTGTCGCGGATGTCTGGAGAGAGAAAGAGAGCCGGGTAGAGAGACAGAGAGAAAGAGAGAGAGCGAGGGAGGGAGAAAGACAGAGAAATAAATAGTGAGAGAGAAGGTGAGAGAGATAGAGAGAGAGGGAAAACGAGAGCGAGAGAGAGAAAAAGAGAATGTGAGAGAGGGAGCCATCTATCCCCTGACAGAGCGGCTCCAGAGACAGGCCCCAGCCTGGGGGAAGAGAGCAATAAATCGTGGTCCGAAGACCCATATGGGTTTGTTCAGGTGGCCCTCTCCATCACCTTATGGTTCCTCCTGCCTGTCTGCAACCTCGGCTCCAGACCGGATCTAGACACATTGCTCCAAACGATAAAAACCTCTCCTATACAAAACGTGTCCGACCAACAGAATTAATTGCTTGTTTTAAGAGGTTTCCTCCTATCTGCAGGGGAGTGGAAGTGAAGTGAAGTGACATCTGTTTGGAAATATTTGCTCATTTAGTGTTTCTAAGCAGAAGTTTGGGTTTTGAGGATTCTTATTGGTTCTGTTATGGTTTTATCCGGTTTACCTTGATGAACTTGGTCGTCTGTTGAGTCTGTTGAGTTCAAGTGGAGATTTTTCAATGCATGACATTGGATCCAGAGACTGGCCCCCCTATGGCTCTCATCCACAGGCTCTGACCTAGAACCAAGACTGACCTTTGACCTAGTGGGCAGACTGACAGAGACAGACAATCCTGAGAAAGAGAGACATGGGGGATACGGAATGCGCAAATGGCGAAAACAGACATACTGTAAGTCTACAACCGTACACACATGTACTGTACATATAACAATAGTGCTTTATGTGAATTCAGGTTTATAATCTTTAAGAATCTATATATAATTAACATAATATTAGAAAACCACATTATAATCTGTCAGTTTAAGCTAAAGCTATGTGGTTTTGTGCATAGGCTGTGTCTCAATCAGTGGCAGAGCTACTGCGCCCTTTGTCTTCTCACGAAAACGTTGAAAACGTCTGCAGCTTCCGAACGGTTCGGCCTACTACTCTATGGAAAGATGAGATGTTCTCTGTTTTGGTCTACGACCCCAACAAGCCCCATGGGACTCATCTGAAGTCGGTACCGCCAATGTGCCAACTTCTGTCTGTAGCGTCCGAACAGTTTGGGTTACAAATTCATATGAACACAACGGTGTTTTCCGTTTTGCTCTATGACCCCCACAACTTTCACATAACTTGGCTGAAAGTAACTGATACGGTTTAAATAATGAACATAAGTACGGAGGTAGTTTTGTTCCCCCAAAAAAGGGGGGTTAAATATACATCCAAACAACTACAACATTTTCTGAGCTTTCATATATCTCCTAGATCAGTGGTTCTGAACCAGAGGTACTTGTCCATTCCACAGGGGGTACTTGAGAAGACTCATGAGACCACAGACCTACTGATAAAATGTACATGAGGGGGTAACTTCAGGGGTACTCCGGGCAGAGCAACATTCATTTGGTGGTACGGTAAAATAATCATTTTTTTCTGCCTGTTTTCCCACTTATGAATGTGTATTGATTCATGATGGCGCCAGAGGGGATGGCTGCCGTCTTATCGGCTCTTAACTAACCATTCTACCTCAATTACCTCGACACCGGTAGCCTCTGTACATAGCCCCGCTACTGTTATTTACTGCTGCTCTTTAATTATTTGTTATTCTTATCTTTCTAAATACCCCTTATTTGTAAGTAATCATTTCACTGTAAGGTCTACACCTACTGTATTCGACGCATGTGACCATTTTTGAGGATTTGATTTGATTTATTAAATGCATTTCTATGGGCTAAAGCCCAAATTAAATATTTTATTTTATATATACTGAACAAAAATATTAACACAACATGTAAAAAGTTGGTCCTATGTTTCATGAGCTGAAATAAAAGATCCTAGAAATGTTCCATCGGTACAAAGCTTATTTTGTGCAGACATTTGTTTACATGCCTGTTAGTGAGCATTTCACCTTTGCCAAGACAACCCATCCACTTGACAGGTGTGGCATATCAAGAAGCTGATCATTACACAGGTGAGCCTTGTGCTGTGGACAATAAAAGGCCACCCTAAAATGTGCAGTTTTGTCACACAACACAATACCACAGATGTCTCAAGTTTTGAGGGAGTACGCAATTGACATGCTGACTGCAAAAATGTCCACCAGAGCTGTTGCCAGAGCTGTCCCACTCCTCTTTATTAATGTCTGTGAAACGTTGCTGGATATTGACGGGAACTGGAACATTGCCCCATGACGCAAGGATCTGTACACAATTACCGGAAGATGAAAATGACCCAGTTCTTCCATGTCCAGCATACTCAGCAGACATGTCACCCATAGAGCATGTTTGGGATGCTCTGGACGACAGTGTGTTCCAGTTCCCGCCAATATCCAGAAACTTCGCACAGCCTTTGAAGAGGAGTGGGACAACATTCCACAGGCCACAATCAACAGCCTGATCAACTATATGCAAAGGATATGTGTCACGCTGCATGGGGAAAATGGTGGTCACACCTTTTTTTAAATTATCTGATTTCCTTATATAAACTATAAGTCAGTAAAATCTTTGAAATTGTTGCATGTTGCATTTATATTTTTGTTCAGTGTATATAAATAAACGTCCTCTCACTGTCAACTGTGTTTATTTTCAGCAAACTTAACGTGTAAATACTTGTATGAACGTAACAAGATTCAACAACTAAGACAGAAACTGAACAAGTTCCACAGACATGTGACTAACAGAAATAGAATAATGTGTCCCTGAACAAAGGGAGGTTCAAAAGTAACAGGCAGAATCTGGTGTGGCCACCAGCTGTATTAAGTACAGCAGTGCATCTCCTCCTCATGGACTGCACCAGATTTGCAAGATCTTGTTGTGATATGTTACCCCACTCTTCCACCAAGGCACCTGCAAGTTCCCAGACATTTCTGGAGGAAATGGCCCTAGCCCTCACCCTCCGATCCAACAGGTCCCAGACGTGCTCAATGGGATTGAACACTGCCATTTCTGCCTTGCAGGATCACGCACAGAACAAGCAGTATGGCTGGTGGCATTGTCATGCTGGGGGGTCATGTCAGGATGAGCCTTCAGGAAGGGTACCACATGAGGGAGGAGGATGTCTTCCCTGTAACACACAGCGTTGAGATTGCCTGCAATGACAACAAGCTCAGTCCGATGATGCTGTGACACACCGCCCCAGACCATGACAGACTCTCCACCTCCAAATCGATCCCGCTCCAGAGTACAGGCCTCGGTATAACGCTCATTACTTTGACAATAAACGCGAATCCGACCATCACCCCTGGTGACACAAAACCACGACTCGTCAGTGAAGAGCACTTTTTGCAGGCCTGTCTGGTTCAGTGACGGTGGGTTTGTGCCCATAAGCAAAGTCGTTGCCAGTGATGTCTGGTGAGGACCTGCCTTACAACAGGCCTACAAGCCCTCAGTTCATCCTCTCTCAGCCTATCATGGACAGTCTGAGCACTGATGGAGGGATTGTGCATTCCTGGTGGAACTCGGGCAGTTGTTGTTGCCATCCTGTACCTGTCCCGCAGGTTTTGTTACATGTGGTCTGCCACTGCAAGGATGATCAGCTGTCCGTCCTGTCTCCCTGTAGCGCTGTCTCACAGTACGGACATTGCAATTTTTTGCCCTGGCCACATCTGCAGTCCTCATGCCTCCTTGCAGCATGCCTAAGGCACGTTCACGCAGATGAGCAGGGACCCTGGGCATCTTTCTATTGATGTTTTTCAGAGTCAGTAGAAAGGCCTCTTTAGTGTCCTAAGTTTTCATAACTGTGACCTTAATTGCCTACCGTCCTGTAAGCTGTTAGTGTCTTAACGACCACAGGTGCATGTTCATTAATTGTTTATGGTTCATTGAACAAGCATGGGAAACCGTGTTAAACCATTTACAGTGAAGATCTGTGAAGTTATTTGGATTTTTACGAATTATCTTTGAAAGACTGGGTCCAGAAAAAGGGAAGTTTCTTTTTTTGTTGAGTTTATATATATTTTTTATATCTACAGGGGTCCCCACACACATTGTTATATGTACATAAGGGCGTCGGGTAGCATAGCGATTAGAGCATTGGGCCAGTATCCGAAGGTTTCTAGTCTGAATCCCTGAGCCGACAAGGTGAAAAATCTGTTGATGTGCCCTTGTGCAAGGCACTTAAACCTAATTGATTCAGGTTACATTTCCAATTCACACATGCATTTAATACCGACTTGTATATGTGTGAAACTGGACAAATATAAGCACCCACCTAATTTTTACTATTACAAACACACACACACACACACACACACACACACACACACACACACACACACACACACACACACACACACACACACACACACACACACACACACACACACACACACACACACAGACACACACACACAGTGGAGTCAACACACACATAAAACATTCAACATAATCCCAGTACAGATCCGTGTACATACTTTTTCACTTTGTCTCACGCGTTGGTGCAGGATTCATTTGTCCTCTTCCTGTGGTTTGACTGTGTGACTGGGGATTTAGTTTTGAAGACCTCCAAAGGGAGGTCACTGTTTTGCTGAATTTGAAACATTTGAAGTATCCTAAACCCCCATCTCTGTTCCCTATTAGAGAAATGGCCCATTCATTTGGACCTGTCAGAGTGTATAATGAGTCTCAGGCCGGCTCTGCTTACTACTCTATCCCTCTCAAACTAGGTCATCATCCAAACACACCCAACCCTTGATCTCATTATGTCATTTAGACACTCTCTCTCTCGCTCTGGGGTCCACAAAGGTAGATCTTTACCAGCATCTGATCAGACAAAGCTGGACTGTGACAGTCTCTCTTTCCCTGAAGAAGCCTGTTTGCAGATGTGGGAAAACACATGAGAGACAGGCAGTGTTATTCATATGGGACTTTTTTAGCTGGTGGACAGAGAGCTGTTGTGAAGTGAATCATTATACTAATAGATAGGACATTACAATGGACTGGTGCTTAGTACTCTACTTCCCATGGATTTCATTGGCCAACGTGATGCAGATCGATGGCTATTGGTCGGGGACAGAACAAAGGAAGTTCAGAAGTTTCTGAATGTTCAGGAACAAGGACAAATACAGTACTGAGGACTTCAGAGGGGATACTGCAGAATTGGTCCAGTAGAGTTGAAAGGAGATCTTATATAGCGATATATCTTAGCTATCGTAAGAAATCAAATCAAATGTATTTATATATCCCTTCTTACATCAGCTGATAAGAACTATCGACCCTCAAAAACCTGGGGCATTGACAGTTGGTGACAATTTGCCATATACTGTAACCTCCTTCCAACACTGTTTTTTTATTTATTTTTATTTTACCTTTATTTAACCAGGCAAGTCAGTTAAGAACAAATTCTTATTTTCAATGACGGCCTGGGAACAGTGGGTTAACTGCCTGTTCAGGGGCAGAACGACAGATTTGTACCTTGTCAGCTCAGGGGTTTGAACTTGCAGCCTTCTGGTTGCTAGTCCAACGCTCTAGCCACTAGGCTACCCTGCCGCCCCCCCCAGTTGATTTATAGACATTAGCTGTTGATAGCCCCTTTGTCTGTAAACTTCTTAATCCTTGTGGCACTTAGATTGGACTCATATTACATATAGTTCAGTTAAATGGGTGTTTTGTGAACCGAAAATGGGCCCAATTTGAAACAGACCCCCTCATTTTCAGTCTGGTCCACTTAAGGTAATTGAATTTGACTCCAGCATTTTTCTCCTGCATTTAGTTCTCTCCAGTCACTAAACCATTCTCTGGCCAGACACATTCCACCTGAGTAGAAAATAAGGTACGTCAACTGACTGTTTTCTCAGTTGGCTAATAAAAAATCTCTGAAACACACATGCACACAAGCAATCACACACATACACACAAACACACACACACCATTATCAGGCCAGATCTAGGGAACCTATAAACTTGGTGGACCAATGCCCTTGATAGAGGTAAGGACAAATGGCAAAGCCTGGTTCAGAAGTAGGCCAGAGTTCCAGAGCCTGACCCCCTCCCTGTTTGGCCCGTACACCATGTTTATGTGTTTATATGACCTTAGAGAGCATTGGACGAGTGCTGCGTGCTATTGCAGCTGCACACCAAAACACAAAACACTCTCTCTCGAACACTCACAAACTCTTTGTTTGTTTGAAGGCTCGTTACCACATCAAGTCCTCGTTACTAGAGAGATTCAGTGAGGGGTTTTTAAGGAGAAGTGACTGTTTGGTAATTACAGTACCCATCCAAGAGTGTGGTTTTGTTGTCATTATTATCAATCATAAGTAAATCAACTGAGATAATCTCAGGAGGTGGTGACAGACTCCATTAGACCTGGGTTAACACTAACACAGGTCACAGTCCAGTTGCACTGCTGTAATTAACGGTACTCTGACATGCACTGGCCCACTTTATAGGGCTTTGGCTAAGTGGCAGAGTGGATAGATCCCTTTTACAGGAGCCAGCCAGCAGTTCATCCTAAAAGCATTTTCACAGGAAGAACTAAAGCAGTCTTCTATGGCCAGAAAACCCAAGGCTATTGACAGTGATGAATGGAAGCTTTGCACGCGAAGCCTCTCTCCTCCCACCTACTGAGTATAGCCTACAAGCCCTATGTACTTCCTCACTGTCTATGTACCTCTGCATCTCCTATGTTGTCTCACCAGGGCTGGGGTCAATTCATAATTGAAGATAGTTAATTCAGGAAGTATTTCTAATTAAGCATTTAGAAATGTTGGAAATAAATAGCTTCTACACCTTAGTATTTTGACAAGTAATTGAAAAGAGTTGCTGTTTTTTTAAGTGTTGAAATGTTCATTAAGTTTACTTCCTGAATTATTTGTTTTTCAATTCGAATTGACCCCAGCCTTGTGTCTCACAGCCATTCAACAGAGCTATTGGTAGGGGTGACCAAAAGGGATGGTGACTAGAAAGTCTAGCAGGTCATAATGCAGATTTGCACTCTCAGTGTGTGCATGTGTGTGCATATGTGTGTGCCCTATTTCTATAGGCTCCTGTGTGTTTTCCCCTGTCCATTGGCAGCTGGTAGTTGTCAGGCAGGCAGTCAGGCGGACAGGCGGGTACCCAGCTTAGTAAGCCCTACATGTGTCCCCTCCCTCCATTACTCAACTGGCTTGTTTAAGTCGTTAAGACAACATCACAGCACATGAAAGTCTCACTTGTCAATGCACATGTATGTTTTAATGTCCCCCACATATAAACACAGCTTGTCTGGTAGGCAGTGGGAAAAATATAGAGGGTGGAAACACAGGCATGCTGACACATACACACACGCACAAAAGCAGATACATATGCACGTGCACGCACACACACACACACACACACACATCCATTCCCCTGAGTTCTAATTAATTTCCCCAGTCAAGTTGCCTGTATAATAGTGGAGCGGTCCATTTCATCACCAGCAACATTGTTGGGTCTGTCCAGGCAGCTAGGGCTGGTGGCGAAAGGCAGACATGGAGGGTATGTGGGCTCCAGTACAGTAGACTTAACTGAACATCAATGCAGGCGAAGGGAGTGTAGTGCTAGCTGTCCATAAGGAGGGTTGATAGCACTGATTTACCTGTCAGAGGACAGAGTTGCCTAGTACTCAAGTGTGAGAGTTAAAGAGGGAACTATGGGGGGGATGGATGGTTGGGGGCCTGTGGGGCTGGGAGGCTGGCTGTAGGGCTGGGAGGATGACTGGGGGGCTGGCTGTGAGTAAGTGAGAGGGGGTGGAGAGTGTTGTGCTAAGCTACCACAGGAACCTTCCCTCAATCAATTACGTTAAGAAAGTCAAGGAAGCCAGTGATCAAAGACAGCAGGCGGCTACGACTCACGCAAGCCAAGGGCCCACATTAAAGACTTCAGCTCAAGTGGGCACAAGCCACACCAGATCAGAGGCCACAGCAGGCCAGGTCCAGGACATCAAGGGCAAAAAGAGGGGGCTGCATGTGGAGAAAGTGCTGAATGGCTGCTGGAGGAAATGGGGGTCTGGTAAGGTTTGCAGTCAGAAGGTGCTTGACCCCAAAAGTGAAGATGCATCTGATTTATAAAGGCCCTCCTCCTCCTAGTCATTATTGTCCTCCTTTTCCCTGCCTCCTACTCCCTTCTCCTTCTCTCTCCCTCCCTCCCTCTTCCTCCTTTCCCCTCCTTTTTCCTCCTCTTCCTCCACAACCTCCTCCTCCTCCTCATCTTTCATCTTCCTATGTGGCTGTATATATCTGACAGTGAAACATCTCCTTCAGCCTACCTCTCTGGATCACTGACACACACAGCCTGGTCTGGGGAGCATCAGCATTGCTGCTGACTATGCTGACTCACAGACCTGGGTTCAAATAGGATTGGTTCACTTTCAAATATAGCTGTAATATATAAATATAAATATAAATATGTAGCTGTGCTTGATTGAGCTAGCCTGGCTCAATGGAACCAATGGAATAGGCCCAAAAATGTAAACCCTGCCGTCTTGACACTCCAGACAGCCTCAATTAAACACTCAAACTATTTCAAATATATTAAATATATTTTGAACCCAGGTCTGATATCCACCACAGGCCCAGTCACAGAGAGATTTTAGACCCATTACTGTCATTCTAATTACACTAAACAAAAATATAAACAGAAATGTAAAGTGTTGGTCTCATGTTTCATGGCCACTCTAATACCTTGACTTTGTTGTCCTTAAGCCATTTTGCCACAACTTTGGATGCATGCTTGGGGTCATTATCCATTTGGAAGACCCATTTGCGACCAAGCTTCAACTTCCTGACTAATGTCTTGAGATGTTGCTTCAATATATCCACATAATTTTCCCCCCTCATGATGGCATCTATTTTGTGAAGTGCACCAGTCCCTACTGCAGCAAGGCACCCCCACAACATGATGCAGCCACCCCCGTGCTTCACGGTTGAGATGGTGTTCGTTGGCTTGCAAGCCTCCCCCTTTTTCCTCCAAACATAATGATGGTCATTATGGCCAAACAATTCTATTTTTGTTTCATCAGACCAGAGGACATTTCTCCGAAAAGTAGGATCTTTGTCCTCATGTGCAGTTGCAAACCGTAGTCTGGCTTTTTTATGTCGGTTTTGGTGCAGTGGTTTCTTCCATGCTGAGTGGCCTTTCAGGCTTTGTCAATATAGGACTCGTTTTACTGTGGTTATCGATACGTTTTTACCTGTTTCCTTCAGCATCTTCACAAGGTCCTTTACTGTTGTTCTGGGATTGATTTGCACTTTTAACATCAAAGTACGTTCATCTCTTGGAGACGGTATGACGGCTGCATGGTCCCATGGTGTTTATACTTGCGTACTATTGCTTGTACAGATGAACGTGGTACCTTCAGCCATTTGGAAATTGCTACCAAGAATGAACCAGACTTGTGGAGGTCTACAATTATTTTTCTGAGGTCTTGGCTGATTTCTGTTGATTTTCCCATGATGTCAAGCAAAGAGGCACTGAATTTGAAGTATGACTTGAAATCCACCCAGCCTATCAGACACATCTAAAGCCATAACATAATTTTCGGGAATTTTCCAACCTGTTTAAAGGTACAGTCAATTTAGTGTATATAATCTTCTGACCCACTGGAATTGTGATACAGTGAATTATAAGTGAAATAATCTGTCTGTAAACAATTGTTGAAAAAATTACTTGTGTCATGCACAAAGTAGATGTCCTAACCGACTGGCCAAACCTATAGTTTGTTAACAAGAATTGTGTGTAGTGGTTGAAAAATGAGTTTTAATGACTCCAACCTAAGTGTATGTAAACCTCTGACTTCAACTATACATGTCAGTACATACACACAAAAAGTAAGTCACATGGGGGAGAGGTGTTGCTTTATTTGTTTTTTGAAACCAGGTTTGATGTTCACTTGCGCTAAATGAGATGGAAGTTCCATGCAATCTTGGCAATCTTGGCTCTGTTTAATACTGTATATTTCTTTGAATTTGTACTGGATCTGGAGACTGTGAAAAGACCCATTTCTGGCATTTCTGGTGGGGTAAGTGTGTGTATCAGTGCTGTACACTGAGTATACCAAACATTGAGAACAACTTCCTAATATTGAGTTGTACCCCTCCCCCTTTGCCCTGAGAACAGCCTAAATTCGTTGGGCATGGACTCTACAAGGTGTCGATGGTGTTTTACAAGGATGTTGGCCCATGTTGACTCCAAGTTGGCTGGATGTCCTTTGGGTGGTGGACCATTCTTGATAAATCCAGCAGCGTTCCGTTTCTTGACACAATCCGGTGTGCCTGGCACCTACTACTATACCCCATTCAAAGGTACTTAAATATTTTGTATTGCCCATTCACCACCTGAATGGCACACATACACAATCCATGTCTCATTTGTCTCAGGGCTTAAACATCCTTCTTTAACCTGTCTCCTCCCCTTCATCTACACTGATTGAAGTGGATGTACAAGTGACATCAATAAAGGATCATACAGTAGCTTTCACCTGGATTCACCTGGTCAGTCTAAGTCATGAAAAGACCAGGTGTTTTTTATGTTTTGTATACTCAGTGGATGTAAGTTGACTATGCAAACAATTTGGAATTAATATTTCTTATAAGAACAAGAAGTGATGCTGTCAGTCTTTCCTCAACCCTTAGCCAAGAGAGACTGGCATGCATAGTATTGATATTAGCCCTCTGATTACAATGAAGAGCAAACCATGCTGCTCTGTTCTGGGCCAGCTACAGATTTACTAGGTGCTTCCTCGCAGCACTTAACCATATGAGTGGACACTAATCAGGATAAGATAAAACTAGAGCCTGCAGGACTTGCTTTGTGGAGTGTGGTGTCAAATATGAGGTGATGTATTTTTGTAACGTATTTTCGACTGGAAAACGTACATGTAATGCATTCCAGGCCCCTCAGCCGCATACCGCCCTCCCTAGCTACCTATAGGCATCAACCCTCTCCTCTTTCCATACAATAATAAACCCACTGCCACTCAGGAAGAGCTCATTTCAGACTGAGAACACAACTCCCTCTTCTGCCATTTCCAGAGGCCCAGTGAGAACGAGCGAAGCCCACCCCAGAGCAGAGCACAGACACTGGGTTGGATGCTGGGCCCTAAACCAATCTGACCCCTAATCTCTGACTCTCTCCCGCGGACTTGATTCTGGGGAAACCCTGTAGGTGGGAGACCCCCAGAGCCCCAGACCTCTCCCACACACACAGTTTCCCGCTTGATCCCAGACACACTCTCTAGTCCCTGCCGACCATAAGCATCCATATGACACGATTCCGGCTTTCTCAGCCACCTCACACTTGACAATACAGATGGTGTTGACTGGGTGATGCCTGACCTTGGAGCTAACCCTGTACTTGAGTGTACAATATACCTAGCTGTACTCCATAACCCTGTAATGAGGATACGATATGCAGGTTACTGCAAAACTAATGGAAACACATGAGCAATGACGGATACAAAGTATAGTGAAAGCAGGTGCTTCCACACAGTTGTGGTTCCATAGTTAATTAAGCAATTAACATCCCATCATGCTTAGGGTCATGTATGAAAATGCTGGGCAGGCCATTCTTTTTGCCATTATTTTGGCTACCATGGCAATGCCCCCATAGGATGAAAATGCCCATGTCCACAGGCCCCGAGTGGTCACTGAATGGTTTGATGAGCATGAAAACAATGTAAACCATATGCCATGGCTGTCTCAGTCACCAGATCTTAACCCAATTGAACACTTCTAGGAGATTCTGGAGTGGCACATGAGACAGCGTTTTCCAACATCAACAGAAAACACCAAATGATGGAATTTATTTTGGAAGAAGGGTGTCGCATCCCTCCAATAGAGTTTCAGACACTTGTAGAATCTATGCCAAGGTGCATTAAAGCTGTTCTGGCTTGTGGCTCAAAGTGTTCCAGCTCAAAGTGTCTATTAAGACATTTTGGTGTTTCCTTTATTTTGGCAGTTACCTGTACCGAGCTGTACTACCAGAAGGAAATAAATTCTAGACCACCTTCACTCCACACACAGAGACATGTACAAAGCTCTCCCTCACCCTCCATTTGGCAAATATGACCATAATTCTATCCTCCTGATTCTGCTTAAAAATAAAAATGAAATCAGGAAGCACCAGTGACTCAGTCTATAAAAAAGTGGTCAGATGAAGCAGATGCTAAACTACAGGACTGTTTTGCTAGCACAGACTGGAACATGTTCCTGGATTCTTCCGATGGCATTGAGGAATGTGTGGGGTGTGTGCTCAGTCCCCTCCTGTACTACCTGTTCACTCATGACTGCAAGGCCAGGCACGACTCCAACACCATCGTTTTGTTTGCTGATGACACAACAGATATGATATGGATGTGTGTGATCACCAACAACGATGAGACAACCTATAGGGAGGAGGTCAGAGACCTGACTATGTGGTGCAAGAACAACAACCTCTCCCTCAACGTGATCAAGACAGAGGATATGATTGTGGACTACAAGAAAAGGAGGACAGAGTATGCCCCATTGTTATCGACGAGGCTGTAGTGGAGCAGGTTGAGAGCTTCAAGTTCCTTGGCATCCATATCACCAACAAACTAATATGGTCCAAGCACACCAAGACAGTCGTGAAGCGGGCACGACAAAACCTATTACCTCTCAGGAGACTGAAAGATTTGGCATGGGTCCTCAGATCCTCAAAAGGTTTTACAGCTGCACCATTGAGAGCCTGACTGGTTGCATCACTGCCTGGTATGGCAGCTGCTCTGCCTCCGACCGCAAGGCACTACAGAGGGTAGCGCGTACGGCCAAGTACATCATCTGGGGCCAAGCTTCCTGCCATCCAGGACCTCCATACCAGGCGGTGTCAGAGGAAGGCCCTAAAAATTGTCAAAGACTCCAGCCACCCTAGTCATAGACTGTTCTCTCTGCTACCACACAGCAAGTGTTACCGGAGTGCCAAGTCTAGGTCCAAGAGGCTTCTAAACAGCTTCTACCCCCAAGCCATTAGACTCCTGAACAGCTAATCAATTGGCTACCCAGACTATTTGCACCCCCCCCCTCCCCCCCATGCATAGTCACTTTAATAATTCTACCTACATATTACCTCAATTACCTCGACACCGGTGCCCCCACACATTGACTCTGTACCGGTACCCCTGCATATAGCCCCGCTATTGTTATTTACTGCTGCTCTTTAATAATGTGTTATTCTTATCTCTTACTTTTTTTGGTTCAGGGCTTGTAAGTAAGCACTTTTTGTATTCAGCGCATGTGACAAATGAAATTTGATTTGATTTGAAGTGCTCTTATTTGACTGCGTTGCATAACAAAAGCAGTGGTTACACCTTGCATTTACATGTGGTTGTCGAGATTATCGAATTACTATGAGATCAAGATTTTTTTGTCTATTTTGTCCAAATTCCATGGTCCCTCCCTGTATGCAAATGAATCCACCCTGCCTAGGACCTACCGTTGTGACACAAGCTGTATACATCGACAGAAAACGGCACACTTTTATAGTCAATAGTTTTATACTCTCATCATTACAGCCTACTTTCGTTGTCCAATAATTTAGGACTGGACATAATAGGCTACTGTCTCGATAACCTCAACCTGTCCACAGCCATGCAAATAAATATTCAGAGAATCTGTCACATCCCTAAAAAAGTCACCACACAAATGAGATGAGTATCTGGATGTGTGTACAAAATGCAATTATTGCACAGTGTAATTAAAATGACACTTAGGCCCTAATGCACACAGTAAAAACAGTGACAGAGTAGGCTACAACCCACTGGGCACCACGTCATGTATTGAAAAAAACATTTATTCATGAAGACTACACTGTCCTGCAAATTCCCCACAAAATAATACCACTGTCATCCACAGAAACATTTAGAAACATTCTATTCTTACTCATAATAAAAGTGACACCAAAATAGAGTATATACCATTCATTTCTATTGGGCACAAAATTATCTGAAATACAACCAGTCACACGTGTACAGTCACACGCTTGATGTAGTCATTGCGTGCTAGGAATATAGGACCAAATACTACACTTTTGACTACGTTTTTATAATGATCTTTAAGTGTTTCAATTACTTTGACCGCTACCTTTTTGAGATTTTTTTGTATTACTTCTCTGAGAAATGGTATTAGTATAAAATAATATCATAATGTAAAATAGCATATAATATAGTTCAGTATTTGAATGATTCATTTTATACAGTTAATGCTGCTTATCTTTATCAAGGGTGTCAATTTCAGGCCTGACTGTATGTTGAATGAGCAACTAATGAGGATGGACAGCGTCACAAGTTTGACAAAATGACCTTAGGCTGTATCTTTCAGTCTAATATGTTCAAGTCACCCAGTAAAATACTACTTGAGTATAAGTCTAAAAGTATCTGGTTTTAAATGTACTTAAGTACAGTTGTGTAAAAAGTACTGAATTGTCATACTTGAGTGAAAGTACAAAGTAAATGTAATTTTACTAGGCAAGTCAGTTAAGAACAAATTCTTATTTTCAATGACGGCCTAGGAACAGTGGGTTAACTTAACTGCCAGTTCAGGGGCAGAACGACAGATTTGTACCTTGTCAGCTCAGGGATTTGAAGTTGCAACCTTTCAGTTACTAGTCCAACGCTCTAACCATTAGGCTACCCTGCCGCCCCAAATTCTGTACAGTACATCAAATTCCTTATATTAAGCAAACCAGATTGCAAGATTTTCTTGTTATTTTAATCATGGAAAGCCAGGGGCACACTCCAACACTCAGACAACATTTGCAAACACGGTATTTGTGTTTAGTGAGTCTGCCAGATTAGAGGCAGTAGGGATGACAACGCGATATATTGATTGGTGTATTTACGACCTGGGGAATAGTTGTCCTGCCTGAGCAATCAAAATGTGGGCTGGGCATCCAGATGATGATGCATGATTTTATTTCACCTGTATTTAACCAGGTAGGCCAGTTGAGAACAAGTCCTCATTTACAACTGCTACCTGGCCAAGATAAAGCAAAGCAGTGCGACACAAACAACACAGAGTTACACATGGGATAAACAAACGTACAGTCAATAACACAATAGAAACATCTATATACAGTGTGAGCAAATGAAGTAACAATATAACAATAAGACTCTATAATAATAAGACTCTATAACAATAAGACTCTATAACAATAAGATAAATCAAATCAAATTGAAGGTAGCCTGGACGTTAGAGTGTTGGACTAGTAACTGCAAGGTTGCAAGATCAAATCCCTGAGCTGAAAAGGTAAAAATCTGTTGTTATGCCCTTGAATAAGGCAGTTAACCCACAGTTCCTAGTCCGTCATTGAAAAAAATAATTTGTTCATAACTGACTTGCCTGGTTAAATAAAGGAAAAATAATAATGTAACAAGAGCTTTTGGGTGTTAGGGAAAATGTATGGAGTAAAAAAAATATTTTGGAATGTAGTGGAGTAAAAGTAAAAGTAGTCAAAAATATAAATAGTGACGTAAAGTACAGATACCACCAGAAAATGACTTAAGTACTTTCAAGTCTTTTTACAGCACTGTTGCTTGACAATGAAATGTCATGACTGCCACAGCCCTAGCTGTGGAACCATTATCCTAGTGGCGCTTGTGGAAGGGTAGGTAAGCTCTGCAGCTGAGCTAGCTGGAGCTCAGTAACATCAGCACTGGTGGTTTGATGCTGCTGCTTCACATCACTCTCCTTCTCCTTTGGCTTTGTTTGGGTACTTTGGCAAACTCAATCATGTAAGTGGCAGATGAGCTAGTTCGAGCTAGCTAAATAGGCTGAGGCTAATAACACTTTTTACAGCTAGTTAAGAAGATAACTAAACTCTGTAGTGGTGGGGTGTGAGGCAAAGTTGAGTGAAGCAGCTTCAATGGTAGACGAGTGCCCCAAATGACCTATGGGACACAGGCTTCCAGGTGTGTCTGCCCGCTCTGAGGTTCGTCCTTCCTTCCCCTGCAGGACCGGAGCAGACCCCCGCAAAAAACACTACCACCCACCTAAACAAGATGACCGGGATGAACCCATGAGTGATGTGATACAACGCAGTGAGACTGACGCTAATCCCCAACGAGGAGGCTGTCGAGAACAGAGCTGCCAAACGCCGGGGAGCAGCAACAACAACCGCCAGACCAGAAACATTGACCCGCCTGGAATTCAGCAGGGCAGTTCTCTAGAGAGGCATGGGCTTTGTGCCGTTTGACCTAAACTGCCTGGTGAAACCCCCAGGGCCACAGAAATCATTCAAAGCCAGTTTCAAGATCCCCCAGTTACTGGTCAAAATTCTGAAAGTGCAAAGATTCAGCTCCAAGCATGGAGGCTCCCGGGTGGTGCAGTGGTCTAAGGCACTGCATCTCAGTGCAAGAGGTGTCCCTTGTTTGAAACCAGGCTGTATCACAGCTGTGATTGGGATTCCCATAAGGCGGTGCACAATTGGTCCAGCGTCATACCGGTTTGGCTGGGGTAGGCCGTCATTGTGAATAGGAATGTGTTTTTAACTGACTTGCCTAGTTAAATAAATAAAACAATATCCCTTTTCCGACACAGAATCCAAGGTAGTTACAGTGCAGTTTCACAACAAACGCATTCAGGACTATGACATACAAGTTTGGTGACGCAAGTCTGTGGCTAGGAGAGTCCTGGACTGGGACATGAAATAATGAAAAAGTAATGTTAAGACTGGACCCAATCGGAGTGGGCGGAGTCCAACACCACCCCAGCACCATCACTCTGGGAAACAACAGAGGCTCTGTCCATTCCTACGCAATGCCCAAACTGTCCAGGACCAACGGCCATCTGGCCGCAGCCTACACAGCTATTATCTGCAAGATCTGTAAACCATCCCACATCCGACTGTATCTCCACATGCTCCTGCAATATGTGTGGGAAAGGGTGCCACTTCTTCAGGACCTGCCCCAGTTCCTTCATCGGCACAACTAGGGCCAACGCCACCAACCCCATAAACCCAAATCCACCACCCCCTCCATCAGACAACAACAACAAAGAACCAGACTCAAACCTGTCAACAGGCACCGCCAACCCCCCACCCCCTCCACCAGACAACAACAACGAAGACCCAGACCCAAACCTGTCTGCAGGCGCCGCCAACCCTCCACCACCTCCACCAGACAACAACAACAAAAAACCAGAATCAAACCGGTCTGCAGGCACCGCCAATACCCCACCCCCTCCACCACCTCCACCAGACAACAACAACAAAGAACCAGAATCAAACCTGTCTACAGGCACCGCCAACACCCCACCCCCTCCACCAGACAACAACAACAAAGAACCAGACTCAAACCTGTCTATATGCACCGCCAACCCTCCACCACCTCCACCAGACAACAACAACAAAGACCCAGACTCAAACCTGTCTATATGCACCGCCAACCCTCCACCACCTCCACCAGACAACAACAACAAAGACCCAGACTCAAACCTGTCTACAGGCACCACCAACCCCCCACCCCCTCCACCAGACAACAACAACGAAGACCCAGACTCAAACCTGTCTGCAGGTGCCGCCAACCCTCCACCACCTCCACCAGACAACAACAATAAAGAACCAGAATCAAACCTGTCTACAGGCACCGCCAACACCCCATCCCCTCCACCACTTCCACCAGACAACAACAACAAAGAACCAGAATCAAACCTGTCTACAGGCACCGCCAACACCCCACCCCCTCCACCAGACAACAACAACAAAGAACCAGACTCAAACCTGTCTATATGCACCGCCAACCCTCCACCACCTCCACCAGACAACAACAACAAAGACGCAGACTCAAACCTGTCTACAGGCACCACCAACCCCCCACCACCTCCACCAGACAACAACAACAAAGACCCAGACTCAAACCTGTCTATACGCACCGCCAACCCCCCACCACCTCCACCAGACAACAACAGCAAAGAACCAGACTCAAACCTGTCTACAGACACCGCCAACCCCCCACCCAAGATGTCTTAGAAATGGCCCCCACCCCTGTCACCACCCAAGACATTCCAGAAACAGCCCCTACCCCTCCACCTTTGCATAATCCTGTGGTTAAAATGTTACTCACAAAACAACCATTAATTACTTTTTGCAAATCCCTGGTCAAAGGGGAGCCAGTTTCGAGAAAGGCCATACAACAGGAAGACCCCCACCCCATCTCACAACTCCAGTTCTTAGATGATGACAACCAAAACTGGACAAAAATTACCAAACGGGGAAGACCAGACAAACAACAGATCAACAAAATAAAATTAAATAACATTTTATTTGTCACATGCTCTGAATACAACAGGTGTAGACCTTACTGTGAAATGCATACTTACAAGCCCTTAACCAACAATGCAGTTCAAGAAAGAAAAAAGTAAAAATAGTTTTCCATTTTCCTTCATCTTGTTCTGTTACCATGCACCTGCAAAAGAATATTGCTCAGATGTGTGAGTGCCTTTTGAATTTTAAGTAAAAATAGTAAAAGAAAAAGCAACATAATAAAAATAACAATAACGAGGCTATATAGAGGGGGTAACAATACCGAGTCAATGTGCGGGGGTACAAGTTAGTCAAGTTATTTTGTACATGTAGGTAGGGGTAAAGTGACTATGTATAGATAAACAGCGAGTAGCAGCATTGTAAAAACAAAGGGAGGGAGGGAGGGAGGGAGGGAGGGAGGGAGGGAGGGAGGGAGGGAGGGAGGGAGGGAGGGAGGGAGGGAGGGAGGGAGGGAGGGAGGGAGGGAGGGAGGGAGGGAGGGAGGGAGGGAGGGAGGGAGGGAGGGGTGTCAATGTAAATATTCCGTGTTGCCATTTGATTACTTGTTCAGCAGGCTTAACAGCAAGCTGTTAAGGACCCCTTTGGTCCTAGATTTGGCGCTCCGGTACCACTTGCCATGCGGTAGCAGGGAGAACAGTCTATGACTTGGGTGACTGAAGTCTGGCAAATTTTTTAGCCTTCCTCTGACACAGCCTAGTTTAACCTCTTGAAGCTAGGGGGCACTATTTTTATGTTTGGAAAAATAACGTTCCCAAAGTAAACGGCCTATTTCTCAGGACCAGATTCTAGAATATGCATATAATTGACAGATTAGAATAGAAAACACTCTAAAGTTTCCAAAACTGTCAAAATATTGTCTGTGAGTATAACAGAACTGATATTGCAGGCAAAACCCTGAGGAAAAATCCAATCAGGAAGTGCCCCTTATTTTGAAATTCCTTTTTCTCTGGCTTCCCTAAGGTGTCAACAGTCTTTAGACATAGTTTCAGACTTTTATTTTGAAAAATGAGCGTGAAAGATCACATTGCGTAAGGGGATAGGTGGGGGCTCTCAGAGTGAGTTTTTGCGCTACAGAGTAAAGCCGCCATTCTTCCTCCCGCTGTTATTGAAAAACCTACACACTCGGTTGATATATTATCGAATATATATTTTAAAAACTACCTGAGGAATGATTATAAAAAACGTTTGACATGTTTCTGTGGACATTAAGAAGACTATTTGGAATTCCCGTCTGCGTTGTCGTGACCGCTCTTTCCTGTGGATTTCTGAACATAACGCGACAAACAAACGTTGGTATTTTGGGTATAAAAATGATCTTTATGGAACAAAACAAGGAACTTTAAACTCTCGACCTGCTCCATTATAGATTTCCTCCAGAATATCAGGTCATCACCAGGAATCCCTGGCTACCAGATGCCAGGGGCCCAGTGGGAGAGGCTTATATTGGTGGCGTACATGGACAACATCACCATCGTCGGTGACGGGGGCGGGGGAGGGACCCAACACCAGACCTTCACCTGGAGCGAGCAGACCACAGGGGAGTGACACAATTTACCTCTGGGTCTAGGGCTCCCTTGGGTGTTTGCTTGCTCCTCGGGTTGTCTTTCCTCCCCTATACAGATCCCGACCCAGCACCAGCCCCAGCACCAGCACCAGCCCCGGTTCCCGGTTCCTGTTTCTCCCAGGCCCACAGTCCTAGCACCAGACCCAGCACCAACCCCTAGTTTTCTAGCCGTGGTACCAGCACAATTTTCAACCCGGGACCAACACCAACCTTGGACACAGCACCGACCAACCATAACTGCCACCTTCATCCAGAAACTGCCAGCTCAGACACCACCCCTTACCCTCCCCTAACACAGACACAAACACACCGTCAACCACCCCACCAGACCAAACATGATTGACTGACTAACAAATTGACAGACTGATAATTAACTGTTAAATGTTTTTTGACTGAATGCATTTGTTATTTTTTGCCAATTGTTTGTTTTCCTTCTGATTTTATTAACGTAAGTTGGATTGATCATTAACAAACACCATTGTAAATACAACCCATATTTATGCTTATTTATTTTCCCTTGTGTTCTTTAACGATATGTGTACATCGTTACAACACTGTATATATATAATATGACATTTGTAATGTCTTTATTGTTTTGAAATTTCTGTATGTGTAATGTTACTGTTCATTTTTATTGTTTATTTCACTTTTGTATATTATCTACCTCACTTGCTTTGGCAATGTTAACACATGTTTCCCATGCCAATAAAGCCCCTTGAATTGAATTATTTATTGATTCAATTGTTTAACAAAATTTGATTAGAAAATTTAACATGAATTTTGGAATAACCAAATAAATGAACCATTTGAAAAAGCTAATGTAAGCGCATGCGAAAGATGGGAGCAATAATAAATATTCTGTTGCAATCTTCTCCTCTTTCCTATTAAGAGGCTTGAGAAAGTACTATTGTGATATAATTCTTACTTCATTGAGAATTTATAGCAGTTGAAATTTGGTCATATAATCAATTACCAAAGAACAAGTGTTTTCGACGTCTGTAAATTGTGTCTTTTCAACGTCTGGAAAATATGTATGCTCACTTTTAATTCAGCACCTAAAATTCACCTGACATCAATGTCTGGAAAATACATATTTTCAACTGAAATTTGCTTACTGGGATTGCATTATAATACCAATGTATTATCTTAATATCTGATATAGCAACTAAAATAGACTATACACCACCTGCCCACAGTTCATTCTGTCTAAATCTAAAGGTGGAACATTAGACCTACACTTTATACCTTGCTATACACTTGTTATGCACTGCGATCTTCTGCTGCGACTCCGTCATAGTGTGTCCCATGCATCCCCACTACATCTGCAGTTCACTTTCACTTCTGCTGTTACAATCTTCGGCATTTCTGTAGCCTACTATGTCTTCATTACATTTTGCGCTGGGAACTGGAGAACACATTTTCTCTCATTCATGATGATCTCGTTATAAATATCTTTATATCTATATGCCCATTTTATTTAGAGCTGGACACTGTATATGACTTTGGCATCTGACCACAGTGCCAGTAGGCACTTGGTTTTTAATAAAGACAGTGATCTTTATTCAACTGGCCGGTGTAATTTTGAGAGGACGCGACAATCAAATGTACATGCTTTCGTTGTCCAGATTAATTTACACGTCAATGATATCCCTACAACAGGGCTGCCCAACCCTCTTCCTGGTGTTCTACTGTCCTGTAGGTTTTCAGTCCAACCCTATTTTAGTGTATCTGATTCAGAGAGTTAAGGTCTTGTTGAGCAGCTAATAAGTAGAATCAGGTGTGTTTTAAATTAGGGCAGAACTGAAAACCCACAGGAAGGTAGATTTCCAGGAAGAGGGTTGGGCAGCCCTGCCCTACAAGATGTGTCTTCGACTACCTCCGGAGATGGTCAGGAAGATCTAATCACAATCAGATCACACTGCATCTTTTTATCATCTATATCTGTCAATAAATGTGGGCACAAAAAGAATGTGTACAAGATCAGGACAAAGGACGCATGTTAGAACCAGGTATAAACAGGGCTAGAGATGACACTGGATATTTCTCAGTCAATGATGGCTGGAGGATGGTGTAATGTAATGTACAGTATGTGTGTTTATGAACAGAGCACTGTGGGAGTTGGTCTCCTCAGTCCTATCCTTTACATTACATTATTGAGTGCCAGTCAGGTATGCGCTGAAAACAACACTGAAAGTCGATTGGCTGAACTGCAAAAACATGTTTTGTCACTGCATCACGTGGGAGGGATGGCTCAATGTGGTAAGATATACAGTATGTGTGTGAAACTAAAATAAGTGTCAATGAATGACCAATGTCTGGAAAAGATTTAGAACACTCAAACTCAACTCTGGACCTCGAAGCCAGTTCAACTGCATTTTTTCATTGTTCCCCTCTAATCAGGGACTGATTTAGACCTGGGATACCAGGTGTGTGCAATTAATTATCAGGTAGAACAGAAGGAGATCCATGGTTTGACTCCCACCTCCCTACAAGAATCTCTTTCAAAGTTGTTCTGACAGTGATGCAAAACAGCTGTGTTCTCTTTCATTCTCTCTCTCTCTGCTGTTCTTCACTCTCCATCCCTCTCTCAGCTTAGTGGGTGGAAAGACATACATGGGGGAGCTGACACATGATGGCAGGAATTGGCGATGGGTTTTTCTGGGTTATTTTAATAGAAGCAGGCTTGTGTTTTACTCCTTCAAGGTGCCGCCTTGGTTTGAGTTGATCGCTCCTGCTTGACTTCATTAAAGAGGAATGTGTGTGTGCGTGTGCTTGCATGTTTGTGTCTGCGCTCCTGTGTATGCTGCACCGCACTCTCCCTCAACCCCTCCTTCCCCATGTCAATTCAATTTTCTCCTCTCATTCACTCCGTTTTTGTTTTAATTCCTCTCTTCCAAGGCATCTGATCCTGTGGACCTCCAGACGTGTGAGCGACCGGTAAATTCCACCCTCCCTGATGGGAGTGCTTTGAACTCTGCTCCTCTCCTTCCCATCACACGAGGCGGCCTGGACTGAGCCGAAACGGGGAATGGCACAGTCTGCTGGTTCTGTGGACACTTCCTCCTATGCCAGAGGTCTCACAGTTTCCCAGTCTCACAGTCTGACTCCACCCTGAACTCACTAACCTCCCTTTTATTGACAGACTTTTGAGGTGGCGCATATGATATATACGGGGGCTGTGTTGTGGGGCTCTGGGCTCCAAGCTTTTTGTCTCAGTAGAGGGGGGAAATAAATCACCAAAGGACCAGCACGAGGAACAACATTCAACCCCCGACCCCCTTTTGGGAAGAGGGAAGGTGAGTGTGTTTGGAGGTGGACTACGAAGGTACTGTAGTGTGTTTTTGTTCAGCTGCAGAATCAAGAGATTCTTTCCCCCTCAGTTCTGGGAATGGGATGGAAGCCAGCCCCCTTGCACCAGACAAGCAGGGGAGAATTGATGTTTTATCTGCACCCTGTTCAACTCACGAGTCTGGCAGCTGCAGCACACAGAGACCTAATCCTTTTCTGTGTGTTAACTCTTTACAGACCATACAGAGGTAGCAAGAGTGGTTTGACAGAAAAATGTGTTTGTGAGAGCCTATAATAGTGCAGAGTGGTTGGACATAGAAATGAGTGTGAGTTGAGAGTTCATTGAAGTTAGCTTTAAGCCTGGAGGTAGAAAGGCTTGCCTCTGGATCCAGCCATGGTGTCGTTACACAGAAGTCTTGTATTTGAGTTTCAAACGGCAGGTCCCTTCAAGCCTCGAGCCTTGACCTCTCTCAGCACTGTGTCAGAAACAGCTGTGGTGCACTTCCCATTATTCAGCAGAGTTATTAAAGGGCCAATGCAGCCGTTTTTATCTCAATATCAATTTCTGGGTAACAATTAAGTAACTTGTGCTTGTTTTCAATTAAAATGGTCAAAAAGTAACAACTTTTTAGCGAATGCAATTTTAAGCAAGAATTTTGCTAGGAGTGGTCTGAGAGTGGAGTCTAATTGGAGTGGCCTAATGAGATGGATGTGTAACCTGAAAACTAGCTGCTATTGGCTAAAAGGAGGGCGAACTCTTTGTTTTTGTTCTATTACCTTATATCGCCTGGTCATGTCACCAGGTGGTCAAAAATCCCACCCAGCCAGACAAGTTGACATTGCAGACGGTCTTTTCAAACAGCTCTTACACTAAAAGTGCATTATCATCATTTTCACAAATTGTCACTTTAAAATAAGACAGGAAGCCATTGTCTTTTGACTTATGAACTGAATTATATTAGCTGAAATTAGCTCTAAGCCATAGAAAAGACCATGAACAATAGGTGCACTATTCAATAAAGAGCTGTATCTTGAATTTTGCCAGACAGAACAAAACATATCTTGGGCAAGAAGAGTGTGCATTTCAATTAAGGTATTAGTCATGGTGCAGAATGGATGGCTAATTACCATACACTGAAAGCCATTACATATTAGATTTCAAGTAGATTCTAAACTGTTGGTAGAATCTACATGAAATCTAATATGGACTTGTATGAACTTGTAGTCCATACAAGTCAAAGTATCTCTCTCTTTCTCTCTGTCTGTCTCTCTCTCAATTAAATTCAATTCAAAGGGATTTATTGGCATGGGAAACATAATGTCTCTCAACAAAGACTGAGTACAATGGCACTCGACAAACATCATAACTCCCCTTGAGCTAGCTGCTGTTGATGTTTCAGTCTCAATCGCTCTCTTATCAAATTACACAATAGCTTAGGACTGAATATCCATTGTCCTGCTGCAAGCGGTTCTATTTTAAACTAAACACACCTTTTTACAGCCTCATGTGGGTCACATATGTAGTGTAAAAAGTTTGCTTATGAAACTCTATACCCCTCTGACATTAGACACATGTTTAACATGAGATCCCTCATCCGCACACAGTCTCACTCAGGGCTGTGGATTTAGGAGTTATGATGGTTATCAGCCATCACACGCACACAGACACACACACAGTCACACCACACACACACAGTCTTACTCAGGGCTGTGGATTTAGGAGTTATGATGGTTATTGAGGCAAAGATGAATGGAGCAAAGTACAGAGAGATCCTTGATGAAAACCTGCTCCAGAGCACTCAGGACCTCAGACTGGGGCGAAGGTTCACCTTCCAACAGGACAACGACCCTAAGCTCACAGCCAAGACAACGCAGGAGTGGCTTCGGGATGAGTGTCTGAATGCCCTTGAATGGCCCAGCCACAGCCCAAACTTGAACCCGATCAAACATCTCTGGTGAGACCAGAAAATACAAGCTGTGCCGCAACGCTCCCCATTCAACCTGGCGGAGCTTAAGAGGATTTGCAGAGAAGAATGGGTGAAAATCTGCATATACAGGTGTGCCACGCTTGTAGCGTTCTACCTAAGAAGAATTAAGAGTGTAATCATTGCCAAAGGTGCTTCAACAAAGTGCTGAGTAAAGGGTCTGAATACTTATGTAAATGAGATTACATTTTTTATAAATTAGCAAACATTTCTAAACCTATTTTAGCTTTGTCATTATGGGGTATTGTATGTGTAGATTGAATCAATTGTACAATAATGCTGTAACCTAACAAAATGTGAAAAATATCAAGGCGTCTGAATACTTTCCGAAGGCCCTGTATCTGCTGACGACACAACAGTGGTAGGCCTGATCACCGACAACGACGAGGCAGCCTATAGGGAGGAGGTCAGAGACCTGGCCGGGGGGTGCCAGAATAACAACCTATCCTTCAACGTAACCAAGACTAAGGAGATGATTGTGGACTACAGGAAAAGGAGCACCGAGCACGTCTCCATTCTCATCGACGGGGCTGTAGTGTAGCAGGTTGAGAGCTTCAAATTCCTTGGTGTCCACATTAACAACAAACTAGATTGGTCCAAACACACCAAGACAGTCGTGAAGAGGGCACGACAAAGCCTATTCCCTCTCAGGAAACTAAAAAGATTTGGCATGGGTCCTGAGATCCTCAAAAGGTTCTACAGCTGCAACATCGAGAGCATCCTGACTGGTTGCATCACTGCCTGGTACGGCAATTGCTCGGCCTCCGACCCCAAGGCACTTCAGAGGGTAGTGCGTATGGCCCAGTACATCACTGGGGCAAAGCTGCCTGCCATCCAGGACCTCTACACCAGGCGGTGTGAGAGGAAGGCCCTAAAAATTGTCAAAGACGCCAGCCACCCCAGTCATAGACTGTTCTCTCTACTACCGCATGGCAAGCACTACCGGAGTGCCAAGTCTAGGACAACAAGGCTTCTCAACAGTTTTTACCCCCAAGCCATAAGACTCTTGAACAGGTAACCAAATAGTTACCCAGACTATTTGCATTGTGTCCCCCCCCAACCCCTCTTTTACGCTGCTGCTACTCTCTATTTATCTTATATGCATAGTCACTTTAACTATACATTCATGTACATACTACCTAAATTAGCCCAACCAACCAGTGCTCCCGCATATAGGCTAACCGGGCTATCTGCATTGTGTCCCACCACCCGCCAACCCCTCTTTTTACGCTTCTGCTATTCTCTGTTCATCATATATGCATAGTCACTTTAATGATACCTACATGTACATACTACCTCAATAAGCCTGACTAACAGGTGTCTGTATATAGATAGCCTTGCTACTCTTTTTTCAAAGTGTTGTTTTATTTCTTTACTTACCTACACACACACACACACACACACCTTTTTTCACACCATTGGTTGGAGCCTGTAAGTAAGCATTTCAATGTAAGGTTTACACCTGTTGAATTCGGCGCACATGACAAATAAACTTTGATTTGATTTGTATAGGTACGCACACACTCACACCGAAGAGACTACTCTCAGCAGGCCAAGGTCAACAACCTGTTTTCTCGTTCAACATTTAAAAACACTTCTTACGTAACTCTCTACACACACACAGTCACACATTCTCGCACCTCTGCTTCGCTCCCCTCTCGTCCTCTGGATCTCAGTTACCCACCGCTGCAAGGGTCACATCACAGATAAACTACAACAGCAGCTGTGCACTTACATAAGCATCTCCCAATGTGTCTGCAGACCGGTTAACCTCAGGCCTATAAGGTCCAAGGTCAAGCCAAAACATCTGGATGATGGCCAACATTTTCCAATGTCATACAAACTGTTCTCTTTGTGGTATAAAGGTAAAGCCTGTTGAAGGGCTCCGTCTGTCATGGCTCATTATGTAAATATATTACAGTTAAACATGAATGTGTTGGCCTATTAGGTGTGTTTGTTTGGATTCCACATAGGAGAAGATTGAGGCAGAGGTATTTTTGAGGGGTTATTTATACAGAAGTCCTGACGCCAACCTCTTGTCTTACTGACAGATGGAGTGGACATTAGCCACCTGTGTGCTGTTAGCCTGTGCCACTGCTAATCTGCTGAGGCCAAACCTCTCCTCTGTCATGGACCCAAGGCCTGTGAGGAGATACAACTCGAGTGCTTCTATCAATGGAGTGTTGTACTGTAGCAACCCTGGCACTTAGCCTCCCATCCTGACAGTCAGAGAAAGAATGCATTGAAAATGGTCTTAGCCACTACACCATCTACTTAAGGCTAATGTCGAGTATGAGCCAGTAATGTTTTTTTTCTCCAGCATAGTTATGTCAGATGAGTAGTGGAGGATGCAGCCAGACAATCTGTTTGCTGATGTGTACAGGATGTCATTATGAAATACCAACCTCTCCACAGGCTATTTTGAACCATGTGCCCGGACCAGAACAGATCGACCGCAGTCACATCCAGGCTGTAACCCACACTAGCTTGGTTTCCTCTGGGGCGACTGTCTCAAACCCTGTCTCGGACACATCTCAAACACGTCTCAAATATATCTTGTACATCTTGGGTGGATCCTGATTACAGGGCCTCAGAGTCAGTCTTGTCAGAGCTCATTCAACGCTGGGTGAAAGACAACTGTCAGTGTATGGTTGACTCGCTCATGACCCAGTATGCTTCCCTCCATAGTCGACTGACTCTTACATAAGGTACGCTGACTCAATCTCATGTACGCTGACTCAATCTCATGTATGCTGACTCAATCTAATGTATGGTCAACTGTTCAATATGGTTGAGTCGTTATTCCACCATATGGCCCCTATGAGCAGGGTCTTGTTTGCAACTGAGCTTAAGGACTCTGAAGATCAGCCTGGTCTCTGTGTAGAGGGGTCAGAGGTCAGGGGGGGTGGTTTGATGATGCAGTCCCCCCAGCATCCAGGACTGCATCAGCTCACATCAGCTCTTCGGGGGATATAAAGGCTCTGCTACACAAGTTGTGGTAAGAGTGGGTGGGCCCACTAAACATTAGATGGGTCATCCACACAATGCATTAGACTGAGCAGGCGATGGATATATGTTTATAGTGGGCAGTAATATTTAATTTATGCATATTTTGTATACATCACATGCGACTCATAATAAGACTAAGCAATTAGCCAATAAATAAACAATTCTGACTCTTTAAAGATAATTAAAATATACAAGCAAGCATTAGACAATGAGTTGACATTGATTACAAAGAATCGGTCTGAGAATTGTCTATATCAAATGCAGATATTTAATTAACATTGTACAATGAATGGATTCACATACAAGGCATTAAGCTTAAGTTACAAAGCATTAACAACTATTACAAAGCACTACTCTAGACATGATCATAGAGAGAGAGAGAAACAAAGAAACCATAGCATATAGCTCATGGGAGAGAGAGGAAAAACAGAGAGTGTAGGTATCTCACCACTGCTGGTCTGGCACAAAAAAGAGAGAGTGTAGGTATCTCACCACCGCTGGTCAGGCACAAAAAGAGAGAGAAAAACAATTCATCTAAGACCTTTTATAACATCTAAGTTGTTTTGGATTCAAAATCTGAGTTGTTGACCAATAGCATTACTGTAAAATGAACCTCCAAACTGATATCAGCCCTATATGATGTAATCACAACAGAACCTCTGCTTCTCAGAGGTGTGACAATGGGGTTAGCAAGATGAACACAGAGAATGCTGAATTCCTAACACCGAGGAAATTCGGGGTCTGCCCTACATGGTACCATACAGGCCTGGTCTGTATAACAAATGATCTGGCACACAATGTACCCTGTGACTCCCTCTCTACAGTACAGTCCCTGAGATCACTCAGCAACACTCAGAGAGCTGCATGCAGGCAACACCAGCCAGGCCAGGTTGAATTATCTCATTTTACATAACCTCCTAATCTCCTCCACCCAGCCCGGCTGCCACCCAGACACCTTACCAGCGCAGCACGGCTCAGGGGGGAAACTGGAAAGCTTTTGTCCCCAAACAAAGGCAAGGCAACAGGGCCAGCACATCTGTCAGCGAGCCACACTCATTTGTTTCAGATTTCTCTCCTTCCCTTCCTTTCTGCTCCCACCACCAAGCATGGCCACAAGCAGGCTTAATGACCAGCAGCCAAAGGATGGAGATGGAGAAGACGGTTGCTATAGTAGTGGTGTTTGTGAGGACTGTGATACGATGCAGGCCAGGGGGGGGATATGGGGAGGTGTGAGGAGGGACTGAGTGGGGGAGATGTGAGAGGATGTGAGGAGGATAATAGCGCTTCGCTGGTTTGGCGCATGTATTTTGTGTAGACCGTGGTTTAGCGTAGGATGGCCAGAGTGGGAAATTAACACCAGCCACCAACCAGCCAAATGGGGAGGAGATGCTATAGAGCCCTGCAGTGGATTTGTTTTTATAGAGCGAGAGTGAGAGACGAGAGAGAGAGTGATTATTATGGTCCTTAGAATAGCATAATTAGAGAGACAGGCTCTAACCGCCTCTGTGTGGACGAGGAGGAGTGTTGTTTTCCTGTTCCTCCGCTCCTCACTAAAATAGTGTGCTGTTTGACCCTCCCAGCTATGGCCACTTACTGGATAATGTTGTTTACTGATATTGTTTGTTTAAGGGTGGCACTTTTTGGGGGACATTCTGTGAGTGATTTCATAGGTGGTCGCTCTTAAATTAAACCTGTGCCAACCTACAGTAAGTGTTTACCCCCATATAAAGAAATACTACAGTTAACTATAGAATACTATAGTAAACTGTAGCATACTGTAGTATCTCTATAGTAAATATAGTAACTATAGTTAAATATAGTAAATACTACATTATTTCATTGGCATATACCCTGCCCATTTTCATCCCCATATTGCAATTTGTGCCACCCATAAGTGAGAAACCTACATGCCAAGTATAGACCATATTGTGTGCCATACAGTTTACAGAGAAGAGCAGAAGTGCTGCATGCCAGGCTGCATGCTCATCTAAAGATTATGGACAGTTTGCACTCTTAGTATCTCCCCAGCAGTTTTCCTAATGGACAAAGCGTCAACTTCAATGTCAAAGATAATTCAACAAAAACACTATAGTGAATAATAGTATTTTTTACATTTCATACTGGTGCTCCAAGGCATGTGTCGAAATAGCCAAGCAGTGTGAAGCAGTGTGCCGATACCTGTATCATTTTATCAGAAGCACGTGATCAAGGACTTCCGAAGCTTCATTTCGTTGAAAAACCACCTGATTGGTTTGGTATTGGATTAGAAGATGAAAAGGCTCCGCTGCGCACGCACTACGGAGTGTGGATCGTCATCTACAATAATTTGGCAGCTCTAAATTATTTTGCCTAGCAGGTGTCACATTGTGTTGATCAAAGCATCGAAAAGTTAACCTATTTTTTATGGAAACCGCAATGCTTCAGAAAGCTTGAAGCAATGTGGAGTGAGCGAAAGCTCGGTTTAATGTTTTGAAAGTTTTGAAAGTCTCAGAAAAAGTGTTATTTTAGGAAAAGATAGATTACTAGCTACCTTTTGTATTTGTATCAGTTGCTGGGACCGTTACTATCTGTCCAGGGAGCCTGCCAACCAAAGGTCTGAAGACCTGCTTGGCATAGCAGCTAGCCTAGCTGCTAAATACTGTAGCTATCAAGCTATCAAGTTTTCCTGAAAGCTTGAATATAGTCCGCTACAATGTTAGCACTTATGGCTGGGACTGCAGATTGTGGCTGTCTAAATCCCTGCTGTTTGTTTCTGTTTCCATATGCCCTACAACCTGCCCTGTCTCGAACTGTGGGGAGTACTAGCGTTAGCTTACGTTGCTGCCATGACATCCAAAACCAAAGCCGGTGGCTTGTTCTACAAGCGATTGTTAAAACAAGAGGAAAATAGCTTTAAGAGCTTTTTCCAAATTGTTACGTCTGTCGTGCAGTGTGGTAGGCGTACATTTTCTTTCATTTTAAATGTTCCACCAACAACAATAAACAACTCAATGAACGTAAAGCTAGGAGTGCAACACATGCAACACAAAAAGACAAGATCCCACAACAGAAGGTGGGAAAAAGGGCTGCCTAAGTATGATCCCCAATCAGAGAGAATGATAGACAGCTGCCTCTGATTGGGAACTATACTCGGCCAACAAAGAAATATAAACATAGATTTCCCACCCTAGTCACACCCTGACCTACCAAATAGAGAATTTAATGGATCTCTAAGGTCTGTGGAACCGGACCGTGGATCATCGCCGGAGGCTTTGAACTGGGAACCCCCGCTGGAGGCTCTGGAGAGCAGCTCGTCGCTGAAGCCTCTGGACTGCGGCTCATCGCTGGAGGCTCTGGACTGCGGACCGTCGCTGCAGGCTCCGGACTGGGTACCGTCGCTGCAGGCTCGTTGCCGTGGACCATTATTACAGGCTCCAGGCCATGGATCATCACTGGAGGCTTTGTGCCATGGATTACCACTACAGGCTCCGGGCCAGGGATCATCATTGGAGGCTTCGTGCCATGGATTATCACTAGAGGCTCCGGGCCATGGATTATCACTGGAAGCTTCGGACCATGGATCATCACTGGAGGCTTCGGACCATGGATCATCACTGGAGGCTTTGTACGTGGAACCGGAACAGGTCTCACCGGACTGAGGAGACGTACTAGAAGCCTGGTGCGGGGAGCTGCCACAACACGTCCTGGCTGGATACCCACTTTAGCTCGGTGAGTGTGGAGAGCTGGCACGGGACGCACTGGGCTATGAAGGCGCACTGGAGGCATAGTGCGAAGAGCCGGCACAGGATATGCTGGGCCGTGGAGGCGCACTGGAGGTCTGAAGCGTAGAGCTGACACAACGCGTCCTGGATGAATCCCCCCTGTAGCACGGCAAGTGTGGGGAGCTGGCACAGGCTGCACTGGGTTGTGCTGGCAAACTGGGGATAACGTTCATAGAGCTGGCGCAGGATATCCTAGGCCAAAGAGACACACCGGAGGCCATGAGCGCTGAGCCGGCACAATTCGTCCTGGCTGAATGCCCACTCTAGCACGGCAACTGAGGGGAGCTTGTACAGAGCACACCAGACTGTGGATGCACACTGAAGGCATGGTGCGCAGAACGGGATAACATGGTGCTTGACCGGTCACTCGCTCCCCACGGTAAGCATGGGAAGTTGGCAGCAATAATTATAGGAAGAGGAGAATTAACGGAGGCAACTCAAATTAACTTTGATCGCTTTTATCTGCAAAAAGTGACAATTCATTTTCATGCCAAGAGAGGTACTGGATCCGGCCAAATAGGTTCCGGACAGAACAGTTCAAAATCGGAAAGCACTGGCTGTAAGTCTCTTAGGAAACCCGCCTCGCCTTGGTAGAACTGCAAACTGTTCTTAAGGCCCTGGGCCTCTCTGGTCAGATTGTCCATTAGTTTGTTAGTTGAGTCCATCAGTATTTGTGTTACGTCCGTCGTTAAATGAAGACCAAGGTGCAGCGTGGTAGGCATTTTCTTTAATATTAAATGTTCCACCAAAATACAATAAACAACTCAACGAACGTAAAGCTAGGAGTGCTACACATGCAACACAAAGGACAAGATCCCACCACCAACGGACAAAGCAGCGTGGTCAGGAAGACTGGACCTGGGAGGAAATCCTGTAGGGTGCAGGACCCTGGACAAGGGCCGGGGAGTATCGCCGTCCAAAGGAGAAAAGCAAATGTCTCCTGCTGAAAAGAAAATACTCTAATCTGTCTGCTGTAGGTTACCAGAAATATTTGAGCAACTTCCAAATATTGTTTTACAAACTAAAACAAGAGAGAGATAGGCTTTTGGCACAAGGACATCGGCCATCAGTAGCGAGTGAGCTTCCCATAATTGAGTAAGTCAGTGAACCTGGAAAGCATTTTTAGGACTACTTTCCTCCTCATAAGGTAGCCTACAATATGTGTCTCCACAAACCTAGACCTAGGCTATTTATGGATTCAAGACAAGGTCGTTTGTATTGATCTCAGATTCTCAGTTTGTCAGTGTCAAAGTAGCCTGTCATTTTTTCAACAAACTAAGTCACATGAGATGACATCAGCATTGTCTGTGAATCATTATTGACAATGACTGGGAAACCATTTAGAGGGACAATCCAGGAGGAATACCATTGTTGTGGATGGCATACCAAAGTTTTCATATCAGAACGGGAGTCTAAGGAGAAAGTGAGAAAAAAGAACACTGAAAAGCTGCAGGTAGATCAAGATTGAGGTAGAGCGCGCCCACAAGTCTTGAAAACCTGTAAACAGCCCAGGTTCCAGACCCAGGCCGATAAAGGTCAAGTTCCTAAGGTTTAAAGACAAGATGGCTATTCTGGATAGAGCCAAGAACTTGAGTGGGACCAACAAGTACCTAAGCGAAGACTACTCGGACTACTTCTTTCTTCATATTATCTCTATCTTCGATAAGCTACCCAGGAAAGGGCAAGAAGACAGCCCATATTGAAAATAAGAATTTGTTCTTAAACCTCTTGATACTCTCCATCCCGGATCCGGGATCGTGAATAAAGCCTCAGGCTCATTAGCATAACGCAACGTTAACGATTTCTGAAAATCGCAAATAAAATGAAAATAATGCGCCTGCTCTCAAGCTTAGCCTTTTCTTAACCTCTTGAAACTCCCCATCCCGGATCCGGGATTGTGACTAAGCCTCAGGCTCATTAGCATAACGCAACGTTAACGATTTCTGAAAATCGCAAATAAAATTAAAATAATGTGTTTGCTCTCAAACTTAGCCTTTTCTTAACAACACTGTCATCTCAGATTTTCAAAATATGCTTTTGAACCATAGAAATGGACTAATTTGTGTAAGAGTATGCAAAGCTAGCATAGCATTTTGTGTAGCATGTAGCACGCAACATTTTCACAAAAGCCAGATAACCAAATAAATAAAATCATTTACCTTTGAAGAGCTTCTGATGTTTTCAATGAGGAGACTCCCAGCCACATACCAGATGCGCAGTGTTTCCTGAAAGCGTCTGTGTGTAGGAGAAATCGTTCCGTTTTCTACATTGCGCCTGGCTACCGAAACGAACCGAAAATGCAGTCACCTACAACATGAAACTTTTTCCGGATTAACTACATAATATCGACCGAAACATGGCAAACGTTGTTTGGAATCAATCCTCAAGGTGTTTTTTCACATATCTCTTCATTGACATGCAGTTCGTGGAAGCTTGCTTCCCTCTCTGTGTCCCATGGAAAAATACTGGCAGGTGACTTTTGCGCACCAATTTCGGCGCAGGACACCGGGCGGACACGTGGTAAATGTGGTCTCTTATGGTCAATCTTCCAATGATCTGCCTACAAATACGTCACAATGCTGCAGACACCTTGGGGAAACGACAGAAAGGGCAGACTCATTCCTCTTGCGTTCACAGCCATATAAGGAGATCATGAAAGACAGAGCCTCAAAAATCCTTGTCATTTCCTGGATGCCATGTCATCTTGGTTTTGCCTGAAGCTCACGTTAAAGGGCACGCACAGAGAATATATTTGTATTTCTGGACACGTCAGAGTGTTTTCTTTCGAACAGTAGCAATTATATGCATAGTCGAGCATCTTTTTGTGACAAAATATCTTGTTTAAAACGGGAACGTTTTTCTTCCAAAAATGAAATAGCGCCACCATAGGTGTAAGAGGTTAACAACACTGTCATCTCAGATTTTCAAAATATGCTTTTGAACCATAGCAAATCAATCATTTGTGTAAGAGTATTGCAAGCTAGCTTAGCATTTTGCGTAGCATTTAGCACGCAACATTTTCACAAAAACCAGATAACCAAATAAATAAAATAATTTACCTTTGAAGAGCTTCGGATGTTTTCAATGAGGAGACTCTCTGTTGTTCAGTTTTTCCTGAAGGAATCTTTGTGTAGGAGAAATCGCTCCGTTTTGTACATCAAATTTGGCTACCATTTAACATTTACATTTAAGTCATTTGGCAGACGCTCTTATCCAGAGCGACTTACAAATTGGTGAATTCACCTTATGACATCCAGTGGAACAGCCACTTTACAATAGTGCATCTAAATCATTTAAGGGGGGGTGAGAAGGATTACTTTATCCTATCCTAGGTATTCCTAAAAGAGGTGGGGTTTCAGGAGTCTCCGGAAGGTGGTGATTGACTCCGCTGTCCTGGCATCGTGAGGGAGTTTGTTCCACCATTGGGGGGCCAGAGCAGCGAACAGTTTTGACTGGGCTGAGCGGGAACTGTACTTCCTCAGTGGTAGGGAGGCGAGCAGGCCAGAGGTGGATGAACGCAGTGCCCTTGTTTGGGTGTAGGGCCTGATCAGAGCCTGGAGGTACTGCGGTGCCGTTCCCCTCACAGCTCCGTAGGCAAGCACCATGGTCTTGTAGCGGATGCGAGCTTCAACTGGAAGCCAGTGGAGAGAGCGGAGGAGCGGGGTGACGTGAGAGAACTTGGGAAGGTTGAACACCAGACGGGCTGCGGCGTTCTGGATGAGTTGTAGGGGTTTAATGGCACAGGCAGGGAGCCAACAGCGAGTTGCAGTAATCCAGACGGGAGATGACAAGTGCCTGGATTAGGACCTGCGCCGCTTCCTGTGTGAGGCAGGGTCGTACTCTGCGGATGTTGTAGAGCATGAACCTACAGGAACGGGCCACCGCCTTGATGTTAGTTGAGAACGACAGGGTGTTGTCCAGGATCACGCCAAGGTTCTTAGCGCTCTGGGAGGAGGACACAATGGAGTTGTCAACCGTGATGGCGAGATCATGGAACGGGCAGTCCTTCCCCGGGAGGAAGAGCAGCTCCGTCTTGCCGAGGTTCAGCTTGAGGTGGTGATCCGTCATCCACACTGATATGTCTGCCAGACATGCAGAGATGCGATTCGCCACCTGGTCATCAGAAGGGGGAAAGGAGAAGATTAATTGTGTGTCGTCTGCATAGCAATGATAGGAGAGACCATGTGAGGTTATGACAGAGCCAAGTGACTTGGTGTATAGCGAGAATAGGAGAGGGCCTAGAACAGAGCCCTGGGGGACAGATTCTCGCCACGCCACCTGGTAGGAGCGACCTGTCAGGTAGGATGCAATCCAAGCGTGGGCCGCGCCGGAGATGCCCAACTCGGAGAGGGTGGAGAGGAGGATCTGATGGTTCACAGTATCGAAGGCAGCCGATAGGTCTAGAAGGATGAGAGCAGAGGAGAGAGAGTTAGCTTTAGCAGTGCGGAGCACCTCCGTGATACAGAGAAGAGCAGTCTCAGTTGAATGACTAGTCTTGAAACCTGACTGATTTGGATCAAGAAGGTCATTCTGAGAGAGATAGCTAACCGAAAATTCAGTCACCAAAACTTCAAACTTTTTCCGAATTAACTCCATAATATCGACCGAAACATGGCAAACGTTGTTTAGAATCAATCCTCAAGGTGTTTTTTCACATATCTCTTCATTGATATGCAGTTCGTGGAAGCCTGCTTTCCCCTCAGAATCGCATGAAAAAATACCAGCAGCTGAAAATGACGCACCAATTTCGACGGAGGACACCGGGCAGACACCTGGAAAATGTAGTCTCTTATGGTCAATCTTCCAATGATATGCCTACAAATACGTCACAATGCTGCAGACACCTTGGGGAAACGACAGAAAGGGCAGGCTCATTCCTCTCGCATTCACAGCCATATAAGGAGACAATTGAAAACGGAGCCTCAAAAATCCTGCTGATTTCCTGGTTGCCGTTTCATCTTGGTTTTGCCTGTAGCTCCCGTTCTAGGGCACCCACAGACAATATCTTTGCAGTTCTGGAAAATTCAGAGTGTTTTCTTTCCAAAGCTATCAATTATATGTATAGTCGAGCATCTTTTTGTGACAAAATATCTTGTTTAAAATGGGAACGTTTTTCATCCAAAAATGAAATTGCGCCCCCAGAGTCTGACTTGCCTAGTTAAATAAAGGTAAAATAAAAATAAAAGATATGAAATGTCTTGAAATTATGAAATCATAACATTCATATATCGGCCATCTCTGAGACTCACTTAGATAATTCCTTTGATGACACAGCAGTAGTAATACAGGGATATAACATCTATAGAAGAGACAGGAATGCCTATGGTGGAGGTGTTGCTGTATACTCTATGTTCAGAGACATACAGTATACAGGATCTCATGTCTAATGTTGTTGAAGTGTTGTGGTTGCATGTTCACATGCCACATCTAAAGCCTTGTCTTTTGGGGTGCTGCTATAGGCCACCAAGTGCTAACATTATCTGTATAATATGTATGCAATGCCTGATAATGTGTGTGATGTAACCTGAATATAGACTGGTTTTCATCCAGCTGTCCGCTCAAGAGGAAGCTGCTCATTGTCACCAGTGTCTGGAATCTGGTTCAGGTTATTCATCAATCTACAAGGGTGTTTATAAACAGTACAGGAACTTTATTGTCCACGTGTATTGATCATATATTTACCAATGCTGCAGAACTCTGCTCTAAAGCTGTATCCATACCCATTGGATGTACCGACCATAATATAGTGGCCATATCTATAAAAGCCAAAGTTACAAAGGTTGGGCCTAAAAAAATGTATAAGAGATCATACAAAATGTTTTGTACTGATTCCTATGTTGAAGATAAAAAAATATGTGTTGGTCTGATGTGTGTAATTAAGAGCATCCAGACGTTGCTCTTGTTTCTTCCAAATATGAAAATGATTATTCCAGTTATTGATAAGCATGCACCTATTAAGAAACTGACTGTTAGAACTGTTGAGGCCCAGTGGATTGATGAGGAATTGAAAAGCTGTATGGTTGGGAGGGATGAGGCAAAAGGATTGATTAAGCCTGGCTACACATCTGATTGGCAAACTTACTGTATTGAGAAATTATGTGACTAAACTGATCAAAAATAAGAAGAAATTGTATTATGAAACCGAGATAAATGACAAAGTATGGGAAAAAGTTTTGGAATACTTTATATGAAATTATGGGCAGAAAGACTAATTCATCTGTAATTGAATCAGATGGCTCATTTATCACAAAACCTTCTGATGTTGCCAATTACTTTAATGACTATTTCATTGGCAAAGTTAGAAATGAAATGCCAACAACAAACTGTGAGCCATCATATGCATGTATAAAATATCTAATAATGAAAGAAAAGCATTTTTGAATTCTGTAAAGTTAGTGTGGGTGCGGTGGAAGAACTATTTTTGTCCATCAATAATGAGACACCACCTGATATATTCCCACTCCTATTTGTCATATATTTAATCTGAGTCTGGAGAAAAATGTTTGTCCTCAGACCTGGAGGGAGGCCAAAGTCATTCCGCTACCGAAGAATGATAAAGCATCCTTTTGTCACACCCGGACCATAGAGATCTTTTTATTTTCTATGTTTGGTTGGTCAGGGTGTGACTCGGGTGGGAAACTCTATGTTCTTTGTTTCTATGTTTTGGCCGGGTATGGTTCTCAATCGGGTTACAGTTGTCTATCGTTGTCTCTGATTGGGAATCATACTTAGGCAGCCTTTTTTCCTTTTGTATTTGTGGGTAGTTGTCTTCGTTTAATGCATGTTAGCATTACGGAGCTTCACATTCATTTTTTGTTGTTTATTGTTTTGTTGGCGACATTTAAAAATAAAGGAAAATGTACGCTCACCACGCTGCACCTTGGTCCGGTCATTTCCACGACGACAGTGATCATGACACCTTTACTGGTTCTAACATCCGGCCAATCAGCTTGCTGCCTACTTTTACAAAACTTTTAGCAAAAATGTGTGGTTGAACAGATACAATGCTATTTCTCTGTAAACAAATTAACAAAATAATTTGAGCATGCTTATAGAAAAGGGCACTAAACGTGTACCTTACTGACACAAATGTCTGATGATTGTTTGAAAGAAATTGATAACAAGAAGATTGTGGGAGCTGTACTGTCAAATTTCAGTGCAGCCTTAAATATTATCGACCATAACTTGTTGTTGAAAAAAAGGAGTATTCATGGCTTTTCAACCTCTGCCATATCATGGATTCAGAGCTATCTATCTAATAGAACACAAAGGATTTTCTTCAACGGAAGCTTCTCTAATGTTAACTTCTTGGTGACAGGGGGCAGTATTTTCACGTCCGGATGAAATGCATGCCCAAATTCAACTGCCTGCTACTCATCCCCAGAAGATAAGATATGCATATTATTATTATTATATTATTTTTATTTGGATAGAAAACACTCTGAAGTTTCTAAAACTGTTTGAATCATGTCTGTGAGGATACCAGAACTTATTTAGCAGGCAAAACCCAGAGGAGAAACCATTCAGATTTTCTTTTTTTGAGGTCACTCTCTTTCAATGAGTTTTCATTGGGAATCCAGATTTCTAAGGGACCTTCTTGCAGTTCCTACCGCTTCCACGGATGTCAACAGTCTTTAGAAATTGGTTGAGGTTATTCCTTTGTGTAATGAAGAAGTAGCCCTGTTCAGAACGAGGGTCACTTGTAGTGTACTTTTAGATAGACCAGAAAGCTAGCTACAATTTGTTTTCCTCCTGTATTGAACACAGATCCTCCCGTCATCAATTTTATTGATTATTTACGTTAAAAATACCTAAAGTTGTATTACAAAAGTAGTTTGAAATGTTTTGGCAAAGATTACAGGTAACTTCAAATCAAATCAAATCCAATTGTATTTGTCACATACACATCGTTAGCAGATGTTAATGCGAGCACTGCTGCGCCTTCTTCACAATGCTGTCTGTGTGGGTGGACCAATTCAGTTTGTCCGTGATGTGTACGCAGAGGAACTTAAAACTTACTACCCTCTCCACTACTGTCCCGTCGATGTGGATAGGGGGGTGCTCCCTCTGTTGTTTCCTGAAGTCCACAATCATCTCCTTTGTTTTGTTGACGTTGAGTGTGAGGTTATTTTCCTGACACCACACACCGAGGGTAATCAAGCCTACCACTGTAGTGTTGTCCGCAAACTTGATGATTGAGTTGGAGGCGTGCATGGCCACGCAGTCGTGGGTGAACAGGGAGTACAGGAGAGGGCTCAGAACGCACCCTTGTGGGGCCCCAGTGTTGAGGATCAACGGGGTGGAGATGTTGTTACCTACCCTCACCACCTGGGGGCGGCCCGTCAGGAAGTCCAGTACCCAGTTGCACAGGGCGGGGTCGAGACCCAGGGCCTCAAGCTTGATGACGAGTTTGGAGGGTACGATGGTGTTAAATGCTGAGCTGTAGTCGATGAACAGCATTCTCACATAGGTATTCCTCTTGTCTAGGGTTAGGGCAGTGTGCAGTGTGGTAAGCAAATAGGAGTCGGTCTAGGGTGTCAGGTTGGGTGGAGGTGATATGGTCCTTGACTAGTCTCTCAAAGCACTTCATGATGACGGAAGTGAGTGCTTCGGGCAGTAGTCGTTTAGCTCAGTTACCTTAGCTTTCTTGGGAACAGGAACAATGGTGGCCTTCTTGAAGCATGTGGGAACAGCAGATTGGGATAAGGATTGATTGAATATGTCCGTAAACACACCAGCCAGCTGGTCTGCGCATGCTCTGAGGACGCGGCTGGGGATGCCATCTGGGTCTGCAGTCTTGCGAGGGTTAACACATTTAAATGTTTTACTCACGTCGGCTGCAGTGAAGGAGAGTCCTCAGGTTTTGGTAGGGGACTTTTGAGATATTTTGTATTCACATAGCGCAAGTTGGAACCGGTGTTTTTCTGGATCAAACGCGCCAAATAAATTGACATTTTGGATATAATTCAACGGAATTACTCGAGCAAAAGGACCATTTGTGATGTTTATGGGACATATTGGAGTGCCAACAAAAGAAGCTCGTCAAAGGTAAGGAATGAATTATATTTTTATTTCTGCATTTTGTGTCACGCCTACAGGGTTGAAATATGCTTTTCTCTTTTTTTACGGAGGTGCTGTCCTCAGAAAATAGCATTGTTTGCCTTCACCGAAAAGCCTTTTTGAAATCTGACATGTGTAACGGTTTTCTTGAGTTGAAGGAGAGGCGGACTAAAATGCAGCGTGGTTTCTATTCATGGTTCTTTAATGAATAAAACTATACATGAATAGACAAACAAAACAATAAACGTTATGCTATCTGGTGCAAACACAGAGACAGGAACAATCACCCACAAAACCCAACACCAAACAGGCTACCTAAATATGGTTCCCAATCAGAGACAATGACTAACACCTGCCTCTGATTAAGAACCATATGAGGCCAAACATAGAAATAGACAAACTAGACATGTAACATAGAATGCCCACTCAGATCACACCCTGACCAAACAAAACATAGAAACATACAAAGCAAACTATGGTCAGGGTGTGACATTACCCCCCCCTCTGGTGCTGGACGTGGCCCCCACTTCACCATAGCTTGGGGAGGGGGGGGGGGTACTGTCACGTTCTGACCTTTATTTCCTTTGTTTTGTCGTTATTTAGTATGGTCAGCGCGTGAGTTGGGGTGGGCAGTCTATGTTTGTTTTTCTGTGATTTGGGTATTTCTATGTTTCGGCCTTGTATGGTTCTCGATCAGAGGCAGGTGTCATTAGTTGTCTCTGATTGAGAATCATACTTAGGTAGCCTGGGTTTCACTGTGTGTTTGCACCAGATAGGGCTGTTTTGGTTTTCTCACGTTTATTGTTTTGTTAGTCTATTCATGTATAGTTTTCTTCATTAAAGAACCATGAATAGAAACCACGCTGCATTTTGGTCCGCCTCTCCTTCAAGTCAAGGAAACCGTTACAGAATCACCCACCACAACAGGACCAAGCGGCGTGGTAACGGGCAACAGCAACAGCAGCGCAAAGAGGAATGGACATGGGACGATGTATTGGACGGCAAGGGTTGGAACACATGGGAGGAAATCCTGGCGGGAAAGGATCGCATTCCATGGGAACAGGTGGAGGCGGAAAAGGCGGAGAGGCGCTGGTATGAGGAGGCAGCACGGCGGTGTGGATGGAAGCCCGAGAGTCAGCCCCAAAAATATATTGGGGGGTGGCACACAGGAAGTGTGGCGAAGCCAGGTAGGAGACCTGCGCCAACTTCCTGTGCTTACCGGGGGGCAACCAGGTAGGGTTGGGCAGGCTCGGTGCTCAAGAGCTCCAGTGCGCCTGCACGGCCCGGTCTATCCGTCACCACCTCCATGCACCACCCCTCCGGTGGAAGCCCCCCGCACCAGGCTATCTCTCCGGCTCATCCTTACAGGTGCTCCCGCCTCTCCAGCGCAGCCAGAGTCTCCCGCCTGTTTGGCTCTGCCAGAGCTCCCGCCCCTCAGTCCAGAGGCGCTAGAGCCCCTCATTCCAGAGGCGCCAGAGCTACTCAGTCCAGCGCTGCCAGAGCCTTCCTCTCCAGCGTTGCCGGAGCTTCCCGTCTGCCCAGCGCCATCTGTCTCTCCGGCTCGTCCTTACAGGTGCTCCCGCCTGTCCAGCGCTACCAGAGCCTTCCTCCGCTCCAGCGCAGCCGGAGTCTCCCGCCATTGAGAGGGGTTGCCACGGTTCCCTGACCCACTGTGTTTTGGACTTCTGGCACATATTGATTCAGTTTGACTTGTAAGAGATCAAAAGGCTGATCTGGATCAATCTGGAGGCGGAAGCACTGTATCAAAAACATTAAACTTTCCAAAAGTAGCCAACGATCAACAGATCTGCCCTACATTAGTGGTCCGTGGTGTAGAGTTACATGCAAAGAGTAAACATCACCAGTTCTCAAAGAATAATCAGTGAGGCACTGTTTGAAATTAAACAATTAAGTAAACATCAGTTTGATTGAGTGAAATAATCATCCCAGTCTCAACAGGATGGGGAAGTGATACCAGGGTTTAATCAACGCATCAAGGCACCATCAGGAAATGGGAGCTGAACATCTTGCACGTTTAATGGGCAAATTGATTAGGACCTTATGGTCAATAGAATAATCATGCCATTTCTCAATACATCAACACTCCATTTCCTTCAGAACACCCAGCGGAGTGAATAAACTAAGTAACCGACTGACTCTCAGCAGTACAGGAGCTTTGTCTTGATTAGCTGTAGTGGTGGTGGGGGTGGGTAGCAGCGGTACATCGGAAACAGCACTCTATTCCCTATATATTGTAATGCACTACTTTTTACCTAGGCCCTGGTCAAAAGGCGTGTACTATATAGGGAATAGGATGCCATTTGGAACACAGCTCTAGTCTATTGATGAAAGACAAGGAGATAAATGTATCACAACAGAGCATGCATTACTGCCCTGACAGTTTACACAACACTATAGTGCTGAAGCTGGGCCTTACCTTCAGTTAACAGCGATTACTACTCTAATCCTAAACACTGCTCACTTCACTTCTCTCATCTAAACGACGGAAAACCCACTCTCAAGGGGGCCCTATCCACCCATTCCCCTTTACATAATCATAAGTTTTCAAACTTCAAACGCATGCAGGGTTACTGCATCTGTAACCCCAAGCTCTCCGACTTATCCCCTGTTTCATCGATGCCTATCCTGACCCATGTGACGGTGCAGCTTTAGGCAGGACAGGGTGAGACAGGGTGAGACAGGGTGATTTATTGCAGGGTTAATTGTTCACTGAAAAGGAACAGCGGAGCAGCAGAGCTCTGATTATGGTTTAGCTGCTATCAGATTCTAGGATACAGTTCATTAGCTCCATAATGGGGGGTTTCTCCCGCAGGACAGTGGAGGTGCAGGGGGCAACCAGGGGGATCAGAGGAATTAGGGCATGATGAGGGGAGCACTGCCAAGCCACAGGACGGACGACTTCCTGTGTGTGTCCATGTCTCTCTCCGCTGGACTGTAAGAGAGTTGAGAGGCCAGGAGCTGGTTGTTCTATTGGTTGTCCCTTTGGGAACAGACCATGGTTGGGTGGTAAAGGATAGGAAGCCCTGGGCTGTAGAACAGCAGGGAGGGTGATGATCGAACAACTGGAATGGTGTGTTGTGACATTATCATGAATCTAGTCCTTTGCACATTGCTGTCATAGGCTTTACAGCTCACTCAGAGAGGAAGAAAGAGAAGCAGAGAAAAACAGCAGAGAAAGAATTGAGGTAAGGGGGGAGGAAAGGAGAGATAAAGAGGGGAGGAGAGAGAGAGGGAGGGGGAAAGAGAAAGAGGACTGTATATGAGGGAGAGTCATGGAGACTTGGTATAATCAGTCCTGGGACATAATGGACTGTAATCTTCTGTTTCCTGATATTAACTACAATCAGCAATCAAAGTGCACTGCAATTCATGAGCTTGTTAAAACACATTTTGGGACAGTACATCTAATGCACTTTCCATTTTCGGAGCTCTGCCCCTTTTAAAATGAAATGAAAATGTCTAAAAAAAGACGCTTGTTTAGTGGAGCCAGTAAAAAAGCTTTTTTTAGGGGAAACTGGAACATTCCTCATGCTCATTAGCTTAAAACGCAAATGGACTCCAGAACAATTAATGTTAACTTTAATTTCTGGTTTTACATAAATATAAAAACCTGGATCAGCCCTTGGAATGTCAGGGGGGGGGGGGGGGGGGGTTGCACAAAGCACACTGCAAAGGCCTTGTGAGACCCATGGAAACTAAGCCTTCACATTTTTAACAGGAGATTGGGTTGGTTTTGGCAGGGGTCTCCTAAAATGACTCTGGCCTACCTCCGTGTTCCTCTCTCTGCTGTGAAAGCATGGGGAAAAGGTTAGCCACTCCGACAGTGAGAGTCCCGTGGTAACTACCAACACGCACAAGCTCTCTCTCTCTAAGGGAGAGTCCAGTTGACATGCTTCGGCTCTGTGTGTAATCAATGGGCTTCAGTCCGTTCTTTCGGTTGCTAAAAATACAGCTTCTCTTTCATCCTGCTCTTTTCATTCTGCATATCAGAGCTTTACTGGGTGCTTGTGAGAGGGCCTGGCGGGGCGCTACTCCTATAAAGTAGCGGGACGCAGAACATCTAGTGATTTAATGCCTCTGACCCACCCTATGCCTCCACTCCTCCGCCTGTAAAGCCCAAAGGAAAGTGAGATGTCCAACCCCCTCATGCTGCATTAACCTACATTCTTTCTAACAGGAATTAGCTAGTCGAATATGTCCAAACTGCTTGAACTGACTACAACCACATGCAAACTCCTTCACCTTCTCCAAGTGTTCACGTGAAAAGCTGGAGACATGAGGGAGGGGTGTTATAGAGCTATGATAGAATCAGATCAAGACAGCTCTCGGCTTCCAGCTCTCTGCTCTCAACTCTCAGCACTTTGCTCTCTGCTCTCTTACCCCTCCACGCCTCCACCACTTTGCAAAAATTACATTTGCTATTTCCTCCGTTGTTTTTAGCAGGAACACCTGGGGACCTGGGAGACAGTGGGTCAGAGAGGGACTAGGCTGTGGAATCCCAGGCTTGCATTATGCATTATAAAGGCTTGCATTATAACCTAACAGAGGACTTCAGAGAGAGTGAGAGAGATAGAGAGAGAGAGAGAGAGAGAGAGCAGGCAAAACAATAATAACCAAATTATACGGAGAGAGAGACAGGAAGAGAACAACAGAGAGACCAAGAGAGAGATTACATGAGAGACCAAGAGAGAGAGAGAGAGAGAGACAGAGGGACAGAGAGAGAGACAGAGAGAGCAAGAGAGAGAGAGAGAGAGCAAGAGAGAGAGAACGCTATAAGGCCCCCTGTGGTGCTCCACTCTGAGAACCACGGCGGGCCCCTGTAAGAGAAGCCGGACCGGCGGGGCCCTGGACGAACCCCTCCCCCGAGGATTAGCTTTGCTATGATTTAGCGCCGTTCTCACTGGCCTCCGGAATGCGACGGATGACGGATCTATTTTCCTACATTGTTTCACCTGCTCTAAATGGAACCACATGCTGCACACACAGGGCCGCCTCTCTTTTGTCTGTAATTGGAAGCACATTCAAAGCAGCGGCAAAAAGAAGAGAGGAGGGGAGGGGAGCAGAGTAGAGCTGGGCCCGACAGTGGCTCCCCTGGGGCTGGGGTGCGAAACCCTGGGTTGGGTCAAGTGGAGGGGGTAGGAGGGTGGAAGGCGAGAGGGTGGCAGTAAGGAGGGAGGGAGAGAATGGGAGAGAGGGATGGAGTAAGGGAAAGCCACAACAGGGGAGACTGATCTTCCATTAGGGCAGTGGTTGCAAAATTGTTGGGCGCGCCCTTCCTAACTGTGGGTCTTTTGTACACTATATATACAAAAGTTTGGACACCTTTAAAGTAGGGGATTTGGCTATTTCAGCCACACCCGTTGCTGACAGGTGTATAAAATCGAGCACACAGCCATGCAATCTCCATAGACAAACATTGGCAAAAGAATGGCCTTACTAAAGAGCTCAGTGACTTTCAAAGTGGCACCGATATAGGATGGAACCGTTACAACAAGTCAGTTTGTCAAATATCTGCCCTGCTAGAGCTGCCCCGGTCAACAGTAAGTGATGTTATAGTAAAGTGGAAAGCCTAAGATCACCATGAGCAATGCCAAGCGTCGGCTGGAGTGGTGTAAAGCTCGCCACCATTGGACTCTGGAGCAATGGAATTGCATTCTCTGGAGTGATGAACCACGCGTCACCATCTGTCAGTCCAACTGACAAATCTGGGTTTGGCAGATGCCAGGAGAACGCTACCTGGCCGAATGCATAGTGCCAAATGTAAAGTTTGGTGGAGAAGGAATAATGTCTGTTTTTCATGTTTTGGGCTAGACACCTTCGTTCTTCGATGGGAAATCTTAACGCTACAGCATACAATGACATTCTAGACAATTCTGTGCTTCCAACTTTGAAATCAGTGTGGAAGAACTTCACTGGCCTGCACAGAGTCCCGACGTCAACCTCATCGAACACCTTTGGGATGAAATGGAACGCCGACTGCGAGCCATGCCTAATCGCCCAAAAGCAGTCCCCGCAGCAATGTTCCAACATTGTGGAAAGCCTTCCTAGTGGAAAGCCTTCCTAGAAGAGTGGAGACTGTTATAACAGCAAAGGGGGGACCAACTCCATGTTAATGCCCATGATTTTGGAATGAGATGTTTGACGAGCAGGTGTCCACATACTGTTGGTCATGTAGTGTATGTAGAGTACTCAGACCCCTTCCCTTTTTCCACATTTTGTTACGTTACTGCCTTGTTCTAAAATGGATTACATTTTAAAAATCCTGATGAATTTACACACAATACCCCATAACGACGAAGTGAGAACAGGGTTTTAGACATCTTAGCCAAAATATTTAATATAAAAAAAACAGAAATACCTTATTTACATAATTATTCATGCCCTTTGCGATGAGACTCGAAGTTGAGCTCAGGTGCATCCTGTTTCCATTGATCGTCCTTGAGGTGTTTCTACAACGTGACTGGAGTCCACCTGTGGTATATTCAATTGATTGGACATGATTTGGAAAGACACACACCTGTCCCACAGTTGGTCCCACAGTTGACAAGGTCCCACAGTTGACAATGACCAAGAACCCAATGGTCACTCTGAGAGAACTCCAGAGTTCCTCTGTGGAGAGGGGAGAACCTTCCAGAAGGACAACCATCTCTGCAGAACTCCACAAATCATGCCTTTATGGTAGAGTGTCCAGACGGAAGCAACTCCTCAGTAAAAAGCACATGACAGCCCGCTTGGAGTTTGCCAAAAGACACCTAAAGACTCTCAGACCATGAGAAACAAGATTCTCTGGTCTAATGAAACCAAGATTGAACTCTTTGGCCTGAATGCCAAGTGTCAGGTCTGGAGGAAACCTGGCACCATCCCTACGGTGAAGCATGGTGGTGGCAGCATCATTCTGTGGGGATGTTTTTCAGAGACAGGGACTGGAAGACTGGTCAGGAATGATGGAAAGATGAACGGAGCAAAGTACAGAGAGTTTATTATTTCAATTGACTGTTTTCCTTATATGTACTATAACTCAGTAAAATCTTCGAAATTGTTGTGTTTATACTTTTGTTCAGTATACATGAAATTAGGAGATCTGGGGAAATATGCAGTGTTATGTGTATCCAGCCAACGAAATCCATTGTCGGCTTGCAGACAGGCTTTTTGGTTATGCTACATTGACACCTGTTGGTATGAAGCAGAATTGCAACTGATTATCTATTTTGAATAAAGATCAACATTTTCCTTGTGTCTTTTTCTTTGACATTCTGTGTCTGGTTCCCTTTGAGTTATTGAAAATGGTCAAATAATGAATGGGTAGAGAGTAATATTTGCTTGATTAGCTATTCAACTGTGAACTGCAGGTTGGGAGCTTGTAACTCTCCTACTTTCAACCTTAGTGACAACACATAGTAACATCTACTGTACTGCAGCCAGTCTGAGATGTGATTAAATATACAACAGAGAACAGGACAGAATCATTGCTATGCCACTGTTGATAGGAGGCAAAGCAGGTGTGATCTGGTCATGACCAGATGATGTGATTAGGGATGTGTGCTGCATCACGTAGCTACACCTCATACACAAACAAAAACACTCTCGCTCATGCACACACACACAGATTCTTATCAACACCAGCCACCCCAGTGGTGACTCCCCACCCACTGGGCACAGACGTAATGTCACATCTGCTCCAGCAACGCCCTCTACTGCTCATCCTGTGTCTCCTTGACCTGCCGCCACTCCCCCAGTACTCTCTTCCTCTCCCTCTCTCTTTGTGTGTGTGTGTGATTGTGTGGGCAGAGACAGGTGTGCTGGAGTCAGATCCCCACCAGCTGCAACCTGTTCCATAATCAAGACCTCTACACATACTCAGCCCTGCCACTTCCACTCTGCCAGATCGTAATCTCTGCTCAGTCAGTCTACGCGTCAAGCGTTGTTACTATTGGAGCCTGTTATCCTGTTGTGCCTGTTTCCCTTGCTTGACACTGTTTTCCTCTCCCCGCTGCAGTTCCGCCTGCTCTGACTCTGGTCCCTGTCTCCAGTTCCACGTCTCGTCATCCTGCTACTCTGTCCTGGATTCCCCACTCTACTACTCCCTTGGATTCCCCTCCGGACATGCTTACCCTGTCTCAACCCCTCTCGCTCCAGCCTCAGCCTCCACACCTGGTTCCCTGCCACCCACCCGAGCTTCCCATGGCCTTCTCTCCATCTTCCCCCTGTGTTTCAATAAATACCTTGTTTACTTCATCCCAATCTCCTCGTCTGAGTCTGCTCTTGGGTTCCCCTGTTCCACTGTGCGTAACACGTCAGTTCAACATCTAGTTTTGATTTAGATTTGGTTGAGTTGTCAACGTGGAATCAACAAAATGATGTCATTGGATTTGGGTTCAAATACTCAATGCCCTTATGTTGGTTACCATTTGCAAGTCCAATAATTTTCCCACATTGATTCATCACATCTTTTTTTATTACTTATAAACAACGTTGATTCAACCCCCCCCCCCCCCCAAAAAAATAAAAATCTGGTAGTTACTGTAGATTTACCCTATTTATTCCATAACTTGCGTCATGAACAATAAACTGAATAAATAAATGTCCAAGTATGATAATCAATGGTTAGACTGACCCCTAGATAGTTTTGTTCAGACTCCTTTTTCTTTTGTCACACTGTGTGAATGTGATTTGAAATGTCTCACTTCATGAAAGCAAAATGGATTGCATAGGAAGTCTATGAGATCTAGTTTCAAGGTTTTGCCTGCAGGATGTGCTCACTGGTCTGTCATTGATAACAGTTGTGTCCCAAATGGAACCCTATTGCATATATAGTGCACTTCTTTTGACAAAAGTGGTGCACTACAGCCTATAGGGAATAAGGTGCTACTTAGGATGCTGCGAAAAACGGTTAATGGGAAGGGTATAGTCTACTGAAACGGCAGGTCACATGATATTCATGATGAAGCAGGCAGCAACTGAACTAACTGGGATTGAGATTTATGCCAGCAGGCCTACATTTAATGAAACAGTTTCACTGCATCTTCTTTATTCCTTTATATAGACAGTGAAGGCAGTATTATTCTCATTCCCAACTAGAAGCCTGGCTAACGGGCTATAGGGCATCACTGTAATCTTGATCGTTCTATCCATCTTTCTCTGTATATATGTACATGTGTGCATGTGCATGCTTGTGAGAGTGTGTGTATGCAGGCACATCTTCTGGCAGCAAACTGCAGGTCAATAATCTTGCTCTCTGTCCCACAATTGTCTCATTAATTAAGACGGCAACACAACATTGATTTCATTCTAACAGAAGCTTTTGTGGCTCTCAAATAATAATGTGACTTGAGTTTGAAAAACATACCTCACTGGAGGGCAACTCCAGGAAGCGTAGAAAGAGAAATGCAAGGAAATAAACTCCATCTCTCTCTCCCTCCTTCTCCTCCTCCTCCTCCTTCTCTCCCCCTCCATCTACTCCCTATACAGTAAATTACAGAGCTGGTAGAATGATTGATCATTTTACAAAGGCTTGAGGGACCCCGTTCAATAATGACAAACGTTCCTCACAGCAATGATTCATTTTGTTTCGCAGTCTGTAATGCCACCAAGGATGGGTGTAGTCCCTGAATCCAGATCCCTTTCTCAAAAAAACACGATCAATAACCACAGCCGTGCACAGACAATATAAAACTCTCTAATCATAAATAGATCTGTGATATGACAGAGGACAAGTAATACATACACTATGTCAGATTACAACCATGAATTACTGTATGCATGCTTCTTGCTGTGTGTTTGAGTATGTACTGTGTGTACATAAAGTGATCCACAACAAGTTGGGAGCATCAATGATTAAGATATAATGATTAAGAACAGTATCTCATACAGTAGTAAATAGCATAAAAAGTAATCATGGATTATCAAACTCATACGGTAGTTTTCTTATGTGTTTCCTCCCTTCCCAAATGTGTTATTATGGACATTCATCTGTACGCAAGGAGATAGAAACAGAATAAGAAGCCCCAAGCACAGCTGCTTTAGACTCAAATGACTCCAAAGTAATCAATTCCCATGTCCTGTGCATAATCATGTGCAGCACCATGAACAGTATATCACTGAGAATTCTATGAGATACAGTAAGGTTAACAGGGACCAGAATACACTATATGCCAGGCCTCCATGGAAGCTGCTTAGTTAACGCATTTTCTCCAAGAGCTACATTCATACTGTACACTGACTGATAACTATACTTGGTTATCAACTCCTGTGTTGATATTCTGTAGCAATGTTTCCTTTCCCAGTGTGGCTATTTCATATCCTTTTTTCCATCCGCTTCCCTCCCAGTCTTCCTAATTGAATAAAGCAGGATTAACTCAGTGACATTCACCCTTGTGTTACAGTACAGCTGTCTGTAAAAGGCAGAGGAGTTGGCCAGAGCAGAGAAAAAGAGGAAGAGGCAGAGTGTTGCACTGTGAAAGCCAAAGTCCAGGGGACTCTGACAAAATGAAACTGGAGGAGCCTCAACAGAAAGGAAATGTAGACATCATGAAAAGTAGCAGAACAGAAACTGTGGAGTGCTCGTCAATTGGTAACCATCACATTCACAAGCCTCACCTGCACCCTGACACATCATAATGACGAATACAGAGTCAAATAACATGTGTTTACAGTAGACAACACTTTGCACAGCAATGTAGTTCAGATGTTACTTTTTGAATGATCATTTTCAGTATCTGTACATATAAATCAGGACATCTTTCCAATCAACTGTCCTGATGCGCAAGGGTTCTACATTTGAAACAATATTCCGGTTAGAAACAGAAAAGACCACATTTTACAAATTGCAGATGGAGAGTTTAACACACTGTAAAAATGACATTTATTTGTAGAAACAAGTTCTGGATGGTGACGTAGCTGCTAAAATGGCCGATAAGAGGGTCATTCCACAAAAACAGTGCCTTTTGCATCTCTTTGCTATTTGAAGTAGATATTGTGCACAAATATTGAATTTTAAAAGCCTGTTATATGAAATGAAATGCCCTTTAATATAGACCACATGGATAATTCAATAAACCCTACTTTTAATATGAATATTTAATATTGCTAATGTGCCAAAATTCTGAGTTTTTACATCTCCCTCCGTCAACCCTGTGTCACTTCTAGGAAGATTTCAACCCACTAAATCCCAAAATATCTCCAAGTTTCACCATCATTGTAAAGCCTTAGTTATTTTGTTGTTTTGACAGTCATTTCTGAAGATTACTATTTATTTAATGTGATTAGTGATTAATTTACGTCTGTGCCAACCCTGTTACGTGAACTGAACTCTCGTTTTAATATAGTGAAAGAATTCCTTTTAAAATATATTTTGTTTAAACATTAAACATTGAATAGTCAAATCATAGTGTAAAAGAAGGTGAGTTGGTTCTACTCTTTTTGGCCATTTCTAGTGTTTTGTGGTGGAAAACCAAGCAGGTCAAGGATAATATGTGAACCCTGTTACACATAAAATGACAGTAGAAATGGTTTAGCAATTTATTTTTTGTTTGAAGCATCCATTCAATTACCTCTCCCTGTTGCACACAACAAGCTTCTATTCCCCCTGTCATGAGGGGATTAATGGCTGATTTCAAATTAAATGGTCAACTCTGTTAAGGTCAACCCTGTTACTTTATTTGGCAATTAAAGGACGACTGCATTTCCTGATTTGTCCTCATTTTAGATTTGGTTACAGGTTTTTACAATCGCTTACACACTAAACGTGGTACTTGAGGCACACTCAGTGAAACCATTAACTCATGTAACCTAATCTTCAGACCAAGTCTGCAAAACTGCAAGCACATTATCTGCTTTACACTCAGTTTCCAATTGTAAAACACTTTTTGCAAAACACTAAACACAGTTCTCTACATTAGACACATCATTCAAAACGAACAGGTCTTGTGTTTGGTTTGGAAAACACTGCCATTCAAAATGCCACACTCATTTACCGATTACCTACACCCAGTGATCACGTCTGAAAACACTTATAGCTCATTTCTTCACTTAGAAATCAGAGCTTGAGCACTATAAATAGGCTTCAGGTTGGCTTTCTTGGTTTGGACAACAATGGAGACCAGTTTTGGAGAGAGAGTTAGAGGATGAGAAGTGAGAGTAAGAGGGGGATGAGGAGGATGAGGGGGGGAAAGAGGATGAGGATGAGGAGTGGGACAAGGAAGAGGAGGAAGGATAACAATCACAGATGAGATCCGGGGTGACTTTGGCTGACCATGTGGTCAACCATGGTTTGAGTTTTATGGAGGCTGGGCAAAGGGTCCAGCCTAACTTGAGCCACTACACTGCAGCAAGTGTCATCCGGACATTTCGAAACGAGATCAGGTAAGTAAACCTACATTCTATGCCATGTTACTGTACGTATAGCACTGCAACACCTACAGCACTACAGTCACATTTCATACTGAAAGAAATCCTGCACCCTAACCATTCACATCATGTTTTGGCAGAATTGCTAGACATCCCTTCAATGGAGGAAGAAACCGGCTGTTCACAGCAGAGCAGGAACAACACATAGTGTGTACGGTCATTTCAAACAACAGCATACGTTTACGACAACTGCAACACCACATCACTGACAACACAACATTCAGTAACATAAATGGGGTGAGTTTATCCGCACTTGACCGTCTCCTGAAACGCCATCAGATTCGTATGAAGCAGCTCGTATGAAACAACTGCGCTATGAATACGTAGAAGTAAGCTATACTATCCTGTCATTGGTACTGTATTCCAGTGGATTGTGCTACATATTGACTACTCTGTCTATTCATACTGTCATACAATAATGTTTTGTCTGTTTCAGAGTTATGTATCTAGATGCTGCTGCAGAGCATTATGATTTTTGTCTACGTTGACGTGGTCGGCTAGCCAAAACAAGGCGCAGGGGAAGAAAACTCATAGGACACCACGCCATCGTCAATGTCCCTGGATAGCGTGGTGCCAACATCACAATGTGTGCAGCCATTAGTCAGAACGGTGTCCATCATGCCACTCTTGGTCCTTACAATACCGCCCACATTATCACCTTCCTTGACACCCTGCATAATATCCTCATTCCCAATGACCAGAGGAATGGGCCAGAGCCGTCCAGGTTTGTTGTCATCTGGGACAACGTAAGATACCACCGGGCTGCTCTGGGCCGCAGTTGGTTCATTGACCATCAAGTTTTGATGCTCAAGCTGCCACCATATTCTCAATTTCTAAACCCAATGGAAGTTATTTTTGGCGTGACGTTGGGAAGTATATGATTGCCAATCCCACCAACGCATACCCATTCTCCAGGCGATGGAGGAGGCCTGTGGTGACATGAACGAGGGGGCATGCCAGGGCTGGATACGCAACTTCAGACACTACTTCCTTCACTGTTTAGGCAGTGAGAACATCAACTTGTGATGTTGATTCTGTGTTGTGGCCAGACCCAAATAGGAGACCAGATGCACCATAATTGTTTTTTTCTTCATAGTAACAAGCCTATTTGTTTATCTTCTACTGTATTTGTTTTGTCTGTTACTGTTCATACCGAAATCTGGATAAAAATACAATGTTTTGATAAAAACAATGTTTCCCCTTGCATTTCTGTTTTATAGTGTACGCATATACTGAATATGCATACATACTGTATATATTTGTGCACATACAAGTAAACTCAGCAAAGAAAAATGTCCATTTATCAGGACCTGGTCTTTCAAAGATAATTTGTAAAAATCCAAGTAACTTCACAGATCTTCATTATAAAGGATTTAAACACTGTTTCCCATGCTTGTTCAACGAAACATAAATAATTAAGGAACATGCGCCTGTGGAACGTTCGTTAAGAGACTAACAGCTTACAGATGGTAGGCAATTACGGTCACAGTTATGAAAACTTGGGACACTAAAGAGGCCTTTCTACTGACTCTAAAAAACACCAAAAGAAAGATGCACAGGGTCCCTGCTCATCTGTGTGAACGTGCCTTAGGCATGCTGCAAGGAGGCATGAGGACTGCAGATGTGGCCAGGGCAATAAATTGCAATGTCTGTACTGTGAGATACCTAAGACAGGGATACAGGGCAGACAGCTGATCATCGTCGCGGTGGCAGACTACGTGTAACAACACCAGAGGATCAGTAGGATCAGTACATCCGAACATCACACTTGCGGGACAAGTATAGGATGGCAACAACTGCCCGAGTTATACCAGGAACGTACAATCCCTCCATCAGTGCTGAGACTGTCTGCAATAGGCTGAGAGAGGCTGGACTGAGGGCTTGTAGGCCTGTTGTAAAGGCAGGTCCTCACCAGACATCACTGGCAACAACATTGCCTATGGGCACAAACCCACTGTCGCTGGACCAGACAGGACTGACAAACAGTACTCTTCACTGACGAGCCACAGTTTTGTCTCACCAGGGGTGATGGTCGTATTCACGTTTATCATCGAAGGAGTGAGCGTTACACCGAGGCCTGTACTCTGGAGTGGGATCGATTTGAAGGTGGAGGGTCTGTCATGGTCTGGGGCGGTGTGTCACAGCATCATCGGACAGAGCTTGTCATTTCAGGCAATCTCAACACTGTGCGTTATAGGGAAGACATCCTCCTCCCTCATGTGGTACACTTCCTGCAGGCTCATCCTGACATGACCCTTCAGCATGACAATGCCGCCAGCCATACTGGAGATGCAGTACTTAATGCAGCTGGTGGCCACACCAGATACTGACTATTACTTTTGATTTTGAACCCCCCCTTTGTTCAGGGACACATTATTCAATTTCTGTTAGTCACATGTCTGTGGAACTTGTTCAGTTTATGTCTCAGTTGTTGAATCTTGTTATGTTCATACAAATATTTACATGTTAAGTTAGCTGATAATAAACGCAGTTGACAGTGAGAGGACGTTTCTTTTTTTGCTGAGTTTACATGTGAGTGCTATGACAAACTGCAATGGACACCAATGCACACAGAACATGCAAAAGACACAAGATAGTAGTGTTTTACATTTGTCACACCTGTGTGTAGTTGGTATGTATAAGAGATATTAATTTGATGGTGTGTGTGTTGAGTTTTGATGCAAAATCACAATTTTGAGAAGAGTTCAAATAGTTTTGAATAAAGTGTTTGGTTTTGCAAGAGATGTGTTACATTTTGCATGTTATGTGTGCATTTTGGAGTTTTGTGTGTAGAGTCTAGAGAAAAGGGGCCATAGTTTCAGAAATCATGTGTAAGGAATTGTCAAACTGTAATATAAAAATGCTATCGGCCATGACTGAATTCAAACAAGTGTTAGTTTCAGGGTGTGGTTTGACGTTGGTGTCTTGTGTGTGTTTGCAGGTGGGAAGAGTTAGGCAAATCATTTTGCCAATTAGCTATAGCTGGCTGGTGTGCAACCCTGGCAAAGTCTGTTTGACTTTGGATAGGATTTCTCTGGGGCTAGTAAGGGTCCGTCAATAAATTATACAATGTAAATGCGACAATTTTTTCATGTTGCACATCTTTTAGTTTTCTCATGAAATGCATTCTAATATTTGTCTATGAATTTCTACAATTAATAGTTGGTTTGAGGTTTCTAAGTCATAGAAATTTGGAGCTATTGACCTTTTAAAATATTGTCCCATGTACGTTGTGTAATTTAAGTCCCTAACTAGCCCCATAGGGATATTGAATGTCAAACCAAATTGACCATGGGCATTACAATCAAGTCACGTGCAGCTGCGGTCTGAATTGATGATTACTTGGGGGCTGCCAGCTATGTGGGCAGGATTAAAAGAAACCCATCTCATGGAAAATTGTTATGGTGTGCTTTATTCAGTGACATACCACTTTTCTATCATTTTGCAAATCTTAGTTTTGGACAAGACTAACTTTAAGACCAAATTTGTCCTAGTTACACATTGTAGTCAATTTTGACACGAGAATACATTTCTGACTCATATTGATCAGCGTTGAGGTAAGTGTGAGAAAAGGGGTGGGAGGGCGGAATGCCTTGTCAGAATTTGCCGATGTGTAGATAAACCAGCTCTACCTTCCATGTTATTGGCCAACGTGCAATCATTGGAAAACAAACTGGACGACCTACGACTAAGACTATCCTACCAACGGGACATTAAAAACTGTCTTATGTTTCACCGAGACATGGCTGAATGACGCCACGGATAATATAGAGCTGCCTGGCTTCTCCGTGCATCAGCAGGACAGGGCAGCTACGTCTGGGAAGATGAGGGGTGGGGGTGTATATCTATTTGTAAATAATTGCTGGTGCATGATGTCTAATATTAAAGAAGTCTCGAGGTATTGCTTGCCTGAGGTAGAATACAGCATGATGAGCTGTAGACAACATTATCTACCAATAGAGTTATCCTCTATATTATTCGTATCCGTCTATTTACCACCACAAACCGATGCTGGCACTACGACCGCACTCAACAAACTGTATAAGGCCATAAGCAAACAAGAAAATGCTCAACCAGTAGAGGTGGTCCTAGTGGCTGGGGACTTTAATGCAGGCAAACTTAAATACTTTTTACTTCATTTATACCAGCATGTCACATGTGCAACCAGAGGGGAAAAAAGCTCTAGACCACCTTTATTCCACACACAGAGATGCATACAAAGTTCTCCCTCACCCTCCATTTGGCAAATCTGACCATAATTCTATCCTCCTGACTCCTGCTTACAAGCAAAAAGTGGTCAGATGACGTGGATGCTACGCTACAGGACTGTTTTGATAACACAGACTGGAATGTGTTCCGGGATTCATCCAATGGCATTGAGGAGTATACCCTGATCATGTTCTCTCAACCAACTTCATGAGGTAGTCACCTTGAATGCATTTCACATAACAGGCGTGCCTTGTTAATGCTTCTTGATGCTTTTAACCAATCAAACTGTCTCTCATGAGGACCCCCATAGGAAAGGAAGACCCTGAGTTACCTCTGCTGCTGAGGATAAGTTCATTAGAGTTAACTGCACCTCAGATTGCAGCCCAAATAAATGCAGTGTTCAAGTAACAGACACATGTCAACATCATCTGTTCCGAGGAGACTGTGTGAATCAGCCCTTCATGGTCAAATTTCTGCAAAGGAACCACTACTAAAGGACAACAATAATAAGAAGAGACTTGCTTAGGCCAAGAAACCCGAGAAATTGACATTAGACCGGTGGAAATCTGTCCTTTAGTCTGAGTCCAAATTTGAGATTTTTGGTTTCAACTGCCGTGCCCTTGTGAAACTCAGAGTAGGTGAACGGATGATCTCCACATGTGTGGTTCCCACCGTGAAGCATGGAGGAGGTGTGATGGTCTGGGGGTGCTTTGCTGGTGACACTGTGATTAATTTAGAATTCAAGGCACACTTAACCAGCATGCCTACTACAGCATTCTGCAGTGATACGACATCCCATCTGGTTTGCGCTTAGTGGGACTATCATTTGTTTTTCAACAGAATAATGACCCAAAACACACCTCCAGGCTGTGTAACCAAATGCGAGTGATGGAGTGCTGCATCAGATGACCTGGCCTCCACAATCACCGGACCTCAACCCAATTGAGATGGTTTGGGATGGGTTGGACCGCAGAGTGAAGGAAAAGCAGCCAACAAGTGCTCAGCATATGTGGGAACTCCTCCAAAACTGTTGGAAAAGCATTCTAGGTGAAGCTGATTGAGAGAATACCGAGAGTGTTCAAAACTGTCATCAAGGCAAAGGGTGGCTACTTTGAAGAATATGAAATATATTTGTTTGATACTTTTTTGCTTACTACATGATTCCAAATGTTTTATTTCATAGTTTTGATGTCTTCACTGTTATTCTACAATGTAGAAAATAGTACAAATTAAGAAAAACCCTTGAATGAGTAAGTGTGTCCAAACATTGACTGGTACTAATATATAAATGTATTTAAAGAGAGAAAAAGGTGACATGGCCGATGGCGCATCGGCCTGTTAAGATATTTTTTCAAAATGTTTGCCCAATTTCTCTCTTATACTAATCTGCAATGAGCCATTTGAGGATCTGTGTGCAATGGCCAGCCCCCCTACCAAGATGGGCCGGCCCGGTTTTCTGATCGACTGAGATGATCACAAACTCAGTAACTCACATTGATCAGCAAAGAGACCTGCTCCGACTCTGAAATCAGTTAGGCAGACAAGATCATGGATCATGGGAAAGGGTGTGTATAAACTTAGAAAGAGCACATTCTACATTGTCACCTCACTCAAAAAGTCCTAATTTTAAGTGTGGCTTAAACCATGATTTCGTCAAACATTAAAATGCATCGTCATGATTCCTGTAATGAAAGTGTGCCCTGCACCTGCCCCTGTCTCCCTGTCTCAAAATTTCATCTGATTGTATAACATAACAACATTGCAATTGCGAGAAACACAGCTTTGGAAGCTTTGCCCCCTTGTCCCTGTTGAGGAGAGGAGGGTCTCAGCTTTCTGTAGGCATCTTTTATATTTCTCAACTATCAATATTCAGCTCAATAGCAACTATTTTACAACCAAGATATTGGATATGGCTTTGAGATATGGGGCTCTATTTTCAGGCAACACTGATAGGGATATTTAAGACTAATCAAAAGCTGGTTTTAGCGGTAACACAGTTGGTTATGGCATACATTTTGACAGTAGAAACGCAGCCTATCCAGCCGTGATGCACATTGCCCATATGTGCATGGAACAACAGTAGACTAATGTGCTTTTAATGTTTAGAAACATTTAAAAAATTGTTTTCTTTCCCCATTTTGTTTTATTTGATTAAAAACCAAGCATAGCCTCCCCTCTCAATAAAGGCTTTTTTAAAGTCTGCCCAATGCAGACTAAAAAAGTCTGCCCAAGTGAAAATAGAATAAATATGTTTGATACACCCCTGAACCTATAGCACTACTGCATGCACTTAAGTCACCATTGTGTTAGGTTTGTTAAAATAGAGCCCATGGAGAGGCACGTGCCTGACATGCACACTGGCCATTGCAAGGTTTCATGGGTAGTAGCCTACAACTGCAAAGTTATTTTAGGACATAACATTTACTGTTGGATCAATACATGGCTACTAGCAGTGGGTATTATATTTTAGAGTTAGCAATCTAGTTAAAACCTCGGACCCTTTTTTTCTGACCCTTTTTTTCAATTGTCGTCTAAAATGACATACCCAAATGTAACTGTCTGTAGCTCAGGAAGCAAGGATATGCATATACATGATACCTTTTGAAAGGAAACACTTTGAAGTTTGTGGAAATGTGAAATGTGAAATTAATGTAAGAGAATATAACACAGATCTGGTAAAAGATGATACAAACCAAAAAACATGCATTTTCTTTTTTTTCATCATCTTGCAAGAGTAAGGCCATAATATTGCAGTTAAGGTGTAATTTAGATTTTGGCCACTAGATGCAGCCTGTGTGCAAAGTTCAGATTGAGCCAATGAAGTATTGCAATACTGCACAGTATTTTGTATCAAGTCTGCCCAAATGTGCCGAATTGGTCAATTGATACATTTTCAACTACATAAATATAGAGAACATACAAAAATAATTTAAGTTTACATACCCAGGAATGTCATACATGATGGATCATTGAGCTTATACACTAACTTTCACACATCTAGATGGCTGGGCGGGGTGGGTGTGGAGCCAGAGATAGCAGGGGTTCAAACTACAGAACCCAGTTCCTACATTTGAATATACAAATGGATTTTTATCAAACAAAACAATGCTAAAAAAAAATATGGGACCCTCAGGATGAAAAATCAGAACAATATTTAAGATTGAATTACTGAATGTAAGTACATTACCTTTACCTTCAGAGGTGAATGTATCAAACCAGTTAAACGTTTTTGTTGTTGTGTGCACTCTCCTCAAACAATAGTATGGTATTTTTCACTGTAATAGCTACTGTAAATTGGACAGTGCAGTTAGATTAAGAAGAATTTAATATTTCTGCCCATATAAGACATGTCTATGTCCTGAAAAGTTTGCTTTTACTTACGTCATTCTAGTCACATTAGCGCATGTTAGCCTCAACTGTCCCACAATAGGGACCCCGATCCCGTAGAGGTTTTTAATGGCTGCCTCCTCCCTCTGCCCACGTTGTGATGCTGACATCGGCACACTGGGCAGCAGGATATGTTGCACATATTGTTGATGTACAGTGAGTCAGTTCTTTACTGAACAAGGCTGATTCATTGTAAAACCAGTACTGCAACTCCCCCCTCTCTCTTTCTCCCCCCTCCAAAGAGGAAGGTTGAAAGCCATGCATCGAAACACAACCCTGCCAAGCCGTACTGCCGGAGGAAACACCGTACAACTGGTGACAGGCATGTGCCCGGCCTGTCACAAGGAGTCGCTAGAGTGCAATGGGACAAGGACATCCCAGCCAGCTTAACCCTCCCCTAACCCAGACAACACTGGGCCACCTCGTCAGTCTCCTGGTCTCGGCTAGCTGCGAGACAGCCTGGGATCGAACCTGGGTCTGTAGTGACCCCTTTAGCACTGTGATGCAGTGCCTTAGACTGCTGCGCCACTCAGGAGGCACTAGAGTCCTATTTTGACAGTGGAGTATAGCAACTATAGTCTAACAAAATTAATGACAATCACTGGATTATGTTGCACAAAATATATTGAGTCATGCATTCCTGCTTGGATGCGTTAGATGAAACAACTTATTACACTTCTTAATAAACCACTATGAATTACTTTTTGAGATGATTACTCATGATCTAGGTCCTACCAAATCATGGGCTGGTGCCACCAACTGTAACTGGGGATGAGTTGGCAGTGCTTTCGGTGATGTGGGCTGGTGTGGATAAAATGCTAGGGTCGAATTCTTGTCCCTGTCAGCCGCTGGCAGAGCCTGAAGAAGAAGAAGCTGCTCCAGAACATTGCCCTATAGTCCAGGATGTTGGTCCATATGCTCACGTTCTCCCCACGGCCACTGACTGCTCTGGTTCTGCTGTCCACATCTATGTGAGTGTCAATAAGGGCAAAGAATCCTCAGAAAAAGGTGTCCATTGAACCTCCACTCGGTGCCACTCTGACACAGTTTCCTCAGGACAGAAGTAGGCTGACCTTATGGTCCAGGCCAGGGAACGGTCTCTCACTCTTACGAAGGCTGTATTGTGTTGGGGAATCAGTAATCCGACCACACTCCTCCTCTCAACGTGTGAATTGAATGTCCCTGTATGTTTTGAATAATGTATCTACAGTCCTGGAAAGAAGAATAACACATACAGACAGTCAGACAGAGGTCATAGCCAGCCACCACATTGCATAACATGTTATTGTGTTTCAGTACAACATTTATAATCCGTGCAGGCTGTCATTAATTGTGTTGTATTATCATGTCAAGAGGATGAAGGGAGGAAAATAGTTGTGTACCTGTGTTGTATGTCAATGATTCCCTTCTATATATTTTAGTCTACAGGGAGGGACAGACAGACATCATAATTATGAACATTTTCAACATTATGAAATTAGTCTTTTGAGTCAAAGTCCCTGTGTTGCACACATAAACGCACATGCAAGCACCAACGCAGGCACGCATGCACACACACACTCCCAGACACACTCCCACCCACTGCCACTCCACACATTTTTTTTAAATCCACATTACGAAGAATTCACATCCTCAGGTTCCCAATCTGTCTCTTTCCAATAAGGACACAGATGTCACACTACTGGCATCTAATGTCTCCCCACTGGACACAGAAGACAATAAATGGTGTATTCCACATTGGTTCAACATTGTTTCCACTGCATTTCAATGAAACTATGTTGATTCAACCAGTGTGTTCCCAGTGGTTCACTACTCCTAAACCATCGACAGCCATATGTTCTGGAGACTTCCCACGAAGGAGGAATCAATCTATTCTGGGCATCAACTACCAGCTAAAGAGGAGTGGTATGTCCTTGAGTGGTCGATCATCTGATATTCCCTGTACAGTCAAAATTAGTGGAAATTATGTAACAACCAATCGTATTGCAATGCATAATTTAAACCTTACAACACTACACAGATATCTTGCAGCTGTCATGTTGTACCTTTTCCTGTGGACTTGGACTGGCTGGCTGCCACAGTGGTCATGTCAGATGGCAGACCTACATACACCCCGCCATAGTTCCTGAGAGAGGTAGTATGAAAAAAGATCCACAGTCACATGACATCCAGACACTAAACCGTGGCAGACTCTCACCAACGACAGGGTATGATGTGTGTTAGCACTGCAGTGTGTGTGTACAGAATGTAACCAAAACACATTAAGGAAGCAACAGTCCCAGAGATGATTTCCGGACACTGCAGTGTGTGTGTACAGAATGTAACCAAAACACATTAAGGAAGCAACAGTCCCAGAGATGATTTCCGGACGTCAAAAACACAAATATTTTGGAAGTTGAAATCAGGTGCATCTTAGGTGCTGAATGAAAGGTGAAGACATCTTCCGCAGATGTAAAAAATAAACTCACATGTCCAGACATTGAAAATAAGTCATTTTTAATGACAGAAAACACATATTTTCTGTTATTGATTCTACAGCAAAATTTTAACTGCTATACATTATCAATAAGAATAACCAACAGATCAGTTAATCTACAATAACATTCTTAGTAATGGTTACAAACATCTTTCTTTCTTTCTTTTTATAACTGTGATGTTTTTATTTATCTACCTTAGTTGAATGCACTGACTGTAAGTCACTCTTGATAAGAGTGTTTGCTGAATGACCAAAATGTAAAAACAAACACGTGCAAAGCATGCTGGGTATTATTCCAAACAAGTACAAATTTTATCGGTGCAGACCAGATCCAAATCTGAACAAATCATAGACGTCAAGTCTATGTTTCACAAGTTTGAACAACACAGTACTGTACGGCACAGAAGAGCACAGTACAATACAATAGTTTAATTCAGTAGAGTACAGCACAGAAGAGCAGAGTACAATAGAGTAGAGTATAGATAGTACTGTATTGTTTAATTCAGTAGATTAGAGTACAGTAGTGTACAGCACAGAAGAGCACAGTACAGTAGAGTATGGGTATAGTTTAATTCAGAGTACAGTATAGTTAAGTAAAGTAGAGTACAATACAGTACACTATACTTTACTGTACTCTACTGTATTGTACTGTACTGTTCTTTACTGTGTACTGTAATGTACTTTGCCTTGCTCTACTGTACTGTACTGTGTTGTCCAAACATAGACATCTATAATTGGTTCAGATTTGGTGCAGTCCGGACCAAATCTGAAACAATTATAGACGTATATGTTTTGGCCAAATATAGGTCCGTCCGAACCAGACAACTGTGGACGTTGAAATCAAGGCCGGACGGTATATGCTTAATGTGATCTAATGACGGTAAAAACACACATGGTTTGGCTTGTGTTTGGGCTAAACCTTTTGCAGTGTAGTAGGACGATAGGACAATCACTTACCTTCTTTTCTCATCGTCTGGTGAGGGTTCTTCTGTCCTGATTAAGACAATAACCACAGATCAGCTAACATGACCGGATAGAATGCTCAAAGCACAAACATATTGTACATAACAGCCAACACGTCACAGATAATGTATTAATATAGTTGACCTGGATTGTGAATGTGACTTTATTATGAGATGGGTAACACTTGGGGTGGCAGGTGGCCTAGTGTTTGGAGCGTTGGACTAGTAACTGAAAGGTTGCAAGATGAAATTCCTGAGCTGACCAGGTAAAAATCTGTAGTTCTGCCCCTGAACAAGGCAGTTAACCCACTGTTCCTAGGCCGTCATTGAAAATAAGAATTTGTTCTTAACTGACTTGCTTAGTTAAATAACGGAAAAATAAATAAAAACTTGATACAGTGGTTCTGTGAGGCCACTGATCATAGGGAACCAACAATGTGGATGATGGTTTTCTACCTACAATGAATGGAGGTGAAATGGTCACTGGACTATGCCATGGACATTGTCACGTTTCTTCTCTGTCCACAAAAGAGGCATGAAAAAATAAGTGTACATGTCGTGTCTGTGTGACAATGGGGCATTGTAGGCCTGGAGGTGTGTGACTGACTGGCTGTGGTTGGCAGTGTGCTGCTGTCAGGGTTCTGGATTGAGCACTCTAACTGCTCAGATGTTTATTATAAAACACACACACTGAATTATTTTTTTTAAATTGGGGAAATGGCTGCCTCCTCCCTCTGCCCACGTTGTGATGCTGACAGTGGCACACTGCGTCTGGTGGAGGACAGGGCAGCAGGATGTGTTGCACATATTGTTGATGTACAGTGAGTCAGTTCTTTACTGAACAAGGCTGATTTTATTGTAAAACCAGTACTGTTAACATATTTTCATTTCTCTACACACTAATATTCTATTCATAAAAGAGTTGAAGGTCTTGATATGAAAGACAACATTTTACCAGAGGATTCACATGAAATGTTTGCATCGTACAAATACCATATTTGAAAGTAGGCATTATGAGGTATTGCAAGGGAATATCAGTTTAAGATACATACATGTAATAGACCTTTTTGACTTAAAACAGATTACATTACATTTCTCTCATTCTTTCCCTCCCTCTCTATATCATCTTTCTTCCCCCCTCTCGCTTTCTCTCTCTATTATCTTTCTCCCCCCTCTCTCTTTCTCCCCCCTCTCTTTCTCCCCACTCTCTATTATCTTTCTCCCCACTCGCTCTCTATCTTTCTCCCCACTCTCTCTCTATTACCTTTCACCCCCTCTCTCTTTGTCCCCCCTCTCTCTATTATCTTTCTCCCCCTCTCTCTTTCTCCCCCCTCCCTCTATTATCTTTCTCCCCCTCTCTCTTTCTCCCCCTCTCTCTCTATTATCTTTCTCCCGCCCTCTCTTTCTCCCCACTCTCTCTATTATCTTTCTCCCCCTCTCTCTCTCTTCCCCTCTCTCTTTATCTTTCTCCCCCTCTCTCTCTCTACCCCCTCTCTCTCTATTATCTTTCCCCCTCTCTCTCTCTATTATCTTTCTCCCCACTCTCTCTCTATTATCTTTCTCCCCACTCTCTCTATTATCTTTCCCCCCCTCTCTTTCTCCCCACTCTCTCTATTATCTTTCTCCCCCCTCTCTTTCTCCCCACTCTCTCTATTATCTTTCTCCCCCCTCTCTCTTTCTCCCAACTCTCTCTATTATCTTTCTCCCTCTTCTCTCTTTCTCCCCTCTCTCTCTATTATCTTTCTCCCCCCTCTCTTTCTCCCCACTCTCTCTATTATCTTTCTCCCCCCTCTCTCTTTCTCCCCACTCTCTCTATTATCTTTCTCCCCCTTCTCTCTTTCTCCACTCTCTCTCTATTATCTTTCTCCCCCTCTCTCTCTATTATCTTTCTCCCCACTCTTTCTCTCTATTATCTTTCTACCCACTCTCTCTCTCTCTATTATCTTTCTCCCCCTCTCTCTTTCTCCCACTCTCTATCTATTATCTTTATCCCCCTCTCTCTTTCTCCCCACTCTCTCTCTCTCTCTCTATTATCGTTCTCCCCACTCTCTCTCTCTCTCTCTATTATCTTTCTCCCCCCTCTCTCTTTCTCCCACTCTCTCTCTATTGTCTTTATCCCCCCTCTCTCTTTCTCCCCCCTCTCTCTCTATTGTCTTTCTCCCCCTCTCTCTCTATTATCTTTCTCCCCACTCGCTCTCTATCTTTCTCCCCACTCTCTCTCTATTATCTTTCTCCCCCTCTCTCTTTCTCCCCCTCTCTCTATTATCTTTCTCCCCCTCTCTCTTTCTCCACTCTCTCTCTATTATCTTTCTCCCCCTCTCTCTCTATTATCTTTCTCCCCACTCTTTCTCTCTATTATCTTTCTACCCACTCTCTCTCTCTCTATTATCTTTCTCCCCCTCTCTCTTTCTCCCACTCTCTATATATTATCTTTATCCCCCTCTCTCTTTCTCCCCACTCTCTCTCTCTCTCTCTATTATCGTTCTCCCCACTCTCTCTCTCTCTCTCTATTATCTTTCTCCCCCCTCTCTCTTTCTCCCACTCTCTCTCTATTGTCTTTATCCCCCCTCTCTCTTTCTCCCCCCTCTCTCCCTATTGTCTTTCTCCCCCTCTCTCTCTATTATCTTTCTCCCCACTCGCTCTCTATCTTTCTCCCCACTCTCTCTCTATTATCTTTCACCCCTCTCTCTTTCTCCCCCTCTCTCTATTATCTTTCTCCCCCTCTCTCTTTCTCCCACTCTCTCTCTATTATCTTTCTCCCCCTCTCTCTCTATTGTCTTTCTCCCCACTCTCTCTCTATTATCTTTCTCCCCACACTCTCTATTATCTTTCTCCCCACTCTCTCTTTCTCCCCCTCTCTCTCTATTATCTTTCTCCCCACTCGCTCTCTCTTTCTCCCCACTCTCTCTCTATTATCTTTCTCCCCCTCTCTCTTTCTCCCCCTCTCTCTATTATCTTTCTCCCCCTCTCTCTTTCTCCACTCTCTCTCTATTATCTTTCTCCCCCTCTCTCTCTATTGTCTTTCTCCCCACTCTCTCTCTATTATCTTTCTCCCCACACTCTCTATTATCTTTCTCCCCACTCTCTCTTTCTCCCACTCTCTCTCTATTATCTTTATCCCCCTCTCTCTTTCTCCCCCCTCTCTCTTTCTCCCCCCTCTCTCTCTATTGTCTTTATCCCCCCTCTCTCTTTCTCCCCCTCTCTCTCTATTGTCTTTCTCCCCCTCTCTCTCTATTGTCTTTCTCACCCTCTCTCTCTCTCTATTGTCTTTCTCACCCTCTCTCTCTATTGTCTTTCTCCCCCTCTCTCTCTATTGTCTTTCTCCCCACTCTCTCTCTCTATTATCTTTCTCCCCACTCTCTCTCTCTATCTTTATCCCCCCTCTCTCTTTCTCCCCCTCTCTCTCTATTGTCTTTCTCCCCCTCTCTCTATTATCTTTCTCCCCCTCTCTCTCTATTATCTTTCTCCCCACTCTCTCTTTCTCCCCACTCTCTCTCTATTGTCTTTCTCCCCCTCTCTCTCTATTGTCTTTCTCCCCCTCTCTCTCTTTCTCCCCACTCTCTCTCTTATCTTTCTCCCCCTCTCTCTCTATTGTCTTTCTCCCCCTCTCTCTCTTTCTCCCCACTCTCTCTCTTATCTTTCTCCCCCTCTCTCTCTATAGTCTTTCTCCCCCCTCTCTCTTTCTCCCCACTCTCTCTATTATCTTTCTCCCCCTCTCTCTTTCTCCCCCCTCTCTCTCTATTGTCTTTCTCCCCACTCGCTCTCTCTTTCTCCCCACTCTCTCTCTATTATCTTTCTCCCCCTCTCTCTTTCTCCCCCTCTCTCTTTCTCCCACTCTCTCTCTATTATCTTTCTCCCCCTCTCTCTCTATTGTCTTTCTCCCCACTCTCTCTCTATTATCTTTCTCCCCACTCTCTCTCTCTATCTTTATCCCCCCTCTCTCTTTCTCCCCACTCTCTCTATTATCTTTCTCCCCCCTCTCTCTTTCTCCCCCCTCTCTCTCTATTGTCTTTCTCCCCCACTCTCTCTATTATCTTTCTCCCCCCTCTCTCTTTCTCCCCCCTCTCTCTCTATTGTCTTTCTCCCCCACTCTCTCTATTATCTTTCTCCCCCTCTCTCTATTATCTTTCTCCCCCTCTCTCTCTATTGTCTTTCTCCCCCTCTCTCTCTATTGTCTTTCTCCCCCTTTCTCTCTATTGTCTTTCTCCCCCTCTCTCTATTGTCTTTCTCCCCCTCTCTCTCTTTCTCCCCACTCTCTTTCTATTATCTTTCTCCCCCTCTCTCTTTCTCCCCCTCTCTCTCTATTGTCTTTCTCCCCTCCTCTCTCTATTATCTTTCTCCCTCCTCTCTCTTTCTCCCCACTCTCTCTCTATAGTCTTTCTCCCCCCTCTCTCTTTCTCCCCACTCTCTTTCTATCATCTTTCTCCCCCTCTCTCTTTCTCCCCCCTCTCTCTTTCTCCCCACTCTCTTTCTATTATCTTTCTCCCCCTCTCTCTTTCTCCCCCTCTCTCTCTCTATCTTTCTGCCCACTCTCTCTCTCCCCACTCTCCCTTTCTCCCCACTCTCTCTCCCCCACTCTCGCTTTCTCCTCCCTGTTGTCTATAAATATTTTTCTCACACTCTCCTCTCTCTCTGTGCTGTACACTAAGAAGGCAACACCTTGTTGAGTCTATGAAGGAGTAATCGGATGAGACGGTTGCTGTACTTACACATCTTTGGAAGTTTCTGCAGGTCCTGTGAACTCAATAAAAATACAAATAATATATGCTACATGACGTGTGGAATAAAATAGAAAAGTACATTTTATTTGTGAGGCTGCTGATTTGAGGTGGTCTTGTCTCACAGCGAGTCCACTCAACAAGCCCACATTTACACATTTACTCATCCATTCACACTGTCTATCTCTCCTGTTTGTTCTGTTTGCCTGCTTTATCTATAGCAGGGCTGTTCAATTTCGGTCCTGGAGGGCCAAAACACTTCTGGTGTTCATCCTCTTCTTCTAATAAGGGACTGATTCAGACCTGGGACACCAGGGGAGTGCAATTAACCACCAGGTAGAAGCAAAAAACAGAAGTGTTTCGGCCCTCCAGGACCGGAGTTGAACAGCCCTAATTTATAGGGATGTAGTGCATTGCATACAGATGTAGCAGACACGACAAACTCTGTCTTTAAAGAATCCTTACCATCCACAATATCAGTAACCACAGAGCAGACAGAATCATTGACAGCTAATCACTGTACCCATCTCTACAGTACCTTTCTGATGCTATCGGAAATGCCATAGGCTCCATACATCACTACTAACACAACTACCTGACTTAACAGCTCCCTTTCCACTCTTAGAAGATGTTACAGAAATCAATGCGCCACAGCTTAATGAACACCACTGTAAGGCAGTGCTCAATCCAGAACCCACTATCAGAAATGCCATAGGCTCCATACATCACTACTAACACAACTACCTGACTTAACAGCTCCCTTTCCACTCTTAGAAGATGTTACAGAAATCAATGCGCCACAGCTTAATGAACACCACTGTAAGGCAGTGCTCAATCCAGAACCCACTATCGGAAATGCCATAGGCTCCATACATCACTACTAACACAACTACCTGACTTAACAGCTCCCTTTCCACTCTTAGAAGATGTTACAGAAATCAATGCGCCACAGCTTAATGAACACCACTGTAAGGCAGTGCTCAATCCAGAACCCACTGTAAGGCAGTGCTCAATCCAGAACCCACTGTAAGGCAGTGCTCAATCCAGAACCCACTGTAAGGCAGTTCTCAATCCAGAAACCATTGTAAGGCAGTGCTCAATCCAGAACCCACTGTAAGGCAGTGTTCAATCCAGAAACCATTGTAAGGCAGTGCTCAATCCAGAACGCATTGTAAGGCAGTGCTCAATCCAGAACCCACTGTAAGGCAGTGCTCAATCCAGAACGCCACTGTAAGGCAGTGCTCAATCCAGAACGCATTGTAAGGCAGTGCTCAATCCAGAACGCATTGTAAGGCAGTGCTCAATCCAGAACCCACTGTAAGGCAGTGCTCAATCCAGAACCCACTGTAAGGCAGTGGTCAATCCAGAAGCCATTGTAAGGCAGTGCTCAATCCAGAACTCACTGTAAGGCAGTGCTCAATCCAGAACCCATTGTAAGGCAGTGCTCAATCCAGAACCCATTGTAAGGCAGTGCTCAATCCAGAACACACTGTAAGGCAGTGCTCAATCCAGAACGCCACTGTAAGGCAGTGCTCAATCCAGAACGCATTGTAAGGCAGTGCTCAATCCAGAACCCACTGTAAGGCAGTGCTCAATCCAGAACCCACTGTAAGGCAGTTCTCAATCCAGAAACCATTGTAAGGCAGTGCTCAATCCAGAACCCACTGTAAGGCAGTGTTCAATCCAGAAACCATTCTAAGGCAGTGCTCAATCCAGAACCCATTGTAAGGCAGTTCTCAATCCAGAAACCATTGTAAGGCAGTGCTCAATCCAGAACCCATTGTAAGGCAGTGCTCAATCCAGAACCCACTGTAAGGCAGTGTTCAATCCAAAACCCACTGTAAGGCAGTGCTCAATCCAGAACCCATTGTAAGGCAGTGCTCAATCCAGAACCCACTGTAAGGCAGTGCTCAACCCAGAACGCCACTGTAAGGCAGTGCTCAATCCAGAACGCATTGTAAGGCAGTGCTCAATCCAGAACCCATTGTAAGGCAGTGCTCAATCCAGAACCCATTGTAAGGCAGTGCTCAATCCAGAACCCATTGTAAGGCAGTGCTCAATCCAGAACCCATTGTAAGGCAGTGCTCAACCCAGAACCCATTGTAAGGCAGTGAAAGAGCACTGTGGGTGATGTTGGCTGGATGAGCTCGTAGGGCTGTCTGTGATTTGATAGTTGTTGGTGGCTTTCGAGTGGCACTCCAGAGCTCTCCTGGGGGGACTGTATGTACCAACTCCACGTCACACAGAGAGGGACCTTGATATGGACGTTTAGGACATGTAGGGCCAGAGTGAGAGACAGGTAGAGGCCGCAGCGCAGATAGGACTTGCTCTGGGAGAGAGGAGGGAGAAGGTTGGACTGGCTCTGAAAGAGAGGAGGGGTCGGGAGGGTTGGACTGGCTCTGAAAGAGAGGAGGGGTAGGGAGGGTTGGACTGGCTCTTACAGAGAGGAGTGGTAGGGGGTGTTGGACTGACTCTGAAAGAGAGGAGAGGTACGGAGGGTTGGACAGGCTCTGAGGGAGAAGGAGAGAGCGAGGGTTGGACGGGCTCTGAGAGAGGGGTAAGGTTGGACTTGCTCTGACAGAGAGGAGGGGTAGGGAGGGTTGGACTGGTTCAGAGGAAGAGAAGGGATAGAGTGGGTTGGACTGGCTCTGAGAGAGAGTATAGGCTCTGACAGAGAAGAGATAGGAAGGGTTGGACTGGCTTTGAGAGAGATGATAGGCTCGGACAGAGGAGATATAGGAAGGGTTGGACAGGCTCTGGCAGAGGGATAGGGAGAGTTGGACAGGCTCTGAGAGAGAGAGGAGAGGGATAGGGAGGGTTGGACTGGCCCTGACAGGGATAGGGAGGGTTGGACTGGCTCTGATAGAGGGATAGGGAGGGTTGGACTGGTTCTGACAAAGAGAGAGGAGGGATAGGGAGGGTTGGACTGGTTCTGGGAGAGGAGGGATAGGGAGGTTTGGACTGGCTCTGACAGAGGGAAAGGAAGGGTTGGACAGGCTCTGATAGAGAAGGGATAGGGAAGGCTGGATCTGTATTATGGAGGTTGTCAGAGAAATGTAGAGGTCATAACAACCTGCACTGGCTCTGGGAGAAAGGACGGATAGAGAGAGTTGGACCTTTAGAAAGGGTTGGATCTTGATGGATATCAGGTATACTCTGTATCAAAGGCAGCTAACTTTGAGAAACAAGGGTCAAATAGACCAACAGCTTACAGTGGATGTAACTGGAAGGAGTTTCAGTGGACATAGTTTACAGTGGACAGAGATTACAGTGGATGCAGTTTACAGTGGACAGAGAATACAGTGGACTCAGTTTACAGTGGACGGAGAATACAGTGGACTCGGTTTACAGTGGACGTAGTTTGCGGTGGACGTAGTTTGCGGTGGACGGAGTTGGCGGTGGACGGAGTTGGCCGTGGACGGAGTTTACAGTGGACATAGTTTATGTCAGGTCGTTTGCATCATGTAGCTATGATCATACATCATCGAGCATGCTGTATTCTACACCGTATTAATTTATATTACATCACAAAATGAGTTCCATTCCAGTCCATTCAATCACCTTCTTCATCTGTTACTAAATTCCTAGAAATTATCCATTTAAATTGTCTTTATTCACTTTCCTCATCTGCGTCTAAATTATTAGAAACACAATATTTTCTATTTTATTATGCAAGTAATTAAATGTTCTGTATTCACTGCTGCGTCTCAAGAATCTGTCCTTGTATCAAAAGGAACATTAGTGCACTTTTAAAAACCAGGTAATGAAACCACCTCCCCCATCCTCCATCTCCTCTGTTACCACACAACATGACATTGACAAAGAGTGTACACCTACGGAGGCCATACTTGTTAACTTTAGTTTGCGTTTAAGCGTCAGCCAATAAAAATTGTCCACATAGTTGCTTGTGATCAAAGGCTATATGTTAACTGTTCAGAATTTGAACTGTATATAATCATGGCCACCTGGTGAGGTTAGCTAATGGCAAAATGTGCCATGTCATGTAATAGGAACAGCTAAAATGTAGCCTCAACTACGTTGACAATTTTAATTGGCTGATGCTTAAACTTTTTCTCATGTTTGCAAGTATGGCCCTGTTGTGTCCCAATGCTATTCTAAAATGGTGTCCATCTACTAATACGTATGTTAAATATGAAATGTGCATCTCCCAATTCACAACAAACACCACCATGTTATCCTCATCTATAGAAGACGAGACCAAAGCCATTATACAGTAACAATGCAAGTGGAGAAGAAAGAGTGGCCATTTCACAACCCTTAGAAAATCGTATTCATTATTAAGAAGGCTCAGATCTGGTTTCACAAGAGGAGGGATGAGAAGCACAATATCCAGTACATTTAGGAAGTCACAGTCCTATTTAGCTGGACAAACACATGAGTGTGGAATAAAGACGGACTGGGAATCGAAACTTCCATTATAAAGATAAAACATTAGACAACAGGTTGTTAGGAGAATTTAACCAGACTCACATATAGGATATAACTGGTAATACAACTGGTAATTTGACCTCACAGCTGTGTTGTGCAACACTGCTGATATGATCACACTTAGTCTACAGTCTACAGTACTAACGATTCCGATACTGTCATGGATGGGTGTAGTGTCATTTTAGCATTGGCCAAATTTAGGTTGCCAATAAACTATAAAAAAATCCCCTAGACCTTTGTTTTGAATAATGACAGATATCTGTGACAGAAAAGGGCAGCCTCTACCACACACACTTATCATAAATCAAATCAAATTGTATTTGTCACATACACATGGTTAGCAGATGTTAATGCGAGTGTAGCAAAATGCTTGTGCTTCTAGTTCCGACAATTACGTAATAACCAACGAGTAATCTAACCTAATAATTCCAAAACTATTACCTTATACACACAAGTGTAAAGGGATAAAGAATATGTACATAAAGATATATGAATGAGTGATGGTACAGAGCGGCATAGGCAAGATACAGTAGATGGTATCGAGTACAGTATATACATATGAGATGAGTAATGTAGGGTATGTAAACATTATATTAAGTGGTATTATTTAAAGTGGCTAGTGATACATTTTTACATCAATTTCCATTATTAAAGTGGCTGGAGTTGAGTCGGTGTGTTGGCAGCAGCCACTCAATGTTAGTGGTGGCTGTTTAACAGTCTGATGGCCTTGAGATAGAAGCTGTTTTTTCAGTCTCTCGGTCCCTGCTTTGATGCACCTGTACTGACCACGCCTTCTGCATGATAGTTGGGGTGAACAGGTAGTGGCTCGGGTGGTTGTTGTCCTTGATGATCTTTATGGCCTTCCTGTGACATCGGGTCATGTAGGTGTCCTGGAGTTTAGGTGTCCAGGTAGTTTGCCCCCGGTGATGCGTTGTGCAGACCTCACTACCCTCTGGAGAGCCTTACGGTTGTGGGCGGAGCAGTTGCCGTACCAGGCGGTGATACAGCCCGACAGGATGCTCTCGATTGTGTATCTGTAGAGGTTTGTGAGTGCTTTTGGTGACAAGACAAATTTCTTCAGCCTCCTGAGGTTGAAGAGGCGCTGCTGCGCCTTCTTCACAACGCTGTCTGTGTGGGTGGACCAATTCAGTTTGTCCGTGATGTGTACGCCGAGGAACTTAAAACATATTATTTTCCTGACACCACACTCCGAGGGACCTCACCTCCTCCCTGTCGTCGTTGTTGGGAATCAAGCCTACCACTGTAGTGTCGTCCGCAAACTTGATGATTGAGTTGGAGGCGTGCATGGCCAAGCTATCGTGGGTGAACAGGGAGTACAGGATGGGGCTCAGAATGCACCCTTGTGGGGCACCAGTGTTGAGGATCAGTGGGGTGGAGATGTTTTTACCTACCCTCACCACCTGGGGGCGGCCCGTCAGGAAGTCCAGTACCCAGTTGCACAGGGCGGTGTCGAGACCCAGGGTCTCGAGCTTGATGACGAGTTTGGAGGGTACTATGGTGTTAAATGCTGAGCTGTAGTCAATGAACAGCATTCTCACATAGGTATTCCTCTTGTCCAGATGGGTTAGGGCAGTGTGCAGTGTGGTTGCGATTGCGTCGTCTGTGGACCTATTTGGGCGGTAAGCAAAATTGGAGTGGGTCTAGGGTGTCAGGTAGGGTGGAGGTGATATGGTCCTTGACTAGTCTCTCAAAGCACTTCATGATGACGGAAGTGAGTGCTACGGGGCGGTAGTCATTTAGCTCAGTTACCTTAGCTTTCTTAATGACATTGTCACATGTCTTCACATCCTTGTCCCTGAGCTGGAGATTCACCTCTAACTGTGGGCTTAAAGATCCTTCACAGAGAATCTCCCACATATTTCCATTATATAACATAAATAATCATAATTCTCACGTCAAGTTCACATTATTTTCCCCTGGGGACTCCTTTTTTTTTTTGACCTTTATTTAACCAGGTAGGCTGCGACCTGGCCAAGATAAAGCATAGCAGTGTGAACAGACAACACAGAGTTACACATGGAGTAAACAATAAACAAGTCAATAACACAGTAGAAAAAAAGAGAGTCTATATACATTGTGTGCAAAAGGCATGAGGAGGTAGGCGTATAATTACAATTTTGCACTGGAGTGATAAATGATCAGATGGTCATGTACAGGTAGAGATATTGGTGTGCAAAAGAGCAGAAAAGTAAATAAATAAATAAATAACAGTATGGGGATGAGGTAGGTAAAATTGGGTGGGCTATTTACCGATAGACTATGTACAGCTGCAGCGATCGGTTAGCTGCTCAGATAGCAGATGTTTGAAGTTGGTGAGGGAGATAAAAGTCTCCAACTTCAGCGATTTTTGCAATTCGTTCCAGTCCTTACTGTGAACTAGGGTAGAGTCAGAGAAGCGAAAACATGAAGCTGTTTGTCCCATTAGCTTCCTGGGGTTCTGTTAGACAAGGAGCCTGTCTGATCTTTTCTGATTAGCTATATATATATATATATATATATATATATATATATATATATATATATATATATATATATATATATATGCACACACACACACACTCTGATGCTTTGCTGGTTATTGAGCTAATTCCACAGGCACTCTGATTCTATTACCATCATTTTATGACCGCAGCAGCAGCCTATGAAAAAATCTCCAATCTCAGAAATACAACAGACATTTTATTCAGTCATTCAGTCTTTGCTCATGGCAATGAACGGTAGTGTATTAACCAGGAACATTCACGAGTAAGACTTTAAGGTATTTGAACAGTAAAAGGTGTCCTTTTTGGGCTTTTGATGAATGAAACCAGGATAAAGAGTGAGCATTTCAAAAGGAGCAGAGGACAACCAGCATCAATCACCTGAAGAAATAGAAGACTAGCTGCTGAGATGCCAAAATGCTGTCTTTCTTTCATCCACATCCCATTGAGAAAGAGATGGCATAAATATAAGTGAAACTGTAAAACACACACACACACACACAGCCTATACCTATCTTTGTAAGCTTTTCAGATTTAAATTCCTAAAGACACTTTGCTGTCTCCTGACCACCAGGGGTCAAAGTCTGAGCTAAAGACCGCTGTTCACCCTTGAGACCTCCATACAAAATTCAGGAAACAACTGTATAAGCATGCCCACACAAACATGCAGAAAGAGCAGGAATGACCCTAACACAACATCCCCTCCCTTGGGCATGAACCCTCCTGTCTCTCTCTCTCTCTCTCTCTCTCACACACACACACACACACACACACACACACACACACACACACACACACACACACACACACACACACACACACACACACACACACACACACACACACACACACACACACACACACACACACACACACACACACACACACACAGTGTATGTTCTGGAACAAGAACACTCACCCCCTCCAGACGTGCTGGCGGCTGAGGAATTGCCACAACCCATTCTGCATGGATGCAGCTATCGTCCAAGAAAACGAGAGGAGCTCAAAGAGGAGGGAAAGGAGAAAAGAGAAACAGCCATGTGGAGATGGAAACAGATGAAAGAGGGATGAAAGAAGGAGTTGTCTCTCAGTCACACTGATTTCCTATTTGGTGGTAGGCTCCTGCGCTCTGTGTCCATCCCTCCTGCAGAACTAAACTGAGTGGTGTGTGAAAGCATGGAGATGCTGTTATATACACAGAGGGAGGGGGAGAGAGAGAAAGACCGAGAGAGAGAGAGATGCTCTGCCCTCATATGATTTTCTCTTTTTCTCCACCCTGACAGGGTTGCCCAGGAAACGGGAGAATGGGGAGGAGGGTGTGGAGCAAGTAGGCCAATGGAGCTCCCAGTTTGGTAAGGAACAAATTATTTATTTAAAAAGGGGACATTATCAATGTTCCAGCTTGTATGTGTGGCTTTCCAAATTCCTGATATGGTAACATGCATGTTAAAATAGCTGAAAAGCATAATCCATTGACACTCAAAGCCCGAAAGCCTTTGAGAAGCCTGACATATCTCACAAATAATATTGTCTTCAAAACCTTCAACTGGGGTCAAACTAAGTTCAGCGTTGTGTGATCCTCTTATAAAGCACAACAGCTCCACTAGCCTTTCCTTCTCTGAATGTTTTATTATGTTTCACAAGCCATTTTGGTAACAAGACCTGAGCTTGGATAACTTGCTGTGTACAACTAGCCTACTAGATTACTCTCAGGGCTCAAATTCCATGGAACCCGCATTGCAGTATTTACGCAATAGCTTCTTTCCCTATGGTCAAATAGACACTATACAAAAAACTAGCTACCACTATCAGATAGCCTTTCCTCACAGGTAAATGCATCCAGTTTTCACAATAACATGTGTGTGCATTGGCAGTAGTTTGTAGGCACAGTAAACCAAAATAACCTGTGAAAGCTACTCATCCCCCTTAAGATAATGGTTCTTATGGTTTCCCGTAGCAACAATGTTCTATTTTTCTGGTCACATATTGTTTCAGGTGTTGATGATACAGGGTTTTGTAATGTCTGGATTCCTTGCTTAAAATGAGCTGGAGCTATGTAGTCCAATTCCTTAATAAATACAGATGTCCTCTGTCCTCTACAAACCCTGAGGGTAGAACTTTCATTAACTCTGGGTGCACAGGCATACACACACACACACACACACACACACACACACACACACACACACACACACACACAGAAGCTGCAGTCATGAGATCATGAGAATTAAGCTGAATATGCATTGACTGTGAGTGAAGATAAATCCATTATGTCCACATCATCAATGAACAAACTATCATGGTTCAAACACACCATGACAGTCATGAAGAGGGCACGACAGCGCCTATTCCCCCTCAGGAGACTGAAAAGATTTGGCATGGGTCCTCAGATCCTCAAACAGTTCTACAGCTGCACCATCAAGAGCATCCCGACTGGTTGCATCCCCTCCTGGTATGGCAACTGTTCGGCCCCCGACCGCAATGCGCTACAGAGGATAGTGAGTACGGCCCAGTACATCACATTTTACATTTACATTTAAGTCATTTAGCAGACGCTCTTATCCAGAGCGACTTACAAATTGGTGAATTCACCTTCTGACATCCAGTGGAACAGCCACTTTACAATAGTGCATCTAAATCATTAAGGGGGGTGGTGAGAAGGATTACTTATCCTATCCTAGGTATTCCTTGAAGAGGTGGGGTTTCAGGTGTCTCCGGAAGGTGGTGATTGACTCCGCTGTCCTGGCGTCGTGAGGGAGTTTGTTCCACCATTGGGGGCCAGAGCAGCGAACAGTTTTGACTGGGCTGAGCGGGAACTGTACTTCCTCAATGGTAGGGAGGCGAGCAGGCCAGAGGTGGATGAACGCAGTGCCCTTGCTTGGGTGTAGGGCCTGATCAGAGCCTGGAGGTACTGCGGTGCCGTTCCCCTCACAGCTCCGTAGGCAAGCACCATGGTCTTGTAGCGGATGCGAGCTTCAACTGGAAGCCAGTGGAGAGAGCGGAGGAGCGGGGTGACGTGAGAGAACTTGGGAAGGTTGAACACCAGACGGGCTGCGGCGTTCTGGATGAGTTGTAGGGGTTTAATGGCACAGGCAGGGAGCCCAGCCAACAGCGAGTTGCAGTAATCCAGACGGGAGATGACAAGTGCCTGGATTAGGACCTGCGCCGCTTCCTGTGTGAGGCAGGGTCGTACTCTGCGGATGTTGTAGAGCATGAACCTACAGGAACGGGCCACCGCCATGATGTTGGTTGAGAACGACAGGGTGTTGTCCAGGATCACGCCAAGGTTCTTAGCGCTCTGGGAGGAGGACACAATGGAGTTGTCAACCGTGATGGCGAGATCATGGAACGGGCAGTCCTTCCCCGGGAGGAAGAGCAGCTCCGTCTTGCCGAGGTTCAGCTTGAGGTGGTGATCCGTCATCCACACTGATATGTCTGCCAGACATGCAGAGATGCGATTCGCCACCTGGTCATCAGAAGGGGGAAAGGAGAAGATTAATTGTGTGTCGTCTGCATAGCAATGATAGGAGAGACCATGTGAGGTTATGACAGAGCCAAGTGACTTGGTGTATAGCGAGAATAGGAGAGGGCCTAGAACAGAGCCCTGGGGGACACCAGTGGTGAGAGCGCGTGGCGAGGAGACAGATTCTCGCCACGCCACCTGGTAGGAGCGACCTGTCAGGTAGGACGCAATCCAAGCGTGGGCCGCGCCGGAGATGCCCAACTCGGAGAGGGTGGAGAGGAGGATCTGATGGTTCACAGTATCGAAGGCAGCCGATAGGTCTAGAAGGATGAGAGCAGAGGAGAGAGAGTTAGCTTTAGCAGTGCGGAGCGCCTCCGTGATACAGAGAAGAGCAGTCTCAGTTGAATGACTAGTCTTGAAACCTGACTGATTTGGATCAAGAAGGTCATTCTGAGAGAGATAGCGGGAGAGCTGGCCAAGGACGGCACGTTCAAGAGTTTTGGAGAGAAAAGAAAGAAGGGATACTGGTCTGTAGTTGTTGACATCGGAGGGATCGAGTGTAGGTTTTTTCAGAAGGGGTGCAACTCTCGCTCTCTCACTGGGGCCAAGCTTCCTGCCAACCAGGACCTCTATACCAGTTGGTGTCAGAGGATGGCCCTAAAATTACCAAAGACTCCAGCCACCCTAGTCATAGACTGTTCTCCAGCAAGCGGTACCGGAGCGCCAAGTCTAGGTCCAAAAGGCTTCTTAACAGCCTCTACTCCAAGCCACAAGACTCCTGAACAGCTAATCAAATGGCTACCCGGACTGTTTGCATTGATCACCCCCCCACCACCACACCCATTTTTACGCTGCAGCTACTCTCTGTTTATTATGTGTGCAAGGTTACTTTGCCTTTACCTACATGTACATATTACCCTCACTAACCTGTGCCCCTGCACATTGACTCTGTAGCCTCGCTACTGTTTTTTATCGTTGCTCTTTAATTATTTTTCAATTTTCTTATTTTTTATTATTCATTTTTTGCTTCAGTTTATTTTAGTAAATACTTTCTTAACACTTGTTTTTCTTAAAACTGCATTGTTGGTTAAGGGCTTGTAAGTAAGCATTTCACTGTATATCGAATACCTGTTGTATTCGGCAAATGTCACAAATACAATTTGATTTGACTTGATTTGAACAGCTTGTGTCAAGCCTCACCTTTGAAATATTATAAATAGACTACAAAGATGATTACAGAGCTAGATTACTTTACAGGTTTTCAATTTCAGGAGCCATGACCTCTTTTCATCTCAACATGTTTTCGAATGATTCATCGCTCAATGTTCTTTTTTGTTGTTTTTGGGGTTCATTTCATAAGCCACTGAACAGAGTTCAACAGAAGTCTTGGGATATAGTTGCATACAACTGGGGCCTAACGTTCCCTTCAAACTGAATAGTCCCTCAAAATGAGGTCATATTCAGGCACGTTTTATGATTTGATTGGCACTAATAGATTACAGTAAATGTATTACCCATGCATCCAGTGGGGGACACTGTTGTCTTGTTTCTCATCCCATTGACAGTGAGCCTACAGGCTACAGAGAAAGCCTAGCACAGCTAATACAACAGGAGTTCAACATTCAAAGACAGCTCGTTTTCAGGACAAGAATATTCTTGTAACTTGTATTGCGGGTGGCCTTAAGTAAGCGTGTCTGATTCTAAATTGTGTCCGTGGTCAGGGCAGAACCCTTGCACGACAAGTCACTGGCTGCTCTAAGACTGGCTGGCCAAGGAACGCCTGCAAATGACACGTGTCACCCACATCCGCAGACAAAGCTCTCTGGGAAAGAGAGTCCACGCGCTAAATAATTCAAGTCCGTTCTCTTCGCTGTGAACAAGATGCCAGCCGTCCATACGTTGCTTTTAGAAGAGGCTTTGCAGGACAGTCCTCAGGTGGGTCACTACTATGTTTATGTTATGTGCCGTTATTGAGAGGAAAGGTATTGTAGGAGATGTGAAATTGGCTAAACCAGCTCCACTGTTGTAGTCTATTTACTCAACTCGACGATGACAGCTTTGAATTGGCTCATTGTTTTGGAAATGTACACTATTCCGCAGTTGCACACTCGCGCATTGGCTATGTATCCGATACAAAGTTGATACAATGTGTCACAAGTCGTACATAATTCCTATCAGAAATAAATGTCGCGTATAATTTGCATATTGCTCGAGATTCGAGAATGCCTTTCCCTTTCTGGTGTGAGCAGTGACGTGATGAGTTGCGCATCGCCCGGCCTGTAGTTGGCAGTTGATAAAACAGTGTGCATCAGAACAACGACTGGTTGTTTATTGTGACAGTCAGTCTTATGTAGTGTAGACCATTATGTTTTGCGAGTTACATGGATGATTTGTTTGACGGAAGTGTTCATATATGTTGTTTTTAAAAAGCACCGGAGTGGGGTCCTCGGCCTAATTTACGGGCTGTTGTAGGGGTTTCAGAGTATGGGAATCCATTGGAATTGGTCAATAGCCTAAACTTCCCAGCTATGGGACTGCAATCTGAAGTATATTTCAGTCAGGATTTGAGGCACTGACTAAACCGAATTGTCCCCAATAGCTTTGGTGGTGTGGAAATGTAATTCAGTTAATATTTGTAGCTGACTGTTGTTAATCAAACTTTATAACACTGTCTTAATTACACGTATTCTATTACTACTTAATAAAACAGTTAGGCAAAGAGTCTTCTTGATATTTTTCACTTGCAGATACAACCAAATGTAGGCTACATTTCTTTAGGCTAGGCTTCACTGGCAATCAAGCATATTACATGCACGTAAATGATGTTGTATCTTAAATATGCATGTAGCTTACGACTGGGTCCTTTGAGTTTAAGTTCAACATACAGTACCAGTCAAAAGTTTGGACACCTACTCATTCAAAGGTTTTTCTTTATTTGTACTATTTTCTGCATTGTAGAATAATAGTGAAGACATTGGAACTATGACATAACACATGGAATCATGTAGTAACCCAGAAATAGTAAAGCAGGTCAAAATATATTTGAGATTTTTCAAAGTAGCCACTGCCTGCTTTGATGACTCTCTTGGCATTCTCTCAACCATCTTCACCTGGAATGTTTTTCCAACATCCTTGAAGGAGTTCCCACATATGTTTAACACTTGTTGGCAACTTTTCCTTCACTCTGCGGTCCAACTCATCCCAAACTATCTCATCCCAAACAATTGGATTGAGGTTTGGTGATTGTAGAGGCCAAGTCATCTGATGCAGCACTTCATCACTCTCCTTCTTGGTGGAGGTGTGTTGGGTCATTGTCCTGTTGAAAAACAAATGATAGTCAAACCAGACGGGATGGCGTATCTCTGCAGAATGCTGTGGAAGCCATGCTGGTTAAGCGTGCCTTCTATTGTGCATTGCTCATGTTTCTTGGCCCTAGCAAGTTTCTTATTATTATTGGTGTCCTTTAGTAGTGGTTTCTTTGCAGAAATTAGACTTTGAAGGCCTGATTCACGCAACCTCCTCTAAACAGTTGACTTTGAGATGGGTCTGTTACTTGAACTCTGAACTATTTATTTTAGCTGCAATCTGAGGTGCAGTTAACTGTAATGAACGTATCCTCTGAAGCAGAGATAAGTCTGTGTCTTCCTTTCCTGTGATGATCGTCACGAGAGCCAGTTTCATCATAGCGCTTGGCGGTTTTTGCGGCTGCACTTGAAGAAACCTTTAAAGTTATTGACATTTTCCGGATTGACTGACCTTCATGTCTTAAAGTAATGATGGACTGTTGTTTCTCTTTGCTTATTTAAGCTGTTCTTGCCATAATATGGGCTTGGTCTTTTACCAAATACGGCTATCTTCTGTATACCGCCCCTACCTTAAATAACTGTTAAGTAAAAACCTTGTCACAACACAACTGATTGGCTCAAACGCATTAAGGAGAGAAATTCCACAAATTAACGTTTTAACAAGGCACACCTGTTCATTGAAATGCATTCCAGATGACTACCTCATAAAGCTGGTTGAGAGAATGCCAAGAGAGTGCAAAGCTGTCATCAAGGAAAAGGGTGGCTACTTTGAAGAATCTGAAATATAAAATATATTTAGATTTTTTTTAACACTTTTTGTTACTAAATATTCCATGTGTTATTTCATAGTGTTGATGTCTTCACTATTATTCTACAATGTAGAAAATAATACAAATAAAGAAAAAGGAGTTGTCCAAACTTTTGACTGTGTAATGGGTTTCTTCCAACTCCTCCTCTGACGAAGAGGTGGAACAAGGATCGGACCAAAAAGCAGCGTGGTTCGTTAGATACATCTTTAATGATGAAGAAAACACTAACAATACAAAACAACAAACTTCGAAAACCGAAACAGCCCTGACTGGTGCAACAAACACAGAGACAGGAACAATCACCCACAAACACACAGTGAAACCCAGGCTACCTAAATATGGTTCCCAATCAGAGACAACGATAATCACCTGACTCTGATTGAGAACCGCCTCAGGCAGCCAATGACTATGCTATACACCCCACACAACCCCAAGACGAAACACACCACAAATAAACCCATGTCACACCCTGGCCTGACCCAATAAATGAAGATAAACATAATAAATATAGACCAGGGCATGACAGAACCCACCCCCCCTAAGGTGCGGACTCCCGGACGCACATCAAAACAATAGGGAGGGTCCGGGTGGGCGTCTTAGTCCCCCCTCCTCGCGTCCTAGGATTGTCCACTCTCGCCGCCGACCATGGCCTAGTAGTCCTCACCCAGAACCCCACTGGACAGAGGGGCAGCTCGGGACAGAGGGGCAGCTCGGGACAGAGAGGCAGCTCGGGACAGAGGAAGCCCAGCACTGAGAGGAAGCCCAGCACTGAGAGGAAGCCCAGCACTGAGAGGAAGCCCAGCCAGGGAGTTGAATCCGGCAGATCCTGGCTGGCTGGCAGTTCTGGCAGATCCTGGCTGACTGGCGGATCTGGAAGAGTCTGGTTGACTAGCAGATCTGGAAGAGTCTGGTTGACTAGCAGATCTGGAAGAGTCTGGTTGACTGGCAGATCTGGAAGAGTCTGGCTGACTGGCAGATCTGGAAGAGTCTGGCTGACTGGCAGATCTGGAAGAGTCTGGCTGACTGGCGGATCCTGGCAGACTGACGGCTCTGGCTGCTCCACGCTGACTGGCAGCTCTGGCTGCTTCATGCTGACTGGCGGCTCTGGCTGCTCCATGCTGACTGGCGGCTCTGGCTGCTCCATGCTGACTGGCGGCTCTGGCTGCTCCATGCAGATTGACAGCTCTGGCGGCTTCTTGCAGACTGACAGCTCTGGCTGCTCCATGGAGACTAACAGCTCTGGCAGCTCCTTGCAGACTGACAGCTCCTTGCAGACTGGCAGCTCCATGCAGACTGGCAGCTCCATGCAGACTGGCAGCTCCATGCAGACTGGCAGCTCTGGCTGCTCCATGCAGACTGACAGCTCTGGCTGCTCCATGCAGACGGACATCTCTGGCTGCTCTATGCAGACTGACATCTCTGGCTGCTCCATGCAGACTGGCAGCTCTGGCTGCGCTAAACGGGCAGGAGACTCCGGCAACGCTGTAGAGGCGGAAGGCTCTGGCAGCGCTAAACAGGCGGGAGGCTCCAGCAGCACAGGAGAGGAGGAAGGCTCCGGCAGCGCTGGAGAGGCGAGGCGCACAGTAGGTCTGATGCGTGGTGCTGGCACTGGTGGTACTGGGCCGAGGACACGCACAGGAAGCCTGGTGCGGGGAGCTGCCACCGGAGGGCTGGTGTGTGGAGGTGGCACAGGATGGGCTAGACCGTGAAGGCGTACTGGAGATCTTGAGAGCAGTGTTGGCACAGGACGTGCAAGGCTAGGTATGTGCACAGGAGGCCTGGTGCGTGAGGCTGGCACCAACTTCACCAGCCGACTAACACGCACCTCAGGACGAGTATGGAGCGCTGACCCAGGTGCCATCAAATCCCTGACTTGTTCCGTCGGGCGAATTCCATGCAAAAAGCACCAACACAGCAACTCCCTCATTTCTCTCTCCTCCAATTTCCCCATTAACTCCTTCACAGTCTCTGCTTCGCTCAACTCCAACACCGGTTCTGGTCTCCTCCTTGGCTCCTCACGATAAACAGGGAGAGTGGGCTCAGGTCTGACTCCTGACTCTGCCACACTCTCCCTGAGCCCCCCCCCCCAAGAAATGTTTGGGGCTGACTCTCGGGCTTCCATCCGCGTCGCCGCGCTGCCTCCTCATACCAGCGCCTCTCAGCTCTCGCCGCCTCCAGTTCTTCCTTGGGACGGCGATATTCTCTAGGCTGTGCCCAGGGTCCTTTTCCGTCCAATATCTCCTCCCAAGTCCAGAAGTCCTGTGATCGCTGCTCCTGTGGCTCCTGCCTGTTGACACGCCGCTTGGTCCGTTTGTGGTGGGTGATTCTGTAACGGGTTTCTTCCAACTCCTCCTCTGACGAAGAGGTGGAACAAGGATCGGACCAAAATGCTGCGTGGTTCGTTAGATACATCTTTAATGATGAAGAAAACGCGAACAATACAAAACAACAAACTTCGAAAACCGAAACAGCCCTGACTGGTGCAACAAACACAGAGACAGGAACAATCACCCACAAACACACAGTGAAACCCAGGCTACCTAAATATGGTTCCCAATCAGAGACAACGATAATCACCTGACTCTGATTGAGAACCGCCTCAGGCAGCCAATGACTATGCTATACACCCCACACAACCCCAAGACGAAACACACCACAAATAAACCTATGTCACACCCTGGCCTGACCCAATAAATGAAGATAAACATAATAAATATAGACCAGGGTGTGACAGACTGGTGCTGTATGCCTGTGGCTTGTGTCTTGCTCTGCATATTTCAGAATAGTTCTTCCTATTCAAATCATGGAATCAATTTGAGTGAGTTAGGGACGAGAAAGTCACATTTCAAATCAGCATATTTATGAATAAAGGGGCTAGACCTACAAATGGTGTGCAAATACAGTTGAAGTCAGAAGTTTACATACACCTAGCCAAATACATTTAAACTCAGTTTTTCACAATTCCTGACATTTAATCCTTGTAAAAATTCCCTGTTTTAAGTCAGTTAGGATCACCACTTTATTTTAAGAATGTGAAATGTCAGAATAATATTAGAAATAATTATTTATTTCATATTTAATTTATTTCATCACATTCCCTGCGGGTCAGAAGTTTACATACACTCAATTAGTATTTGGTAGCATTGCCTTTAAATTGTTTAACTTGGGTCAAACGTTTCTGGTAGCCTTCCACAATAAGTTGGGTGCATTTTGGCCCATTCCTCCTGACAGAGCTGGTGAAACTGAGTCAGGTTTGTAGGCCTCCTTGCTCGCACACGCCTTTTCATTTCTGCCAACAACTTTTCTGTACGATTGAGGTCAGGGCTTTGTGATGGCCACTCCAATACCTTGACTTTGTTATACTTAAACCATTTTGCCACAACTTTGGAAGTATTCTTGGGGTCATTGTTCATTTGGGAGACCCATTTGCGACCAGGTTTTAACTTCCTGACTGATGTCTTGAAATGTTGCTTCAATATATCCACATCATTTTCCTGCCTCATGATGCCATCTATTTTGTGAAGTGCACCAGTCCCTCCTGCAGCAAGGCACTCCCACAACATGATGCTGCCACATAGTGTTCTTCGGCTTGCAAGCCTCCCCCTTTTTCCTCCAAACATAACGATGGTCATTATGGCCAATCAGTTGTATTTTTTTTCATCAGACCAGAGGACATTTCTCGAAAAAGTGTGATCTTTGTCCCCATGTGCAGTTGCAAACCGTAGTCTGGCTTTTTTATGGCGGTTTTGGAGCAGTGGCTTTTTCCTTGCTGATGGGCCATTCAGGTTATGTCGATATAGGACTCGTTTTACTGTGGATATAGATACTTTTGTACCTGTTTCCTCCAGCATCTTCACAAGGTCCTTTGCTGTTGTTCTGGGCTTGATTTGCACTTTTCAAACCAAAGTGCGTTCATCTTGAAGATACCGAACTCGTCTCCTTCCTGAGCGGGATGACGGCTACGTGGTCCCATGGTGTTTATACTTGTGTACTATTGTTTGTATAGATGAACGTGGTACCTTCAGGCGTTTGGAAATTGCTCCCAAGGATGACCCAGTGTGGAGGTCTCTAATTTTTTTCTGAGGTCTTGACTGATTTCTTTAGATTTTCCCATGAGGCACTGAGTTTGAAGGTAGGCCTTGAAATACATCCACAGGTACACCTCCAATTGACTCAAATGATGTCAATTAACCTATCATAAGCTTCTAAAGCCATGAAATAATTTTCTGGATTTTTCCAAGCAGTTTAAAGGCACAGTCATCTTAGTGTATGGAAACTTCAAACCCACTAGAATTGTGATACAGTGAATTAAAAGAGAAATAATCTGTCTGTAACAATTGATGGAAAAATGACTTGTGTCATTCACAAGGTAGATGTCCTAACGGACTTTCCAAAACTATAGTTTGTTAGCAAGATGTTTGTGGAGTGGTTGAAAAACAAGTTTTACTGACTCCTACCTAAGTGTATGTAAACGTCCGACTTCAGCAGTATAAATCATTAAATAAAGGTGTGTGCCTCTTTACCGCACCCATACCAGCTTACCACACTGCACCAGTATCCAGACAATTACAGGCTGAAGGTCTTAAAAGCTTATCCCTCATTTGGTCTATGTCAGCATTTTTCAATCTGTCTAGTGTCTGGCTGGCTGTCTGGCTGGCTGCCTCCCTGGCTGGCTGCTTCCCTTCTGCCTGCCTGTCTGTTTATTCCATTGCCACATCGCCTACCTGTCTGTCTGCCATTTGTCATAGGTTTCTGTGTGTCCTTCTCTTCTCTACAGACTCGCTCCTTGCTCAGTGTGTTTGAGGAAGATGCAGGGACTCTCACAGACTACACCAACCAGCTGCTTCAGTCCATGCAGAGGGTGTATGGAGCCCAGGTAACACTCACGCATGCACACACATGCAATCTAGGGTTGGGCGGTATCCACATTTTCATATTGTCATACCATCCTTCTCTCACCCTGGAATTTACAGTATTACAGGCTTAGTACACAAGGGGGAGCCAAAATAGTGCGTTGGGCGTCTATTACCAGAATGATAACAAAATTAGCACAAGTAATAGATCATTTCCATGGAGGCTGCTCACTAATATATGCTAATGATCCCAAATGAAAATAAACAAATTGCGAATATGGGCAATCCAGCTCATAAAGTTATACATATATTGGTAGGAGCTACCGAATGTCATTTTTGGTGAGTTTGTACATTTTCAAGCGAATGTGAATGAGAGACATTGTGCAAATGAACAAAGTTTTGACTCATTCAGTACTAGCTCTGGAACAGCGTGTGTTCACACTGTGTCTGTGTGGAGTCTGGAGTCGCTAGGGCAACGGGCCTGCCTGCTCTGCTCAGAGAAGATGGGGGAGGAGAAGACAGGTGAGAGCAGAAAAAAACAAGGAATTCAAGATAGCAGTGGCAGCTGTACAGAACTCATCTAAAGGGCTTTGACTTCTCAAACACCATATGATGCCCGTCACCTTATTATTTCAGCCACTTACTTAGATAGCAAGTTAAACTAGCGGTCATGTTAATAATTCTGAGTTTTTCAAGCAGAAAACAATAATACAACGCATAAGAAATATCTTCCTGCATTTTGTAAACTCATATCTAAAATGCTTCTTATTGTAATTTCGAATGCTTCTTATTGTAATTTCTGCTTGGCATCAGACTAATTTTGTGCTTCAGTTGCACTTCTTAACTCGTATGAGAATATTCACGAACAGGCATTATACCAACAGACAGCGCTTCAACTGATGTGTAGCTTCTTTTCTACAGCACTTTTCTTGGTGTAGCCAGCCTATTTTCTTCTCAGTTAAAATGCAAGATTAGCATTAAAGGCAAAACATTACGAAATGTAGCTGACTTCATTATGTCTATGATGGGCCTAAACATTAGAAATATGATGGCCATGCATTGTTTTGAAAAAAAAGACCTTGCTTTTTCATTGGAAGCGCATTTACTTGTGTGGCTGCCAGCCAAATAGCGTTGTCATCTGATGAAAAATATTTGTCTGTCGAATGTGTTGAACTAATGTATTTTCTTTGAAGGAAAACTATATTTGCACATCCCTTATCACTTTATTGAAGAAAAAAAACACAGACTTCCAATACGGGACCCCTGTCACGACCCCTGTCAATCAATACACAGCTGAACTCAGCCCAGTCAAAACTGTTCGCTGCTCTGGCCCCCCAATGGTGGAACAAACTCCCTCACGACGCCAGGACAGCGGAGTCAATCACCACCTTCCGGAGACACCTGAAACCCCACCTCTTCAAGGAATACCTAGGATAGGATAAAGTAATCCTTCTCACCCCCCCCCTTAAATGATTTAGATGCACTATTGTAAAGTGGCTGTTCCACTGGATGTCAGAAGGTGAATTCACCAATTTGTAAGTCGCTCTGGATAAGAGCGTCTGCTAAATGACTTAAATGTAATGTAATGTAAATGAACTCACCCGCTCTCACTTTCTCCTGTTGTGCTACTTACAAACAGTGTGACTGAATCGACTGTGCTGAGGAAGAAAGTAAGCTTCATAATGTCAATGGTGAAATAATAATGTGATCTGCTTTATCTCCTAACACATTGCACAAGTTGACTGCAGGTATTTACTTGAAAAAATACCTACAAATATGATTTTTTTTGAAAAACCTCAAATAAATGGTTTCTACGGTATTGACAGTATTGGAAAAACCATCCCATGGCTATTTCCAAGTACCTCAGCATACAGTTTATATGGTATACCGCCCAAGCCTAGTCCAATCCAATTTTTATGTGAGGATACAATAGCTTAGTTTGCATGTGTGCAGTTTCTGAGAGTTGATTTCGTGTAAGACGGTTCATCCAGAGGATAAACTGCTAATGACATCACTTCCTGTGTTCTCCAGAGTGAGATGGGATTGGCTACAGAACAGCTGTCCAGACAGCTACTGGAGTATGAGAAGCAAGTATGTCTCATTGAGAATATTGGACAACGATCATGTACTTAACTGCAGTGTATTGCGATATAGTTGTTACCTAGCATTATTTCAGAAAGTCTTTAAATGTATGTAGTTCTGTCCTTGAGCTGTTGTTGTCTATTAATGTTCTGTATTATGTCATTTTTTTTACATTTTGAGTGGACCCCAGGTAGAGTAGCTGCTGAAATAGCAACAGCTATTGGGGACCTAATAACGAAATAAGACTTCTACCATTGGATTTGTTAGCATATTGTCCCTTTACAGGAGAGAGCAGCATGCCATCAGTTTGATGGGAATTTAGTATTTCTAACATCATAGCGTCAATGTTTATTTGGAATGTGCTAAATTCAGTGTTTTATGACATTTTTAAGTCACGTATTGTTTTCTTCAGAATTTTGCCCTTGGTAAAGGTGACGAGGAGGTGATCAGCACACTGCAGCAATTTGCAAAAACTGTGGGGGAGGTGAGGCTCGTGCATCTGTGCGTGTTTGTGAGCATGCTGTTTACACAGGGAGTGTTTGTGTGCATATAGGAGTTTCTGGTCTGAGAGGAGTGAGTGTCAACGACAGTGTGTGGATGTGTGCAACAGTCATGGAATATATGGAGGTGGTAAAAATATTCCCCAAACACCCTGTCACAATTGTATGCATTGGAAGTTGAATTATAGGCTTTCCCTTGCCATTACAACGGACACGTTACAACATTAGAGCAGCACTCTGTAGAGGCTATGGCCTCCAGGATGAGGTAGAGAGACCAGAAGAGGTACAGCCAGGTAGAGAATTGCTCTGGCTTTCCTGGAGGTGGAGGTGTAGTCTAGTGGTTAAGAGCTTTGGGCCAGTAACCGAAAGGTCGAATCCCCGAGCCGACTATGTGAAAAAAACTGTCAGTGTGCCCTTGCACAAGTCACTTAACCCTAATTGCTCCTGTCAATCGCTCTGGATAAGAGTGTCTGCTGAAATGTAAAAAACTGTTACTTTAGACAGATGGATTGAGCCACAGGGGGTCTGTGGGCCTGGCTGGCTACCCTGTGCTGGAGAGGCATTAGAGCAGTCATTGTTTGCCCTTCTGGCCTAACTACACAGGCCTAAAGAATGCATCCATCTTCCTGCAGATTACACCTAACCCTGCTCTGGCAGTAGGTTCACACTACTGCAGGTGTTTACACCACTGTGTGTTTACTTGGTAGATGGTTTAGCACTTATCTGAATTTGGCTTCTTTGAATATGACTTGATAGTGAAATGAACCAGTCCAAGTCGAGGATAGCTATATGCTTTATATTGGTAAGAAATTACAGGATGAAATTCATCTTCAGACCAAGAAAATGTGTTTTGACTGGTTCTCAATTACACAATAGGGATTTGGCTATGTGATGAGCAGTAATTTGAATTAACTGCTTTTCAACTTCCTTTTGAACCACAATCAATCAACCCCTGCTGTTTTCAGGGTGTCTGGGTAATTTAGTTCTCTCTCCTCCCCAGCTGAATACACTACACTCAGAGCTGGCCACTCAGATGGCTGACAGGATGATCTTTCCCATGATCCAGTTCAGAGAGAAGGATCTTACAGGTCGACACAAACACTTGCTCATCAGCCTGTTGCTTTCACTCATTTTGAATATAATCTGTATGTGATTGATTCTGGTTTTGTGATTTGTCATGGTTTTTGACACTGAATCTGTATTTGACTTCTCAGAGATAAGCACATTGAGAGAAATATTTGGTATCGCCTCTGATGGTATGTATGGGCTTCTCAAATTTTATATGGTTTTGGAGTTGGTATAACACAGTAGCTGATCGTCTTAGCTCATGTCCACTCCTTCCCCCTCACAGAGCATGAGGCTGCCATGGTCAAGTACAGCAGACTGCCCAAGAAGAAGGAGAATGAGAAGGTAGTGATGGGGACTGTATGAGACGTGTACTAGCCAAACCTCTTAACATTACAACAACCCACCGGTAGTACCTGTTAAACTGGTACAATAGATAACATTGCCTCATAATAGTTGAGAGGTCATGACATATGTTACCTCTTAACAGTACAACAACCCACCAGTAGTACCTGTTAAACTGGTACAATAGATAACATTGCCTCATAATAGTTGAGAGGTCATGACATATGTTACCTCTTAACAGTACAACAACCCACCGGTAGTACCTTTTAAACTGGTACAATAAATCAAATCAAAATCAAATTTATTTATATAGCCCTTCGTACATCAGCTGATATCTCAAAGTGCTGTACAGAAACCCAGCCTAAAACCCCAAACAGCAAGCAATGCAGGTGTAGAAGCACGGTGGCTAGGAAAAACTCCCTAGAAAAGCCAAAACCTAGGAAGAAACCTAGAGAGGAACCAGGCTATGTGGGGTGGCCAGTCCTCTTCTGGCTGTGCCGGGTAGAGATTATAACAGAACATGGCCAAGATGTTCAAATGTTCATAAATGACCAGCATGGTCGAATAATAATAAGGCAGAACAGTTGAAACTGGAGCAGCAGCACGGCCAGGTGGACTGGGGACAGCAAGGAGTCATCATGTCAAGTAGTCCTGGGGCATGGTCCTAGGGCTCAGGTCAGTTGAAACTGGAGCAGCAGCACGGCCAGGTGGACTGGGGACAGCAAGGAGTCATCATGTCAGGTAGTCCTGGGGCATGGTCCTAGGGCTCAGGTCCTCCGAGAGAGAGAAGGAGAGAATTAGAGAACGCACACTTAGATTCACACAGGACACCGAATTGGACAGGAGAAGTACTCCAGATATAACAAACTGACCCCAGCCCCCCGACACATAAACTACTGCAGCATAAATACAATAGATAACATTGCCTCATAATAGTTGAGAGGTCATGACATATGTTAGTTGAGAGGTCATGTTGCTCTACTTAACTCTCCCTCTGATTAGCTGGGTATATATGGGCGCACAGGTAGCCTAGAGGTTAAGAGTGTTGGGCCAGAAACCGAAAGGTCACAATCTGTCTGTGCCCTTAAGCAAGGCACTTAACCGTAAACGCTCCTGTAAGTCGCACCGGATAAGAGCGTCTGCTAAATGACGTGTGTGTGTGTGTGTGTGTGTGTGTGTGTGTGTGTGTGTGTGTGTGTGTGTGTGTGTGTGTGTGTGTGTGTGTGTGTGTGTGTGTGTGTGTGTGTGTGTGTGTGTGTGTGTGTGTGTGTGTGTGTGTGTGTGTGTGTGTGTGTGATTAACTACTGTGTTATGGTGCAGGTGAAAGCTGAATTGGTGGGGGAGGTGGCCTACTCCAGGAGGAAGCAGCACCAGGCCTCCATGCAGTATTATTGTGCCCTCAATGCCCTGCAGTACCGCAAGAGAGTGGCCATGCTGGAGCCCATGCTGGGATACACACAGGCCCAGGTACCAACACACACCCAAATCCACATTGCAAGTCGTTAACCCAATATCAACACACTCTTTACTCCTACCGCAATAAACCAGGACACCACACACTGCTGTGGTCCTACAGCAAGTCAGAACTTGAGAAGCAATGAATGTCTTCTCTCTTTGTGTCCCTCTTAGATCAACTTCTATAAGAAAGGCATAGATCTAGTTTCAAAGAAAATGGACAGCTTCCTGGGGTCAGTGTCCAGCATGACACAAAATATCCAGACTCAGTTGGACTCGGAGGCTGAGGCCATGCGTATGACCCAGAGAGAGCTGCTCTCCATGGAGGACACGGTCTACATGCCTGACCGCGACCCCGCCCCTGTCAACCGCACTCTCATACAGAAGGCAGGCTACCTCAACATCAGGAAGTAAGGCTCTGTTTGATTAAGTCCAATTCAGTCTTCCAATATCTTGCATTCGAGGGTGATTTCATTTCACTCAGTCCTTCATTCAATGCTCCTTTTTTTTCAATTTGGTGTGTCAGTGTTCAATGTCTTCTCCTTGTATAACAGTTTCAGGCTATAGATGGATGTGTTAAATTGTGAACAATTGTGTCACTATTGTCTGCATGTCTTGTTTTTATTCCATATCAAATGAAACATTAATGAATGTGTCAAACTACAATTACAAGTTGTCTCTTTGTACTTCAGTGAATACAATTTGTTTGTCAGCTCTGGCAAGGTGGGCTGTCAGCTACGATTATAGCTAAATATAAGAAGAAAAACTTGGCTTGAGGTAGAATTGCAGAACTGATGTTGTGATTTAGTAAAGTGTCAGAGCTGTCAAATACAGTCTTTGACAAATGTCTGCAGCACAAAATAAAAGGTTCTGCAGAATGACATTTTATTTAATGACACATCTGTCTCAAATGCTTGTCAAGCGCAGCTATGCCAAAAGATAATTAGTTCTGTTTTTTTTTATGGACAGATCTGAGTCATGCAAAAAGTTTTGCGATTTGAGCTGTCAGCACTTTCTGATTGCTTTTAGATTTCCGATTGAGATGTTTAGTTCTAATAGCTGAGTCATGGAGATGGCAGCTGCTCCAACACTGAACTGGGTGGTGTTCACTAGGAACAAAATGGAAGCAAATGGGGGAAAGGACTACCTGAATTATTGTTTTCGTTTTATGTTGCAGAAGTTTTACCTATTTATTTATTTTCTATGGTGTGCCGTAATGAACACAACCCTTTTCTGCTCCCCAACAGTAAGACGGGCCTAGTCACCACAGCCTGGGACCGGCTTTACTTCTTCACCCAGGGAGGGAACCTCATGTGCCAGCCGAGAGGGGCAGTGGCAGGGGGCATGGTGCTAGACCTGGATAACAGCTCTGTCATGGCCGTAGAGTGCGAGGACAGACGCTACTGTTTTCAGATCACGTCCCCCGATGGTAAAACGTATGTACGCTAATTATTCACACTTCCTCCTCACCAAGACCCTCACTGGTCACGCACACATTTGTGAGGAAGACTTCTTATGAGCCTACAAACAGTGTTGTGTTTTAATTTTGTTATTGGGATTTTGCAGGTCAATGATTTTACAAGCAGAGAGCAAAAGGGAATATGAAGAAGTATGTATCATACCAGTCAAATCTGTTGTACCTGTTTGTTTCATAGGTTTCTTTCATCCATGTGTTAAAATACATTGTTACGTTTTCATCCATGAACGTTCTTCTTGCCTGCCTGTCACAAGCTACATTAGAGGAGCTATTTGAAATCCCTGATGTTTGTTGAGCAATGGCTGTCTAATAATTTCCTCCGTTTCTCATCTCCAGTGGATTTGCACTTTGAACAATATCTCCCGACAGATCTACCTGACTGACAACCCTGAGGTACAGTATATATACTCTCTCTAATCAATACAGTGAGATAAGTAGTACATCAGTAGTATTTCAAAGCACTTGAAAGAAGTCACAATGAATAAATCAATATTTTGTTGTGTGTGTGATAAGGTGAAGACAGACATGTTTTTATTTTTTTGTTTTTTTTACACCAAGTCCATTCCATATGTGTAGCAGCAGGGCACTGTGATTGACTGATACAGGACAGGATGTTTCCAGAGTCCAGTATAGCCCTAGAGACTTTGCAGGGGGCTGATTATGCTCTGGTCTGGTCTAGTTTTTAGCAGATTTCCTGATTGTTTTAGAGATGATTGTGCTCCCATGGGATATCTCTAAACTGGGATATGGTGTTTTACAGATGAAAGATCTTAATTTGATCACGCTTTTGTTACTTTGTATTTTACTGCATAGCAGGACATGCCAAATTGTAATGTATTTCAGTTTTTAAAAGGTTTGCAATTTTCACTTTGAAATTTCAGACTTGATTTGCCCTAAAGAAAAATGTACCAACCAGTACAAAAATGTACGTGAATTATAATCCACTTAATAATTCACATTTCCTGTTGCGTCAGGATTATTTTCCTGTTGTAGCAAACTGGGTCAAATGAAGATCCTACATCTGGATGATCCTACATCTGATTATCAGAGGCTGCTGATTCCACCCAGTTGAACTTAAACCCATTCTCTATACACATAACAAGACCGACTAAGAGGCTTTATCTATACTGTGTGTGTATGCATGTTTGTGGGTGCATATGTGTGCGTGCACCAGCAGGTTCTGCATGTTCAGAAGTATGCTTTTCCTTCATTTGTACACATAAACAAATGCATCGTATGTTCTGTTACTTCGTCTCTGACCTCATGGCTCCCTAGTGCCCGTGGGTAATTTGTTTATTCCAAACAAACCAGGAAGCAACTCTGGCAAGATGCAAACAACTGATGGGTTAGTGTAAGGTCAAGTACTGCTTCCAATTGATATTTTTCATAGGCCTATATGGTGTACATAGCCTGTTATGTATTATGTAAGTCTTATAATAATCTATTGATGGCAGTAAAGAAGGTTGGTTTGATCCCAGACTACTTTATACCTGCCTCAAACTAAATAATGTTCCCAGTATAATTAACCAAACTATGCCCTCTTGTGGCACCATGTGTTAGTCACAGAGCATAATGTTAGGACTTTTATCATTATTACAGTGTAATGACAGAAACTGCACCCTGTTCCCCTCTTTAGGCAGTGGCCATCAGACTGAACCAGACAGCCATTCAGGCGGTCACTCCCATCACCAGCTTTGAGAAGAGAGGAGAGGGCTCGCCCAACCCAGACAGGTTAGCCTCAATCATGCAGAGGAAACACCTTGCTTTTCCTGGATTTCCCCAAGAGGAAAATAAAGAATATATGCATGTGTTATTTCAGGAATTCTGATAGTACACTCACACTCACTCTTCCTCTCTCTTAATTTCCCTCCCTCTTTCTGCAGGGCTAAGCCAGGTGGGATGCAGTCCTCCAGCGGTGCGTCCCAGAAGACCTCCAGTGCTCCTGAGCCAGAGGACCTGATTGTTCCCGGGACACCCATCCAGTTTGACATCATGTTGCCTGCCTCGGAGTTCCAGGACCAGAACAGGGCTGGAGGGAGGTAAGATCGGCACCACAGGGCTGGCGTGTCAGAACCAGTTCCTGTACGCTGATTTGTACAATAATAGCTCCACTGGGTTTAATTGTGTATGTTTCTTCGCTGACAGGCGTACAAACCCTTTCGGAGAAACAGACGATGACTGCTCCCCTGAAAGCGATGGTGGGAGTGTCTCCATTCCAGTTCATTGGTACTGTACTCTTTATGGACTACATATCCCCTGATCCTCTCTGTCTCCTGGTGTGTGTGTGTGTGTGTGTGTGTGTGTGTGTGTGTGTGTGTGTGTGTGTGTGTGTGTGTGTGTGTGTGTGTGTGTGTGTGTGTGTGTGTGTGTGTGTGTGTGTGTGTGTGTGTGTGTGTGTGTGTGTGTGTGTGTAGACTCCCTGCTGCAGCAGGTGTTTGCAGTGCGATTCCTAGGCTCCATGGCGGTGCGTTCGGGACAAACCCAGGAAGTGATCTATGAGGCCATGAGACAGGTGCTGGCGGCTCGAGCCATCCACAACATCTTCAGAACCACAGAGTCCCATCTCATGGTCACGAGCAGCTGTCTCAGGTACAGTAACCGGTCAAACAGCAGACCTATGAAAGTGCTTACAGATTTTAACCTTGCCACTGTGCTTCTGCCTGCTATGTTGATTCGTTGTGTTCTCTTTTTTGTTATCTTTACCACAGGTTGATTGACCCCCAGACACAAGTCACAAGAATCGGTGTAAGGGCCTGAAAAATGTAACCTTAGTAGGCTGCGTTTACACAGGCAGTCCAATTCTGATCTTTTTTCCACTAACTGGCCTTTTGACCAATCAGATCGGCTCTGAAAAAGATCTGATGTGATTGGTCAAAAGAACAATTAGTGGAAAAAATATCAGAACTGGGCTGCCTGTGTAAACGCCGCAGTATACTGTAGTTATCAGTGTAATGTTGTCTGTTCACTAGTGCTTCACTCCTGGTGATAGCACTAAGGTTTCAGTATGAATTAATCACTATTGGTCCTGCTCTCTCTCTCTCCTCTTCCTCCCTCACAGTTCCAGCTACAGGAGGTGACCCAGTTTGTGGCCCACCAGGAGAACGGCAGGCTGATGGGCTTTGTGGTGGAGGGGCGAGACTGGAGCGAGGACGACAAGGAGGGAGAGCCCTCCTTTAGTGTGTTTGTCTTTGAGAGCAACACAGAGGGGGAGAAGGTAAGACATCTTAAACACATTCATGTACTGGACTCACTATGGCACAGAGCCTTCAGTCAGTGAATTTACTTGTCTTTTACTTGTCATGGGTTCATCTGTTTCACAATGTAATTTGTGTCATATCTTCATTCACAGATATGTTACACAATAAGCTTGGGGAAGGATATTATGGAGGCAAAGAAGGTATGTTTTGAAATCAATCTCAATTTACTCATTCTCAATCTAACCCACTAATGTGTGTGTGTGTGTGCAGGACCCAGAGGCTCTTGTCCAGCTGTTGAAGAACATGCCTCTGACCAACGAGGGCAAGTTCCTCCTGCTGGACAACGAGACAGGCAACACGGCTAACGGAGGTGCACCGGATGAGGAGGAGTCTGAGGCCTAGCCAGGCCCAGGGGAGGGTCTGAGGTTCCCCCAACAAACACCTCCTCGCGTGGGGTTTCGGTGTTCTCATGAGTGCTACCTCTGACTCTAATCTGGTACTGACTGTTGACCACTTGACCAGGAAAAACCCCTGGGTCTATATGGTGTATCCCTTATGACCACAAGAGTTACGTACAGGTACCTATACAAAGGGACAATGTTTAGGTTTACTATTTACGTTATTTCACTCCTTTTCACTGGTGGAATGAATATCCTCAGCCACCCTGTCAGTTTAAACCGGGACCTCCAACACTTATACACTTACATTTCATAACTTTGACTTTAGTGGGACCATTGTGTCTGTGCTGCAGTAGAAGTATTGTGTACAGATGGATGGCCATGACGTCTTACTTTTCAGCAGCACTTAATATACATCTATCATTCCTATAGGACAATATTGCACTTCCAAGGTTTCTATTTAATCAAAGGCTTGATGTCTGTAGTAGAATGCACTAACTTCAGATGTTGTCTGGCAGCATTCTAAAGTAATGAAAAGGAAAGGGTTTTAGGCCAATCGGATTGCGTGTCAACCCATGTTCGCCGGCATCAACATAGCATGTTAGATAATTTGTAACGCGGCTGCATGGGATTTGTCAGATATAAAGTTGGGTGTTTACTTGGTTGCATTCCATGGCAGTGTCTGCAATAAGGTAATGCAAGGAGCCGCTTGTGGATATGACAGCTGTAACGCATTTCCACCTCCGACACCGTCAAAACAACTGCTATTCGGAGGACGGCTTGCACAGATCTGATAGAATCGAGCCCTTAATTCTATTGGCTTCATAGAATCTGAAAATCGAAACAAAACACTAATGGCAAAGGGGAAATCACTGATGCATTGCATTTTCGATCGAGAATTGCATTCCTGTGTGTATATTCTCTTAGCCCTGATTAACCTGCAATACTAAACGTCATGTATGTGTGGTTTCTGAATGTAAGATGTTTTTGTAATGTGGAATAATAAAGACAATAGGTCAAAGCTCGACTTTGCGTTGACCGCGAGGACATTCAGTGTTGACCAAGGTGTTTGCTTGCATGCCGAGATGATTGGCAACTTTTAAAACAGCTTTTACAGAGTTTTGTCTGAGTAGGTGTTTTTCTTAGTTGGTCATATTGTAAGGCCTAACATACCGACCAGACCACTTGCACGCATGTTGATTTTGACCACCCACACAAGACTCGATCAGGGCATGCAGGTTGAAATATCAAAACAAACTCTGAACCAACTGTATTAACTTGGACAGGTTGAAAAGCATTAAACACATATGGAAATTTAGCTAGATAGCTTGTTGTTGCTAGCTAATTTGTCCGGGGATATAAACATTGTTGTTTTTTGACCTGAAACACACAAGGTCCTCTACTCTGACAATTAATCCACAGATAAAAGGGTAAACCAAGTTAGTTTCTAGTCATCTCTCCTCCTTCAGGCTTCTTCATCTTCTTTGGACTTTATATGGCGGTGGACAACCAACTTTAAGGTGCGACATGAGCAGTGTGGTCAGAATGTAATTCAGTTCCCTCCTTTTCCCTCAAGGGCTTTTATGACATTCTGTTTAAATGGCTGTCTATAGGCAGAGTTGGTTTTGCATTCCTGCATTGTTTACTCATTAAACCACGAAGGAGTCATTTTAGGGTCAAATTCTAAATGGTATGTAAATCAATTTTTTACTTTGTCATGCATTGATGTCGATGAGAGACTAAGTGAAAATGTGACTTAAACGGACGTTAGGATTCTTCCCCTAGAGAGGATCCATCTTCTGTAATCCTCCTTAGTGTCTGCCCTTCATGTTGCTGCAACTCCCTTGTGTTCCCTCTGCTTTCTAAGTCAAATGTACTGTCAGGGAAAACATATACAAGCCATCTGGAAAATGTACTAAAAGTGGCAAGTGCATTGTTCTCCTTTGCTGGAATTTCTCTTTTGTAAATGACCTTTGGTTGTATATGACAGTGTGTTCACTTCCCATAAGGCTTTACACTTTAGGAAACGTTAACATTCAATCTTTAATAAAAATAGAAGTGACATTTTGTTAGTCCCTTAAGTATTTTTTGTATTATTTATACACAGGGTTTGAGAAATGGGGTGGAAAGTAGGGGAGTGGCACTGGAGCTTTGGGTAGTGTTGTTACGTTTGGCGGGGTTATAAAGGTTGTAACCATTACCTTTGATAGTGTACAGCATTGTGAACAAAAGACATCATACTGCACGATGAGGCACATTGAAGCTGTCAAACAGGTTGTTGAGGTACGTTGTACTTACATTTTAAATGTGGATAGACTCATGTCGATTCTTAATAGGGGATATTTGAAGCAACAAACATACATTACTACCACATATTGCAATGGGTGTAGAGAGAGAGAATTGTACACATGTACATAATAAGCATATTCATGGTATCATTAGTTTCTAAACACATACATTACCAGTCAAAAGTTTAGGGATTTTCTTACATTGTAGAATAATAGTTATAACATCAAAACTATGAAATAACACATGTGGAATCATGCAGTAACCAAAATATTGCAAAACAAATAAAAAAATATATTTTATATTTGAGATTCTTCAAAGTAGCCACCTTTGCCTTGATGACAGCAATCTACTGCACACACACACACATTGGCTCCCTCATACACTCCGGTTTCTGACCTTTGTAGCGTAGCTCCAGGCTGTTGAGTGTCGGGGGTATGAAGGTGGAAGGTCTCAGGGAGGAAGCACAAGGCAAAGGTGAAGTTAGGAGCCATGGAGACTCTTGGAGAGCCTTACTCTGGACCAGGAGTCTGACGACTACCTATTTGACGAGAGGAGAACACACATGGGTTAGATATGAAAACACCACTTACAAAACACAGACACACAAAACACGCTGACAGAAAAAGCACAGCAAATACACACCCAGGCAAAACACACACAAGTACATAATATAAACACCCCACGGTGTGCATGCCACCCTACATACCACTGCTGGCTTGCTTCTGAAGCTCAGCAGGGTTGGTCCTGGATGGGACACCAGATGCTGGTCTGAAAACATATCCCAATGCCCCAGGGCAGTGATTGGGGACACTGCCCTGTGTAGGGTGCTGTCTTTCGGATGGGATGTTAAACGGGTGTCCTGACTCTGAGGTCATTAAAGATCCCATGGCACTTATCGTAAGAGTAGGTTGTTAACCCTGGTGTCCTGGCTAAAATTCCCAATCTGGCCCTCATCCCATCACGGTCACCTAATAATCCCCAGTTTACAATTGGCTCATCCATCCCCCTCCTCTCCCCTGTAACTATTCCCCAGGTCATTGCTGCAAATGAGAACATGTTCTCAGTCAACTTACCTGGTAAAATAACAAATAATAGATAAATAAATAAATAAAAGGTATGACAGCTGCATTCTTTTATCCTCAAAGATCAGGTTGCTGAGAGACTGGGCAAACTACCCATCAGCAGGAAGTGCCTGAGGGCCTTAAAGTGCCTCTCCACCACCACTTTGTTGACCAATGATACACTGGGGGAGAGAGGAGGGGGGTTAACAGGAGTACGAAATAGTCTGTGCTAAGCACACAAATAGAGAGATGTTGTAGAGGAAACGGCTCACAAAAACAGACATGGTGAGATTCTACTTCAAAATATATGTGTATAATACATTTCTGGTTACTTCAATAAAATAGCTTATAATCAAATAGATGACTACTGTTAATTTCCTGGCCAACTTTAGGCTGGAGTATTCTGTTCCTGATACCGTATGATGCCATGGCCTTTTATCAATTCGATCTTGCTCACCTCCTGCATACTCTATCCTCCGTCATCTCTCACCTCCTGGAAAAGGTCAAAGTTAATGGAGGAGAGTCAGCGAGGAGCGTGAACGTGGATGAAATGAGATGCTCAAAATGAGTCTCCTTCTCCACTCATGCGTCATTAGGCTAATTACATTTACAGGGCTGGATCCCAAAATAAATGTGTAAAGTGCTCAAAACAAATGAAGTCAGTTGTGCAGAAGTTGTATAGATAAAACAATACGTAGCATATTGTTTTTAAACTGTGCATGTTTTTCTCTGACAAAACAGAAGCTGATTCAAAGGGGGTGTGGCAGATTTAAAAACTCTTCTGCAGTAGGATACACATGAGGATCCTTGATGAAAGGTGGCTATCGAGGAGGGGAGGGAACTTTCATTTGCCTATTAACGAATTGACACACTTCTCGACCACTTATTGGTTTCCAGGTCACGGAGCAAAGAGGACGGAGGACTGTCTTTTGACAAAACGAGAATCTCCCAGCGACTTGGGACTGTCATGGATGTGTGCACTATACCAGCGTTTCTCAAATCTCTCCCCAGAAACTACAGCCATTCCACGTGTTTGATCTATTCCAGAGATACAGTGCCTTGCGAAAGTATTCGGCCCCCTTGAACTTTGCGACCTTTTGCCACATTTCAGGCTTCAAGCATAAAGATATAAAACTGTATTTTTTTGTGAAGAATCAACAACAAGTGGGACACAATCATGAAGTGGAACGACATTTATTGCATATTTCAAACTTTTTTAACAAATGCAAAACTGAAAAATTGGGCGTGCAAAATTATTCAGCCCCCTTAAGTTAATACTTTGTAGCGCCACCTTTTGCTGCGATTACAGCTGTAAGTCGCTTGGGGTTTGTCTCTATCAGTTTTGCACATCGAGAGACTGACATTTTTTCCCATTCCTCCTTGCAAAACAGCTCGAGCTCAGTGAGGTTGGATGGAGAGCATTTGTGAACAGCAGTTTTCAGTTCTTTCCACAGATTCTCGATTGGATTCAGGTCTGGACTTTGACTTGGCCATTCTAACACCTGGATATGTTTATTTTTGAACCATTCCATTGTAGATTTTGCTTTATGTTTTGGATCATTGTCTTGTTGGAAGACAGATCTCCGTCCCAGTCTCAGGTCTTTTGCAGACTCCATCAGGTTTTCTTCCAGAATGGTCCTGTATTTGGCTCCATCCATCTTCCCATCAATTTTAATCATCTTCCCTGTCCCTGCTGAAGAAAAGCAGGCCCAAACCATGATGTTGCCACCACCATGTTTGACAGTGGGTATGGTGTGTTCAGGGTGATGGGCTGTGTTGCTTTTACGCCAAACATAACGTTTTGCATTGTTGCCAAAAAGTTCAATTTTGGTTTCATCTGGCCAGAGCACCTTCTTCCACATGTTTGGTGTGTTTCCCAGGTGGCTTGTGGCAAACTTTAAACAACACTTTTTATGGATATCTTTAAGAAATGGCTTTCTTCTTGCCACTCTTCCATAAAGGCCAGATTTGTGCAATATACGACTGATTGTTGTCCTATGGACAGAGTCTCCCACCTCAGCTGTAGATCTCTGCAGTTCATCCAGAGTGATCATGGGCCTCTTGGCTTCATCTCTGATCAGTCTTCTCCTTGTATGAGCTGAAAGTTTAGAGGGACGGCCAGGTCTTGGTAGATTTACAGTGGTCTGATACTCCTTCCATTTCAATATTATCGCTTGCACAGTGCTCCTTGTGATGTTTAAAGCTTGGGAAATCTTTTTGTATCCAAATCCAGCTTTAAACTTCTTCAAAACAGTATCTCGGACCTGCCTGGTGTGTTCCTTGTTCTTCATGATGCTCTCTGCGCTTTTAACGGACCTCTGAGACTATCACAGTGCAGGTGCATTTATACGGAGACTTGATTACACACAGGTGGATTGTATTTATCATCATTAGTCATTTAGGTCAACATTGGATCATTCAGAGATCCTCACTGAACTTCTGGAGAGAGTTTGGAGCACTGAAAGTAAATGGGCTGAATAATTTTGCACGCCCAATTTTTCAGTTTTTGATTTGTTAAAAAAGTTTGAAATATCCAATAAATGTCGTTCCACTTCATGATTGTGTCCCACTTGTTGTTGATTCTTCACAAAAAAATACAGTTTTATATCTTTATGTTTGAAGCCTGAAATGTGGCAAAAGGTCGCAAAGTTCAAGGGGGCCGAATACTTTCGCAAGGTACTGTAGCACACCTGATTCAACTTGTCAGCTCAGCACCAAGCCCTTATGTAGTGAATCAGCGGAACTAGATCAGAGCTACAAGAAAATAGTGAAACACCTGGGAGTCCCGGAGGAGAGGTTTGAGAAGCACTGCACTCTACTACAACAGTGCGTGTGAAGTGCACTAATCAGGAGTTTACTGCATAACCTATACATTATTTATACATGTAGGCATATATGGATTTCACAGGTGGCCCCTTAATTGGGGAGGACGGTTATGCCTGAACGGAATAGATGGAGTGGTATCAAACATATGGTTTCACTGTGTTTGATACCATTCCATTGACTCCATTCCAGACATTATTGTGAGCCGTCCTCCGCTCAGCAGCCTCCAGTGGTGTATTTGACTTACTCATGAGACTACAGCAGTCTTCGTACTGCTCCACCGGTTACTGAGCTGCCAGGGAGTGGAGGTACTCCCTCTCTGAACTCTCTCCAGGGGACAGAGTCAAGCCCACTGCCCAGGACAAGATGCCCTCAGCCAGCCGCTGCTGCTCCAGAGTCCTGCGGTCGTATTCATTACCAGTCTCCGTCACCACACGGCCCACTCTCAAGGCAGAGTCTGAGCTGTGTCCGTAGGTACTGCCAGGGATGGGGGAGGGTAGAGGATTTACACATGACACCACACAGCCCGGTGCCCAGGGTGGAGCCGGAGGATTGTCCGAAGTTGCTGCCAGGAAAAGGAGCTTGAAGGGGTTCAATCCCGAATAGCATGCACCCTCTGCCCATGGCTGAATCTGAATAGTGTCCATAGTCACTTCCTGGTATCAGAGAAGGAAGGTTTACCATTCCTGACACCACACACCTGATTCCTTTACTTGGAAGTGACTTTGGACACTCCTCAGATTCAACCCTGGGTGGAGGAGCATGAAGATGCAGGGGTGGAGGTGGAGGTGAGCCACATCAGGCTGTACTGCAGGTCCCCAGCGAGGTCGAGCCAGGTCCAGTGACGTCTAGCCAGGCGTCGAGGGTCGTAGAGGGGGAGTTTAGGGGAGAGGATTGGTGGAGAAGGGCCTGGGTTGATTCCTCTGGCTGATGCTCACAGGGCTATGTCCAAGACAGGGATGGGAACAGTGAGGTAAGGACAGAGAGCAGAGATCACACACTCAGTCAAGCTTACACTTCTATGAGTTTTAAGCAGTCTGCATATGGGTTCACTTCTATGAGTTTTAATCAGTCTGCATATGGGTTCACTTCTATGCGATGCCATTCTACACACATACCTGTGCTGATGGTTGAGTGGTCTGAGCTGGTGTTGGCTGTATTATTTCCATAGGGGGTCTCTGCCCTCCTAGAGGATGCTTCTCAAGAATAGCCTGGGGGTTTAGATAAGTACTGTATCTAATAGTAATGTATCCTCATCATCAGCCACCACCATCATCATCATCATCACCATCTTTAACAGGAATCTTATAGCCCCTTTCCCCAGTGTGTATGAGAGAGAGTACATACCTTCGTCAGCTGCTGGTCTTGCTGTAGGAACTGTGCATGGGAACCATCCAGTCTCATTCACTGAACCCTCTACCTCCTTTGATTGGTGTCTGTACTGGGCAAACAGCTCCTTCCTGAGGACCAGGATGCATTGTTTCTCAGGTTATTTATATGTTCACCCTAATCAGGCTTGTCTTAAATATCAAGATATGAGATGATTTGATTTGATTATGAGATTAGTGCAACTCTGACCTTTATCATAATAACCTATAACCATTATTCGTGCTTTATTACATTTGGACACTTTGTAAATAAATATAGCTCCAATTTATGCTTTTAAAAAGTATTTGCTCTAAAGGAATGAGTGTGAGTGGCTGTGTAATATGTGTGTGTGTGTGTGTGTATGGTGGCGCCCCCTAGTAGCCAGACCTGGCTCTGTGTGTGTAACGTGTGCATGTTGTGGTGGTGGGCAGATCAGCTATTTGTTCACCCACAGCCGCCAGCAATTGTTATATCACTATATGTGGTCAAGTGAACATTTGAAGTCCCCACCCTACCCCAACACGCTAATATAGAAAATGAACGGAAATCACATTTCTCCACTCCTGTTCCCAAGTAAAAATGTTGCCTATGTAACAGTATAGACTTTACTTCCGTCCCCTCGTCCCGACCTGGGCGCGAACCAGGGACGCTCTGCACACGTCACATCGGCTACACCTACATATGGTTTATCATTTTACTGCAAGAAATGCTTAATTCTGAAGGAGTTGTGAGAGGATATAGACCTAAAGTCAGTGTCCAGATTTCAGTTTCCATGTAACCCAACTAAACAGGCTACAGTTCGCTTGATGTGCCATAGGCCTATTTGAGGTCTCAGTCTTGTGACTGCCAAATTTGTAAAGTAACTCACAATCATCATACATAACATAGCCAGCACTGCTATCATCCTCTTTTTCCACTTCACCAAATCTTTCCCAAACATGACTTTTCTGACCCTCCCTTCTCTTTATTTTTAACTCTCCTTTCACAGCTTTTCTCTTATTGAATTAAACTTCCATATTGTCCTTTTTGCTTCCATGGATCGACGTTAACTTTTTCTACTCGTTCCCAAAAGCATTTGGCAATTGGTGTGTTGGCTTTTTGGCATGAGTACAGTTAGGACATAAAGCTTAGGCTTACGCACTAATGACATATAGCCTAAAATTATTTAAGAAAAACCTTGAAGATACAAATTGCACAAAAATGGTACATTCTTGGATTTTTTAAGATATTGTTTTCTCTTTATTCAACATGCCCACCCCTCACCCGCCCTTCATCCACACAATATTAAATTACCCTAAACCCGCCCTGCGGATATAACTACAGGTTAGGAGACAAACCCACGCATCACTAGTGTGGTGGCGCCCCTTAGTGGCCAGGCCTGACTCTGTGTGTACAACACGTGTGTAGGATGTGGTGGCACCCCCTAGTGGCCAGGCATGGCTCTGTGTGTCACATGTGTATGGTGTGGTTGCTCCCCCTGGTGGCCAGGCATGGCTATGTGTGTACAATGTGTGTTGGGTGTGGTGGCGCCCCCTTGGTGGCCAGACATGGCTATGTGTGTTTGGTGTGGTGGCGCACCCCTAGTGGCCAGGCATGGCTTCGTGTGTACAACATGAGTTTGGTGTGGTGGCGTCCCCTATTGGCAAGGCATGGCTCTATGTGTCACATGTGTTTGGTGACGCCCCCTAGTGAACAGACCTGGCTCTGATCTCTAGCTGCTGTTCCAGGTCCTGTAGTTTCTTCTTTCTGCCAAAGCTGTAGTCATCCTCCTGCTCATTTGTCTGCACTGTGCAACACACACACACACACACACACACACACACACACACACACACACACACTCACTCACTCACTCACTCACTCACTCACTCACTCACTCACTCACTCACTCACTCACTCACTCACTCACTCACTCACTCACACACACACACACACACACACACACACACACACACACACACACACACACACACACACACACACACACACACACACACACACACACACACACACACACACACACACACACACACACACACACTACAGCTGAGGCAAGACAACAGTAACACTGCAGATTAAAGAACAGTGTTTTGTTCCGAACTGGTGTTTATATGATTCAAGATCAAAAAAGAGTTAAAAAGTCTCTCTCTCTCTCTCTAAAAACAAATCAAATCAAATTTTATTTGTCACATACACATGGTTAGCAGATGTTAATGCGAGTGTAGCGAAATGCTTGTGCTTCTAGTTCCGACAATGCTGTAATAACCAACAAGTAATCTAACTAACAATTCCTAAACTACTGTCTTATACACAGTGTAAGGGGATAAAGAATATGTACATAAGGATATATGAATGAGTGATGGTACAGAGCAGCATAGGCAAGATACAGTAGATGGTATCGAGTACAGTATATACATATGAGATGAGTATGTAAACAAAGTGGCATAGTTAAAGTGGCTAGTGATACATGTATTACATAAGGATGCATTTGATGATATAGAGTACAGTATATACGTATACATATGAGATGAATAATGTAGGGTAAGTAACATTATATAAGGTAGCATTGTTTAAAGTGGCTAGTGATATATTTACATCATTTCCCATCAATTCCCATTATTAAAGTGGCTGGAGTTGAGTCAGTGTCAGTGTGTTGGCAGCAGCCACTCAATGTTAGTGGTGGCTGTTTAACAGTCTGATTGCCTTGAGATAGAAGCTGTTTTTCAGTCTCTCGGTCCCAGCTTTGATGCACCTGTACTGACCTCGCCTTCTGGATGATAGCGGGGTGAACAGGCAGTGGCTCGGGTGGTTAATGTTCTTGATGATCTTTATGGCCTTCCTGTAACATCGGGTGGTGTAGGTGTCCTGGAGGGCAGGTAGTTTGCCCCCGGTGATGCGTTGTGCAGACCTCACTACCCTCTGGAGAGCCTTACGGTTGAGGGAGGAGCAGTTGCCGTACCAAGCGGTGATACAGCCCGCCAGGATGCTCTCGATTGTGCATCTGTAGAAGTTTGAGAGTGCTTTTGGTGACAAGCCGAATTTTTTCAGCCTCCTGAGGTTGAAGAGGCGCTGCTGCGCCTTCTTCACGATGCTGTCTGTGTGGGTGGACCAATTCAGTTTGTCTGTGATGTGTATGCCGAGGAACTTAAAACTTGCTACTCTCTCCACTACTGTTCCATCGATGTGGATAGGGGGGTGTTCCCTCTGCTGTTTCCACAATCATCTCCTTAGTTTTGTTGACGTTGAGTGTGAGGTTATTTTCCTGACACCACACTCCGAGGGCCCTCAAATATAAAGAGTTCAAATGGAAAGTTTAAAGTAAAGTGCAACGCTCTCTCTCTGGCTTCCCTTCTCTGTCTGTCCCACCTCTTGCTCCTGCTCCAGGTGCAGTCTCAGGTCCTCATAGCGCTCCCTCTTCAGCCAGACGCTGTGACACCTGGCACCCTGCAGGGGGCAAGAGACAGCAGCAGGCCGGTTACCCCCTTAACACACACATACACACACAGCAGTACTTGGCCTTAGCTTCATTCACTTCTCGCTGCACATATTTGAAGTAATAAATTATATGAGCAGTTTCCTAAACTATGTGAGCGATGATTAGATTTCCCACCCTGCAGTGCTGGAAGCTGTTCAAAGCTTTTTCTCATTCATATCAGCCCGCCTTCTCTCTTTCGTCTCTTTGAGGAATCCTTAGGGTTATAGAGAGCTCTTAGAGGGATGTGCCAATAACTCTTTTGGGGTGTAATCAGTTTTGTGAGCAATGTTGTAAAGGTATAATCAGTGTTGTAGCAAGGTGTGTGTGTGCGCCTGTGCATGCGTCTAAGTGTATGTGTACCGGTGTGTATGATACCGTGTGTATGGTCCCTCTCACCACAGATGCTTTCCAGTGTCTTGGCGGCCGACTACGACCTGATTGATCAGTTCCTGGCGTGCCTGCTCTCTGCACAGGACCTAGCAGCAAAGACAGAGAACAAAGACAGACCATCATTAGCAGAGATCTATCTGCTGCCCTCTGGCTTTACCTCTCTCTTGTTCTCCCCTGCTCTCTGGCTTACCTCTCCCCTGTTCTGTTCTCACCTGCCCTCTGGCTTACCTCTCCCATGTTCTGTTCTCCCCTGCCCTCTGGCTTACCTCTCCCCTGTTCTGTTCTCCCCTGCCCTCTGGCTTACCTCTCCCTTGTTCTGTTCTCCCCTGCCCTCTGGCTTACCTCTCCCCTGTTCTGTTCTCCCCTTCCCTCTGGCTTACCTCTCCCCTGTTCTGTTCTCCCCTGTCCTCTGGCTTTTCCTCTCCCATGTTCTGTTCTCCCCTGTCCTCTGGCTTTACCTCTCCCCTGTTCTGTTCTCCCCTGTCCTCTGGCTTTACCTCTCCCCTGTTCTGTTCTCCCCTGCCCTCTGGCTTACCTCTCCCCTGTTCTGTTCTCCCCTGCCCTCTGGCTTACCTCTCCCCTGTTCTGTTCTCCCCTGCCCTCTGGCTTACCTCTCCCCTGTTCTGTTCTCCCCTGCCCTCTGGCTTACCTCTCCCCTGTTCTGTTCTCCCCTGCCCTCTGGCGTAGCTCTTCCTTGTTCTGTTCTCCCCTGCCCTCTAGCTTACCTCTCCCCTGTTCTGTTCTCCCCTGTCCTCTGGCTTACCTCTTCCTTGTTCTGTTCTCCCCTGCCCTCTAGCTTACCTCTCCCTTGTTCTGTTCTCCCCTGCCCTCTAGCTTACCTCTCCCCTGTTCTGTTCTCCCCTGTCCTCTGGCTTACCTCTCCCCTGTTGTGTTCTCCCCTGCCCTCTAGCTTACCTCTCCCCTGTTCTGTTCTCCCCTGCCCTCTGGCTTTACCTCTCCCTTGTTCTCCCCTGCCCTCTGGCTTACCTCTCCCTTGTTCTGTTCTCCCCTGCCCTCTGGCTTTACCTCTCCCTTGTTCTCCCCTGCCCTCTGGCTTACCTCTCCCCTGTTCTGTTCTCCCCTGTCCTCTGGCTTACCTCTCCCCTGTTCTGTTCTCCCCTGTCCTCTGGCTTACCTCTCCCCTGTTGTGTTCTCCCCTGTCCTCTGGCTTACCTCTCCCCTGTTCTGTTCTCCCCTGTCCTCTGGCTTACCTCTCCCCTGTTGTGTTCTCCCCTGTCCTCTGGCTTACCTCTCCCCTGTTCTGTTCTCTCCTGCCCTCTGTTCTAGCTGAAAGATAGGCCATGGATTTGTACTGTAGATCATGCAGGGTTTCAAGTTGCGTATCTGTACATCAGTTTAATGGGCCATTACTGTTGCTTTCCCTCTCTTGCTCTCTCTTCTCCTTACATCTTTCTAATTAACATTACTGCACTACACTTTAAAGCATCTTTGGCTTTAGAAAAGTGCTATAAAATCCTATGTATTATTTATTAATGGCAGATTTGAGTTTCATGCATTTCTAAGGATGCATCTTCAGTACATAAGAGCGTCTGCTAAATGACTTAAATGTAAATGTAAATGTACATGGCACATCTCTGCCAGCAGGAAGAAGATGACAGCGATGCGAGGGAAGCTCAGACTCTGAGCTCCAACATAGGACCACTGAGCTGATCTGGTAGAAGATTCTTAGGTACAGATCTTGGATAAACTTGCACTCCCACAGTCTAACCTTAACCATGGGTCAGTATCTTTATTATTGATGGATTTATTTAACTAGGCAAGCCTTCTTATTTACAATGACAGCCTATCCCGGCCAAACCCTAACAACATTTGGCCAATTGTGCCCCATCCTATGGGACTCCCAATCACGGCCGGTAGTGATACAGCCTGGAATTGAACCAGGGTTTGTAGTGACGTCTCCAGCCCTGAGATGCAGTGCCTTAGACCGCTGTGCCACTCGGTGTAATTTCATCCTAGTAATCACTGACCCTAGGACATAATATGAGACGGTATGGCTGTGAAAATGAATTATTACTACTGACCTGGGGACAGTAGATCTTGAGTAGGTTAATGGTCCTCCAGTAGACGTCGTTGACAATGTGTCAGAGAAGACAGGCACGCAGTCCTCCAAGTCAGGGGAGATCAGGGTTGTGCCCTGCACCCAGAAGTGCTTGTCTAGGCGGAGAGAGGAAGTGAGAAAGATGAGAGGGAGACTATGAGGCACAGGAGTAATGACTACGCAATGAGGTTTTCCTGACCCTACTACAGTGGGGCCAGGAGTTCTTCCAACTGGGTTTTTCCTGGCTCTACTATAGAAATAAAAACTGAGCAGGTTAATCCGGTGTACCCTAATACAGGCACTGAGGGGTGTGAATTCACCAGGTTTCATATTATAGCTCTTTTACATGAAGATGTAAAGAAGATCCTAAATCTTCCAGAGTTTTTCCAAGCAAGTTTCACTGACTGCTTCGCTAACTGACTCACTTGGAGTAAAGCAATAGTATCCATTATATTGACAAGATAGTCAAGTGACCGCTCCAACAATGGAAATACATGTACTCAAAGACGGGAGGAAGGAGGCGAGATCAGGTGGGATCATTCTAGCCAATGAGAGGGCAGATACGCGTGTGAACAGACCCAATCAAGTTGTTTTCTCAAAGTTGCCATGTGCATCCACTTTTATCAGTACATTTGTAGCAGTATAAACATTATGAAACTTATTTTCGATCAAATAAGCCTCACTTAATTCGACACTCTCTCATAGACCTCCATTCAAATAATCCCCACTTGGTCTGCTTATCTCATGCGGACAGATTTTGAGTGGAGTAAATCCTCTCGCTTCGCCTCTTTCTCTCTGAGTAAAGTCGTTGACATTAGTGTGTCCTCTAAAACAGGAGTGAGGAACCCCAGGTTGGTCCCTGCAGGAGTTGAGGTGTTGCAGATCAGCTAATGATCCTCTAAACCACAGACAAATCTAAAGGTGATACTGTCCTTGAATGTGGTAACGAAATTCATATTTGTTAACAGGCTGTATCAATAGCTCTGGTTACTACAAGAGGCTTGAACTGCTTGATGCAGGTCGCAGGGTGCTGTACCAAGGTCACAACAGTCACTAGTGTACTAGCAGGTTACTCTTATTAGGCAGTGAATTGTATGTTCTGACATCTGAAGCTGAGGTAGTCCTCGTTGACCTCGATCATGAACTCTCTGTTCACGTCCCGGACCACTTTGCTGTACACCCAGTCTGACACAAATCTACAGACAGCACAAACACAGGGAACAGGATCGATCAGGCACATAACCATGCCTGCACAGGTTGTTTACAAGCATCTTTAAAGCATTGTGGTGATGCAGTCATGCAGGTTAGCATGAATTCCATGTGGGATGTGTGGGACAGATCAATACATGTTGTGTGTGTGTCAGACTGGGGTGACTGACCATGTGTAGGGCTCACAGCTGCTCTTGAGCAGGGACAGCAGCATGGTGTAGTTTGCATTGCTGCAGTTGCTCTGGGCCTCGTTGTACAGGTAGGAGAGCAGCTTCACACCCTGAAGAACAGAGGATATTGGCTGTGTTAGGCTATTGAGTTAATTCACTCCTAATGTCTGAGACAGACAGAGATAGACAGACAGAGTGAGAGAAAGAAGGGTGGTGAATAGGAGGGGTGTAATGTAACTGTCACGCCCTGACCATAGTAAGCTGTTTATTCTCTGTGTTGGTTGGGGCGTGATAGTGACTTGGGTCGGTCATCTAGGTGAAATGTACAGTGGGGCAAAAAAGTATTTAGTCAGCCACCAATTGTGCAAGTTCTCCCACTTACAAAGATGAGAGAGGCCTGTAATTTTCATCATAGGTACACTTCAACTATGACAGATAAAATGAGAAAAAAAATCCAGAAAAATCACATTGTAGGATTTTTAATGAATTTATTTGCAAATTATGGTGGAAAATAAGTATTTGGTCAATAACATAAGTTTATCTCAATACTTTGTTACATACCCTTTGTTGGCAATGACAGAAGTCAAACATTTTCTGTAAGTCTTCACAAGGTTTTCACACACTGTTGCTGGTACTTTGGCCCATTCCTCCATGCAGATCTCCTCTAGAGCAATGATGTTTTGGGGCTGTTGCTGGGAAACACAGACTTTCAACTCCCTCCAAAGATTTTCTATGGGGTTGAGATCTGGAGACTGGCTAGGCCACTCCAGGACCTTGAATTGCTTCTTACGAAGCCACTCCTTTGTTGCCCGGGCGGTGTGTTTGGGATCATTGTCATGCTGAAAGACCCAGCCACGTTTCATCTTCAATGCCTATGCTGGTGGAAGGAGGTTTTCACTCAAAATCTCACGATACATGGCCCCATTCATTCTTTCCTTTACACGGATCAGTCGTCCTGGTCCTTTTGCAGAAAAACAGCCCCAAAGCATGATGCTTCCACCCCCATGCTTCACAGTAGGTATGGTGTTCTTTGGATGCAACTCAGCATTCTTTGTCCTCCAAACACGACGAGTTGAGTTTTTACCAAAAAGTTCTATTTTGGTTTCATCTGACCATATGACATTCTCCCAATCTTCTTCTTGATCATCCAAATGCTCTCTAGCAAACTTCAGACGGGCCTGGACATGTACTGGCTTAAGCAGGGGGACACGTCTGGCAAGCAGGATTTGAGTCCCTGGCGGCGTAGTGTGTTACTGATGGTAGGCTTTGTTACTTTGGTCCCAGCTCTCTGCAGGTCATTCACTAGGTCCCCCCGTGTGGTTCTGGGATTTTTGCTCACCGTTCTTGTGATCATTTTGACCCCACGGGGTGAGATCTTGCGTGGAGCCCCAGATCGAGGGAGATTATCAGTGGTCCTGTATGTCTTCCATTTCCTAATAATTGCTCCCACAGTTGATTTCTTCAAACCAAGCTGCTTACCTATTGCAGGAGGAGTGTACAGGAGGAGTGGACTTGGGAGGAGATCCTGGATGGTAAAGGACCCTGGACACACCGGGGAGTATCGCTGTCCGAAGGATGAGATAGAGGCAGCGAAAGTGGAACGGCGACAATACGAAGAGATAGCTCAACGAAGCAAGCATGAGAGGCAGCCCCCCAAAAATGGGGGGTACACAGGGAGATTGGTGGAGTCAGGGTTCAGACCTGAGCCAACTCCTCATGCTTACCGCGTGGAGCTTGTGACCGGTCAGGCACCGTGTTATGCGATGATGCGCACGGTGTCTCCAGTGCGCATTCACAGCCCGGTGCGCTCTGTTTCAGCTTCCCGCAGTTGCCGTGCTAGAGTGGGCATTCAGCCAGGACGGATTGTGCCGGCTCAGCGCTCCTGGTCTCCAGTACGTCTCCTCCGTCCAGGATATCATGCGTCGATTCTACGCACTGTGTCGCCAGTGCGCCTTCACAGCCCAGTGCGTCCTGTGCCAGCTTCCCACACTTGCCGGGCTGGAGTGAGCATCCAGTCAGGAAGGGTTGTGCCAGCTCTGTGTTCTAGACCTCCAGTGTGCCTCCACAGTCCAGTGCATCCTGTGCCTCCTCCCCGCACATGCCCTAAGGTGCATGTCACCAGCCCAGTACCACCAGTGCCGGCACCACGCATCAGGCATCCAGTGTGCCTCCACAGTCCAGAGCTTCCGGCGACAGTTCCCAGTCCAGAGCTTCCGGCGACAGTTTCCAGTCCAGAGCCTCCAACGACGGTCCACAGTCCGGAACCTCCAACGACGGTGCTCAGTCCGGAACCTTCAACGACGGTCAACAGTCCGGAACCTCCAACGACGGTCCACAGTCCGGAACCTCCAACGACGGTGCTCAGTCCGGAACCTTCAACGACGGTCAACAGTCCAGAACCTCCAACGACGGTCCACAGTCCGGAACCTCCAACGACGGTCCACAGTCCGGAACCTCCAACGACGGTGCTCAGTCCGGAACCTTCAACGACGGTCAACAGTCCAGAACCTCCAACGACGGTCCACAGTCCGGAACCTCCAACGACGGTCCACAGTCCGGAACCTCCAACGACGGTCCACAGTCCGGGACCTCCAACGACGGTCCACAGTCCGGGACCTCCAACGACGGTCCACAGTCCGGGACCTCCAACGACGGTCCACAGTCCGGGACCTCCAACGACGGTCCACAGTCCGGAACCTCCAACGACGGTCTACAGTCCGGAACCTCCTGAGACGGTCTACTGCCCGCAATGGTCGGCAATCCAGAGCCACCAGAGTCTTCAGCAGAGGTTCTCAATCCACTGTCTGGATCCTCCGGCGACGATCCACGGTCCGGTGCCTCCAGCGACAACCCTCTCTACGCACGCTGCGCCTTGGTCTACTCATTTCAACGAATGTGACAGTAACTTACCACAGGGAAGGTAGCCTGGCCCACACCAAAAGCCCCGTCCACACAGCACAGCTCTGACAGATACCTACAACACAGAAAAAACAGGAGCCTGACTGTCTGTGGGACACTACACAGCGTAACACTGCATCAATTCTAATAGGTATGAAATATAGTTATTTGTTGAAAAAAGACTAACTATCCTAAGCAATGCACAGGCAATTGGTTGGAATCACATTTAGTGACTACGTACAGACTTGTAGGAATTCAGTGATAGTTAAGAGTATCAAGTTTAGGGAAGTTTCTCTCTCTCGCCACTAAAATCTTATTTTTCTCAAATTTCGTGCACAAATTTGTTTAATCAATTGCACCTTGGGCTGGGGACAATAAAAGGCCACTCTAAAATGTGCAGTGTTCTCACACAAGACAATGCCACAGATGTCTCAAGTTTTGAGGGAGTGTGCAATTGGCATGCTGACTGCAGGAATGGCCACCAGAACTGTTGCCATTTAATGTTCATTTCTCTACCATAAGCTGCCTCCAATGTAATTTTACAGAATTTGGCAGTATGTCCAACTGGCCTCACAACCGCAGGCCACGTGATCTCCACATCTGGCCCAGAACCTCCACATCAGGCTTCTTCACCTGCGGGATCGTGCTGAGGAGTATTTAAGAAAATTCAAAATCTGATTGGCTGGGCCTGGCTCGGAGAACTTCCGAAATGTCCAGTGTGTGAGAGGCAGGTTGAGTTTTTCAGGGTTATAGTAGTGCAGAAGTTGTCGTATGCTGTAACAGCATTGTATATACAACCCATATTTGCGTTTATTTATTTTCCCTTTTGTACTTTAGCTATTTGCACATCGTTGCAACACTATATACCCATAATATGACATTTGAAATGTCTCTATTCCTTTGGAACTTTTGTGAGAGTAATGTTTACTGTTCATTTAGTTTATTTTGATTTCACTTGCTTTAGCAATGTAAACAGATGTTTGCCATGCCAATAAAGTTGTTTTGAATTGCTGGGGCAGTGACGAAAGTAGAGAAGATGGGTAAGCCTCCGAAGTGGCACAGTGGTCTAAGACACTGCATCACAGTGCTAGCTGTGGACCTAGAGATTTTGGGTTTGAATCCAGGCTCTGTCGCAGCCGGCCGTGACCGGGTGACTTATGGTGCGGCGCACAATTTGCCCAGCGTCGTCCGGGTTAGGGGAGGTTTTGGCCGGCAGGGATGTCCTTGTCCCATCACGCACTAGCAACTCCTGTAGTGGGCCGGGCGCAGTGCATGCTGCCACGATCGCCAGGTGTACTGTGTTTCCTCCGACACATTGGTGCGGCTGGTTTCCGTGTTAAGTGGGCATTGTGTTGGAAGATACACTCTTCTCGACATTCGCCTCTCCCGAGTCCGGACGGGAGTTGCAGCGATGAGACAAGACTGTAACTACCAATTGGATACCACGAAATTGGAGAGAAAATCTGTACCAGTACAGAGGGATAGGCCAGAGGGGTAGTTATATATGCTTAATTAAGAACAGATTTATAGCAATGGTTATCAACCGTACTGCAGGATGCAACGTAAGTTGTAGAAAATTGAAGTTGTTGTGGCAGCTGCAGAGAGGTATTTGGGTGTGTGAGACTTGATGTCAGAAGAGTTACAAGGTGTGTTGAGTGGTGGTGTTGGCCTGAGGTAGGACTAGATATATTTAAATAGTTGAGTCGGGTGGTGTTTTTTTAGTGAGTGTAGGGTTAGATAGTGGGGTGTTGGTTGATTTATTTGTTCTTAGCCAAGTATAAGCGAGGTTCAGTGTACTCTAGTCTAGTATGTGGCAGTAATGCAACATTTATTGGATGCCAACCTGCTGTTAAACCTCATTGAAGAAGAACACTGCGTCCATACATTTCTGCAGCCAGGAAAGACTGGTGGTTGAGCTGTGTAGAAAGAGACAGCTGAAGGGATTCCGCCGCGACAGGAGTAAAACAGAGTTGAGTTTGGGGGTGGCCACTGCTCATGCTCTCAAAGTGTTGGAATAACATGCAAATGATTTACTTAAAAATCATACAATGTGATATTCTGGATTTTGGTTTTAGATCCCGTCTCTCACAGTTGAAGTGTACCTATGATAAAAATGACAGACCTCTACATGCTTTGTAAGTAGGAAAACCTGCAAAATCAGCAGTGTATCAAATACTTGTTCTCCCCACTGTATGTAGATCAACAATTGGCTCCCTGATGAGCAGTCTTGACCGTTTTCTAAAGAATTATAATACAGGGTGCCTTCGTCAGATACAGAGTGAAAGGGATTGAAGAGGGGGAAAGAAACACCATTTATTGTTCTGCACTTGGAAAGATAACTACAAAATAAAATCTACAATGGCAAAATTAAAATGAATGATGTATTGTGCAAAGATCCCATTACAATATCAACATTTGTCAATTCCTTTTATTAAAATCACAATTTTAGGAAAATGGTTGCGAAAGCTACATTCGCCACATTCAGAATTATGTCACTGTGATTGAGGATGATTTCCACTCAGTTTGTGAATCACCTGTGTCAATTGAGGAAATTAGAGAGGCTTTGAATTCAATGAAAAAGGGAAATCACCTACCCTGATGGCCTCAGTTGAATTCTATAGGCAGTTTTGCGTGTTATAGAAGACCCTATTTTTAAACATGTGTTTCAAGATTGCATTGAAATGGTGAAATAGTTTCCACTATGAAACAGGGCCTTATTTCACTAATTCTGAAGCCTGATAAAGACCCTTCTCTAATTGACAATTGGAGACCAATCACTTTATTAAATATTGATTTCAAATTGATTGCTCTGGTTTATGCCAAACTATTAAAGAAAGGAATAGATTACTATATAAATGGGACTCAAACAGGCTTTATGAAGGGCCATCACATGTGTTTAGTCTTGGACCTTATGGATCATTCAGATGCAATTGACTCAGATGCTATTATTTTATTTTTGGAATTTTGGAAAGCCTTTGACACAATTGAACATGAATATCTCTTTTGTTGAACATTTGATCAAATGTTAAATATTAAAACTTAATGTTTCTAAATGTGAAATACAGTCCTTTACAGGAATATTTTCCATTCTTTATCATCAGTCATATCAACATATTTAGGTATAAATCTGTCTAAAAATCACTTAGTCAGACAACATATGAATTTGTCTCTTAAAATTAAGAAAACCAAGAATATATTTCATAATTGCTACAAAAGGATCTTTCTATACTTGGGAGAGTGCTTCTGTCCAAGGCAGAGCGACTGTTTCGCTTCATGTACCCCTCATTGTCTTTATTTGTAAATCCCTCTACCTGTAAATTCAACAAGACAAGACAAGATCAACAAGACCTTCCTTTACTTCATCTGGAAAATGAGTCACAAACTGAAAGTCAGTCCTCTCAAATAGAAGACCTGAAGGAGGTGTTGAAGTGTTGGATTTTGTTGACATAAATAACACTTTCCAGATCAATTGGTTGAAAGTATGTTTGGTCAATACAGAATCAATTTGGTATTTAATTCCAAACAATGTGTTCAATTAGTTGGGAGGTCTTCCATTTTTACTGAAATGTAATGATCTTCTTGGAAGATTACCTGCTACATTGGCTAGGTTTCACCAACAAGCTTTAACGTCCAGGAAAATATGTTTCCTCCAAACCTTTCCCTGCATAAGACTCTTTTGTGGAATAATTCAGACATAACTGTAAGGAATAAATCATTGTTCTACCCTAGCTGGCCTGAAAGGAATGTTAACTCTGTTCTTGATGTGTTTGACTAAATCAAATCAAATCAAATCAACTTTATTTTATATAACCCTTCGTACATCAGCTGATATCTCAATGTGCTGTTCAGAAACCCAGCCTAAAACCCCAAACAGCAAGCATTGCAGGTGTAGAAGCACGGTGGCTAGGAAAAACTCCCTAGAAAGGCCAAAACCTAGGAAGAAACCTAGAGAGGAACCAGGCTATGTGGGGTGGCCAGTCCTCTTCTGGCTGAGCCGGGTGGAGACTATAACAGAACATGGCCAAAATGTTCAAATGTTCATAAATGACCAGCATGGTCAAATAATAATAAGGCAGAACAGTTGAAACTGGAGCAGCAGCATGGCCAGGTGGAGTGGGGACAGCAAGGAGTCATCGTGTCAGGTAGTCCTGGGGCATGGTCCTAGGGCTCAGGTCCTCCGAGAGAGAGAAAGAAAGAGAGAAAGAGAGAAAGAGAGAATTAGAGAGAGCACACTTACATTCACACAGGACACCGAATAGGACAGAAGAAGTACTCCAGATATAACAAACTGACCCTAGCCCCCCGACACATAAACTACTGCAGCATAAATACAGGAGGCTGAGACAGGAGGGGTCAGGAGACACTGTGGCCCCATCCGAGGATACCCCCGGACAGGGCCAAACAGGAAGGATAATACTCCTACAGGGGTAATATTCTTTCATATGAACAATTTATAACATTGAATGAGTTTCCAGTACTTTTCAGAGTTTCCAGTGCCATTCCCAGTGGTCTAACTACACTAATGAAAACTCACCTTAACTTTGGTGATGATCACAGAACTTATCCAGAACTCAGCCTGGAAGGCGTGGGCTTTCTTGAGAAATCCTATTGTAACAACATTAGACAATTTACGCCTCGAGGTAAACATTTTTGGTTTTCCTGACATTGTCTGTAAAAAGCTTGGTTGATGCCTTACAAATACTGCATACAAAACACATTTTAGGAAGTGCACTTTAAGATTCTACATAAGATACACCAATGTAATTCTATATTGGCCAAATTTGTGGATATCGATATCTGCGTTTTCTGCGAAAAAAGTGAAATTCTTGTTCTATGAATGTAAATCTGTGGTAGATTTTGGGGGAAACCTTATTTAGCTTTTTGAACACTACCCATGTTTCTGACATTAATGATATAATGTTACTATTGCAATGATAACAAGACCATTGAAATTGGTATTTTTTTTCAAATACTTTATACAATCAAAATTCCAGAATTCTATACCAAAATTACAAATATTTCTAATGTAATTGAATCATCTTGTTAAGACATTATCCATAGATAATAACAAAAATAATATCTTGAACCATTTTGTGATTTCTTTTCAGGGTGAATGCAATTGCACTTGTTTTCTTGTTTTTACCTGTATTTTGTTTTGTGTCAGATATGTTTGATGTAGTGATGTAAGTTGTTGATTGCTAATAATTTGTATAACAAATACAAATTAAAAGTCAGGGGAAGAGGAATATTGGGACAGGGACACAGAAAGCTTGATTTCTGAGAATTTCTAATGGGAAAAAAGAGGAACAAGAGGTCAAAGAAAATGAGGAAAGCAGAGGTTGATTTGAATTTGAGGAAGATGGCGATACAAATGGAGATGGGGTGCTGAAGAAGATTGATGTCAAGTGATCACAGTGAGCCGTATGAATTGTATTTGTCCAGCTCACCTTAAATTCCACCAATAGACTCAGAGAAAGGTGAAGACCTTCCACTGCTCTCAGTGTGGGCAACGTTTCAGCCGGGCAGAGAACCAAAAGAGACATTAGTGAATACACACAGGAGAGAAGCCTTACCACTGCTCTCAGTGTGGGCAACGTTTCAGCCGGGCAGAGAACCAAAAGAGACATCAGTGAATACACACAGGAGAGAAGCCTTACCACTGCTCCCTGTGTGGGAGTTTTAGCCACGCACATGACCTAAATATACACAACTGTGTGAAACCAATTTGGAGGAAAAAGATCAGAATTGGGCTGCCTGTGTGAACGCAGCCTAATTCCCAAAACAGATACAGCACTTGAACAGGTAAGACGTGATAAAGAAACTTTCTGACTCAATTCCACATTGATTCCATTCTCACCTCATCGGCACTGTCTCTCTATACATCACCATCCCACAACATCTGGTCAACACCTGGTTCTTCATCATTCATCACCACAAATGTGTGAAACCTACTTCTTCACACAGCATTATTGTTTGTTTTCTTTTTCATCAAAGTCTCTTCCTCCACATTAAGCCTGTGATATCCACTCCTCCACTAGGTGATGGAAATTAAAGCCTCAAATCATTACAAGCTATGGAACATGTGGAGGTGAAACATGAATGACTGCTGGTAAACATACAATGGCCTGCTGAGCCGAGGGAGGGACCGGCACGGCTCACTGCTGTGCTGCGCTGTGCTTTGCTGTGCTGCGCTGTGCTTGGGAGATGAGGCAGGAGCAGAGACCAGGGGCATGCAGATTTTAACCCAATTTCTGTTCTGGAAGAAAACACCCTGCAAAAAGGCAAACTGATCTTTCTAATTATTTCATATCCAAACATGATGTGTGTGTTGTATCATTCTGGCTGCTAGAAGTGCACTCAGATTTTTCAGTACAAGTCTTTAACAAGTGTGAGTTATTATTAGTTATAGTGGGTACTAGTGTGTGTAGGATGTTAGAGGTTGACATAATGAAATATAATCGCTCTTGCTGAGGCAGCAGCCTTGAAGCTGTTCTCTGTGAGTGCATATCCTCTTCTGAGATCTCTGCAATCACATAGCCCAATTCTGATATTTTTTTCAACTAATTGGTCAAATTGACCAATCACATCAGCTCGTTTCATATCAGCATTTTCAGAGCTGATCTAATTGGTCAAAAGACCAATTAGTGAAACAAATATCAGAATTGGGCTGCCTGTGTGAACTCCATGGCAGTCAGTTTCTCTTTGCTTATCCCCACCACTGATTAGAGGTTTGTCAGGCAACTAAGATGAGCCAAGTTTCTTCTTTTACTCGCCCCAAATTCATTCTTAGTGCTTTAATTAATGTTTTTACAGTCATTATTGTGTAAGGCCATCACTGGAGGCCTTATGATATGTGACTGTTGGCAATATAAACACGTGGTACTCAGCCACCCTGTGTGATTCTGTCTTAAGCTTGGCCCAAGGCTCTAGAACCTACAGGATGCTGCTGGGGAGGTAGACTCAGATCACTTTGGGTGATTGCGTTCAGGGGATGCAAAAATGAACAGGGAGGACGGTAGTTGCGTTGACAGGTAGGGGTTGAAATTGTTAAAACATTTATATAGTTTACAATGGGGTCATTTTTGGGTAACACTTTATTTGGAGTCCATCTGGAGATGCTCTACAGACTATCTACTAGCCCCACAGGAGGTTGGTGGCACCTTAATTAGGGAGGACGGGCTTGTGGTAACGACCGGAGCAGAATCAGTGGAATGGTATCAAATACATCATACACATATTTTCAATGTGTTTGATGCCATTCCATTCACTCCTTTCCAGCGATTATTATGAGCCATCCTCCCCTCAGCAGCCTCCACTGACTAGCCCTAACCTTAACCCTTACCTTAACCGTTATCCTAACCTTAGAAAGTAGTTTCTTATCAACAGATAGTTTGTTGATGGTATGACCATCTTTAGAGCATCTACAGATGGAAGATCCAAATAAAGTGACTTTTTTATTAACAAGGGGGATATCATCACCCCCTCAACTTGACCCAATTGCCTCAGTATGTCTATGGCTTGGGTGTGGATGCAAGTAGAGGATAAAATGTGATCAATAGGTTGTAGAACATGTCCATCCACACATAAAGGTCATGAAGGGTAATAAAGAAAGCCAAGACGCCAAGGACATGGAAGTGTCAGTTTATTAATGGAGGAGTGCATGATGCAATCTGTATGTAATTGCTTCATCCACACAAGCCTCTGAGAAGTGAGTAACCCATTACAAACAGATCAGGTACTGGATCGATGTCTTCTGAGCTGCCTTGGATGAGAAAAAATGTTGGGTTTCATTATTAAGGTCCCGCACTAATTTACTGTCCCATTTTTCTTATGTCACAGCACATTCACACGTAAAAGATCTGGACGACAGCACAACAAACCAGGACTCAATGCATAGGGTTATACAGTTAGAATACAGTATTTCAACATGTTTTTTTTGTTGTTTTTTTACAAAGGTATGTATATGTTATAGGAAACAGGAAATAAAAATAACTGCACAGCAGTAAGAAAGTTAATTGTCGAGTACAGATAGTCGTTTTTCATACACAGAGTCACGGGGCAAAAAACACCATTGGAACATATTGCGCTATACTCAATACTCTACATTTGTCACTTTGTCTCAAGACTAATTTAGGAATGCCAGACATTTTAGGGGAAAACCGTCTCAGGTTGGCCACTGCATTACATTTGTTTATTTGGGCTGTTGCCATAGCCACCAGAGTCCTACTTTAAGCATACAACACAGACACCCAAAATAAATGCACACATTATATCTGCAACCATAGAAATGATTCTGAAATGTGTTTAGCCTGTTGACACGCAATGGCTGCCGCAGAGTTCTAGCATTTGACAGCATATACATATCACACTCGTCTTCTATAACTATAATCGTTTCATTATACTCACCAATAGAACAATAAAAATGATATCATCGTCATATAAGGCACATGTTAAAGAAAGGCTTGCACTAAGCTGTTTCATCACTCTAGCAGACGTGGAATCTGCTGTGGTAAACAACAGCGTTAGGGGAGGATGCAGTCTGCAGTCTGCATGCAATTAAGATCAAAAACATCCCCCACTGATGCCATTATGCAAAGTGACACTCCGTTCTGTGCTGAGTGGGCAGTGCAAGTGCAGCTTGGCCAGGTTGCCCACTAGCTGCTTTGTACAAACCTCACTCTACCAAAGGCAGGAATATCATTAACATTCTGGGATCGGGAATGCAAACATCTAATCTGACACTTGACCACACATTGACTGACGGTCAAATTCAGGGAGCTTGTAAATAAAACAATCTGTAGTCAATGGTGTAAGAGGAAAATTAAAACCACCCCTGAACAAGGTGCAGGGTAACACGTTGGAATTGGCAAAAATTATCCAATAAAACAATGATAAAATCAGAACAGGCAGCAACTCAACTATGGGCTATAGAATGCCATTTCGCCATATCAAGGTGTATTGCAATTCATTATTATGTACAGTACCAGTCAAAAGTATGAACACACCTACTCATGCAAGGGTTTTCCTTTATTTTTTACTATTTTCTACATTAGTAGAATAATAGTGAAGGCATCAAAACTATGAAATAACACATATGGAATCACATATTAACCAAAAAAGTGTTAAACAAATCAAAATATATTTTATATTTGAGAATCTTCAAAGTAGCCACCCTTTCCCTTGACAGCTTTGCACACTCTTGGCATTCTCTCAACCAGCTTCACCCTGAATGCTTTTCCAACAGTCTCACTGCAGAATGCTGTGGTAGCCATGCTGGTTAAGTGTGCCTTAAATTCTAAATAAATCACTGACAGTATCACCAGCAAAGCACCCCCACACCATCACACCTCCTCCTCCATGCTTCACGGTGGGAACTACACATGCGGAGATCAACCGCTCACCTACTCTGTGTCTCACATAAACACGGCAGTTGGAACCAAAAAATCTCACATTTGGACTCATCAGACCAAAGGACAGATTCCCACCGGTCTAATGTCCATTGCTCGTGTTTCTTGGGCCAAGCAAGTCTCTTCTTATAATTGGTGTCCTTTAGTAGTGGTTTCTTTGCAGCAATTAGATCATGAAGACCTGATTCATGCAGTCTCCTCTGAACAATTGATGTTGAGATGTGTCTGTTACTTGGACTTTGTGAAGTGTTTATTTGGGCTGCAATTTCTGAGGCTAGTAACTCTAATGAACTTATCCTCTGCAGCAGAGGTAACTCTGGGTCTTCCTTTCCCGTGGTCGGTCCTCATGAGAGCCAGTTTCATCATATAGCTTCATAGTTTTGCACTAGAAGAAACTTTGAAATGTTCCAGATTGACTGACCTTCATGTCTTAAAGTAATGATGGACTGTCATTTCTCTTTGATTATTTGAGCCGTTCTTGCCATAATATGGACTTGGTATTTTACCAAATAGGTCTATCTTCTGTATACCACCCCTACCATGTCACAACACAACTGATTGGCTCAAAGGAGAGAAATTCCACAAATTAACTTTTAACAAGGCACACCTGTTCATTTAAATGTTGAACACTTTTGTGGTTAGTGCATGATTCCATAGATGTTATTTCTTAGTTTTGATGTCTTCACTATTATTCTACAATGAATAAAATAGTAAAAATAAAGAAAAACCCTGGAATGAGTAGGTGGGTCCAAACATTTGACTGGCTCTGTACATAAATTAACCTGACTTGTGACACATCATACCAACAATGGCGCATGTTGTAAAAATCAGTATTAATTTAAAAGTGTACAATTTCCATTTAGTAGAAGCTTACAAAATGGGATATTAATAGTAATTTGGCATAGAATAAGGAAACACAAAACACTATGAACAGCTTGTAACATCATGGTCATATTACTTAGTAAGTTAGCTACTATAATATATCTGCTGTCATATTATTTATATTTCCTTCTCAGTATATTTTTACTCAAGTACTAAAGTATTGCTGCTTCACTAGTGTAGATGAAATGCTAAACAACAAATTCTATATTCTATAAAGTAAAACACATGAATGGGAGATTAATGATATCCCAATGTCTCGTGTCTAAAACATGTTATTGCAGGATGTTTGCTTGACTGGCTACAGGGGAAAATGTAATTCACCTGACTTAAAATGTCATTTAATGCTTTTCAAAATATATTAAATGATTTGGGAGCTATTTAGCTTAAAAAATAAAACATAAACTGGAGGTCAAAACTAACTGAGGTTCCAGTAGAATGTGTGAAAATATACTCCAACAAGGGGAAATGGCAGTGTTATGGATGTTTGAGTGTGAGGGCATATTGGCAACCAAACCCTGCCATCGAGCTATGAAGCATGTGAATCAAAATCAAAATACAATTAAAACCGATAATTTGGAAAAGTCGGCCTGTCACTAGTCAACCTGTCACTAGTCGGCCTGTCACAAGTCGGCCTGTCACTAGTCGGCCTGTCACTAGTCGGCCTGTCACAAGTCGACCTGTCACTAGTCGGCCTGTCACAAGTCGGCCTGTCACAAGTCGACCTGTCACTAGTCGGCCTGTCACAAGTCGGCCTGTCACTAGTCGGCCTGTCACTAGTCGGCCTGTCATTTTCAAGAAGTGTATAGTTAGCCTGACCATTTGGTCTGTGTAGAGGAGCTCAGTGGGAGAACGGGCTCCTGTGTGTCAATGACTAGTTGAGATTAAAATAACAGATATGGCATCCACCCTCTGGCCTGACAGTAGGCATTGCACGTACGCACGCACACACGCACACGCACACACACAGGCTATGGAAACACAATACACACCACAAGGCAGTCCATTTTAAAAGATAATTTCTCCTTATAAACCTTTCCGCATTAAAGACTGCACAATAAAAAAAATATAATACAATTCTTACAACTTTTCTAGACAGGATGAAATTGAACATCTGATTATCTCCTTGTGCCAAGCAGTGTTCAACACAGGGGCTTATTTCCCAGGGCTGGCCACCTGTTCCATTGTGGGAACAGCCAGAGTGAGTGTTAATGACCAATTATTTCTGTTTGGCAAGTGGACTTAAGTTAAGGCGTTCCTACAGGATGATGACATGTGTAACCCATCATAATCTCTCTGACTTTGTTTCATTGGTCCTATTCTGTTCCACTCTGCAGACTCTGATCTGTCTTTGTTTCATTGGTCCTATTCTGTTCCACTCTGCAGACTCTGATCTGTCTTTGTTTCATTGGTCCTATTCTGTTCCACTCTGCAGACTCTGATCTGTCCCACATTCTAGGCCTGCTGGGTTGAAGGTGTCAACATCAAGGCCTTGCGGGACCCCTTTCTCTGTTTCTTTCTCCTCCGCCAGGATAAATAAGCCCCTGTGGACACTGGTGGCACGGTACCATCTCCCTCCATCCCTCCCTCTCCGTCTCCCTGGCTCCTCCAGTGGGTTAGAGGTCTGTCACTTTATTCTCAAGGGCGGTTGCTATCCGCTGAAGCCGCAGGGTGAGCTGTTTACTCTGGGCTGCCGGGTCCTCATCTAGGGACTGGATGATCTGTAGGGAGATGGGGAGAGAGGGAGGGGGGAGAAGAGACAGAGAGAGAAAGAGGGATACAGAGTGAGAGAAAGAGCGAGAGAGAGCGAGAGAGCGAGAGAGCGACAGAGAGAGAGCGAGAGAGCGACAGAGAGAGAGCGAGAGAGAGAGCGAGAGAGAGCGAGAGAGAGTGAGAGAGAGAGAGAGAGAGCGAGAGAGCAAGAGAGAGAGAGCGCAAAAGAGAGAGACAGCGAGTGAGAGAGAGAGCGAGAGAGAGAGAGAGAGAGAGAGAGAGAGAGAGCGAGAGAGCAAGAGAGAGAGTGCGAGAGACAGAGAGAGAGAGAGCGAGAGCGAGCGAGAGAGGGAGAGAGACAGAGAGAGAGAGCGAGACAGAGAGAGAGAGCGAGAGAGAGCGAGCGCGAATGAGCGCGAGAGAGAGCGAGAGAGCGTGAGAAAGAGAGCGCGAGAACGAGAGACAGAGACAGAGAGAGAGCGAGAGAGAGAGAGAGCGAGAGAGAGCGAGAGAGAGAGCGAGAGAGAGAGAGAGCGAGAGAGAGAGCGAGAGAGAGCGAGAGAGAGAGAGAGCGAGAGAGAGAGCGAGAGAGAGCGAGACGGAGAGAGAGCGAGACGGAGAGAGAGCGAGACGGAGAGAGAGCGAGACGGAGAGAGAGCGAGACGGAGAGAGAGCGAGACGGAGAGAGAGCGAGACGGAGAGAGAGCGAGACGGAGAGAGAGCGAGACGGAGAGAGAGCGAGACGGAGAGAGAGCGAGAGAGAGAGAGCGAGAGAGAGAGAGCGAGAGAGCGAGACAGAGAGAGAGCGAGACAGAGAGAGAGCGAGACAGAGAGAGAGCGAGACAGAGAGAGAGCGAAAGACAGAGAGAGAGCGAAAGACAGAGAGAGAGCGAGACAGAGAGAGAGAGAGCGAGAGAGAGCGAGAGAGAGCGAGAGCGAGACAGAGAGCGCGAGACAGAGAGCGCGAGACAGAGAGCGCGAGACAGAGAGCGCGAGACAGAGAGCGCGAGACAGAGAGCGCGAGACAGAGAGCGCGAGACAGAGAGCGCGAGAGAGAGAGAGCGAGAGAGAGAGCGAGAGAGAGAGCGAGAGAGAGAGCGAGAGAGAGAGCACTGTCATTAGATCACCAGTCAGGGCATATTGGACCACTGTTGGAACGACCACTAAGAAAAACAGCCATTGCATTGCTTCAAGTACTAAGGGAGGAAGCTTAAAAAATCAATTCCCTGAGCAATTTGCCATTTCAAGTAAACTACCACAGAACTACTTTCAATTAAAAGTCCTTGTAATTGCGCTAACGATTAGAAAATATGACCCAGCAGTGCTGTGGGAGCACTTCTGCCTGGAATGTAAAGTGAATGGTCTCTTACCCCATCGTAGTATTTGCTGGCGTACTGGTAGAGCTGATGCAGAGCCACTTGTGTGTTGAGTTTGTCTGTATGAGTCTGGAGGACACAACATCAGATTCAGAGATTCTTACAGACAGGCTTGAGTCACACAATCTTAGAGCAGAATGAACTATGACTTGCAGTGGTCTACGACTAACTTTATAAAATGTTACCTTCACTAACATTTCAAATGGTGCACCACTAAAATAGATTAAGAGACCACTGCAAAATTATCCGTTTCTCTGGTATTACTATTTATCAGTATGTGTTTACAAAAATGTAAATTTTTGTGCAATTCTATAAATTACTGACAACATTTCTCCCAAATTCCAAATAAAATTGTTGTCATTTAGAACATTTATTTGCAGAAAATGACAACTGGTGAAAATAACAAAAAAAGATGCAGTGTTGTCAGGCCTCGAATAATGCAAAGATAATAAGTTCATCTTCATTTTAAATACTATACTAATGTATAGCAGGACAATGATCCATGCCACACAGCCAGGTCAATCAAGCTGTGGATGGAGGACCACCAGATCAAGACCCTGTCATGGCCAGCCCAATCTCCAGACCTGAACCCCATTGAAAACCTCTGGAATGTGATCAAGAGGAAGATGGACGGTCACAAGCCATCAAACAAAGCCAAGCTGCTTGAATTTTTGCGCCAGGAGAGGCATAAAGTCACCCAACATCAATGTGAAAGACTGGTGGAGAACATGCCAAGACACATGAAAGCTGGGGTTGAAAATCAGGGTTATTCCACCAAATATTGATTTCTGAACTCTTCCTAAAACATTAGTATTGTGTTTATTTATTTTTTGCATTATTCGAGGCCTAACAACACTGCATCTTTTTTGTTATTTTCACCAGTTGTCATTTTCTGCAAATAAATGTTCTAAGTGACAATGTTTTTATTTGGAATTTGGAAGAAATGTCAGTAGTTTATAGAATAAAACAAAAATGTTAATTTTCCCCAAACACACACCTATAAATAGGAAAACTAGAGAAACGGATCATTTCGCAGTGGTCTCTTCATATTTTCCAGAGCTGTATTCTGTGTCCCAAATGGAACTCTGTCCCCTGCATCAGTGGTTCCAACCAGGGGTACTTGGACTTGAGAAGACTCATGAGAACACAGACCTACTGTTAAAATGCACATGAGGGGTACTTCAAATCAAATCAAATCTTATTTGTCACATACACATGGTTAGCAGATGTTAATGCGAGTGTAGCGAAATGCTTGTGCTTCTAGTTCCGACAATGCAGTAATAACCAACAAGTAATCGAACTAACAATTCCAAAACTACTGTCTTATACACAAGTGTAAGGGGACAAAGAATATGTACATAAAGATATATGAATGAGTGATGGTACAGAGCAGCATAGGCAAGATACAGTAGATGGTATCGAGTACAGTATATACATATGAGGTGAGTATGTAAACAAAGTGGCATAGTTAAAGTGGCTAGTGATACATGTATTACATAAAGATGCAGTGGATGATATAGAGTACAGTATATACGTATACATATGAGATGAATAATGTAGGGTACGTAAACATTATATTAGGTAGCATTGTTTAAAGTGGCTAGTGATATATTTTACATTTCCCATCAATTCCCATTACTAAAGTGGCTGGAGTTGAGTCAGTGTGTTGGCAGCAGCCACTCAATGTTAGTGGTTGCTGTTTAACCGTCTGATGGCCTTGAGATAGAAGCTGTTTTTCAGTCTCTGGGTCCCAGCTTTGATGCACCTGTACTGACCTCGCCTTCTGGATGATAGCGGGGTGAACAGGCAGTGGCTCGGGTGGTTGTTGTCCTTGATGATCTTTATGGCCTTCCTGTAACATCGGGTGGTGTAGGTGTCCTGGAGGGCATGTAGTTTGCCCCCGGTGATGCGTTGTGCAGACCTCACTACCCTCTGGAGAGCCTTACAGTTGTGGGCGGAGCAGTTGCCGTACCAGGCGGTGATACAGCCCGCCGGGATGCTCTCGATTGTGCATCTGTAGAAGTTTGTGAGTGCTTTTGGTGACAAGCCAAATTTCTTCAGCCTCCTGAGGTTGAAGAGGCGCTGCTGCGCCTTCTTCACGATGCTGTCTGTGTGGGTGGACCAATTCAGTTTGTCTGTGATGTGTATGCCGAGGAACTTAAAACTTGCTACTCTCTCCACTACTGTTCCATCGATGTGGATAGGGGGGTGTTCCCTCTGCTGTTTCCTGAAGTCCACAATCATCTCCTTAGTTTTGTTGACGTTGAGTGTGAGGTTATTTTCCTGACACCACACTCCGAGGGCCCTCACCTCCTCCCTGTAGGCCGTCTCGTCGTTGTTGGTAATCAAGCCTACCACTTGTGTCGTCCGCAAACTTGATGATTGAGTTGGAGGCGTGCGTGGCCACGCAGTCGTTGGTGAACAGGGAGTACAGGAGAGGGCTCAGAACGCACCCTTGTGGGGCCCCAATGTTGAGGATCAGCGGTGGAGATGTTGTTGCCTAACCTCACCACCTGGGGGCGGCCCGTCAGGAAGTCCAGTACCCAGTTGCACAGGGCGGGGTCGAGACCCAGGGTCTCGAGCTTGATGACAAGCTTGGAGGGTACTATGGTGTTAAATGCCGAGCTGTAGTCGATGAACAGCATTCTCACATAGGTATTCCTCTTGTCCAGATGGGTTAGGGCAGTGTGCATTGTGGTTGAGATTGCATCGTCTGTGGACCTATTTGGGCGGTAAGCAAATTGCAGTGGGTCTAGGGTGTCAGGTAGGGTGGAGGTGATATGGTCCTTGACTAGTCTCTCAAAGCACTTCATGATGACGGAAGTGAGTGCTACGGGGCGGTAGTCATTTAGCTCAGTTACCTTAGCTTTCTTGGGAACAGGAACAATGGTGGCCCTCTTGAAGCATGTGGGAACAGCAGACTGGTATAGGGATTGATTGAATATGTCCGTAAACACACCAGCCAGCTGGTCTGCGCATGCTCTGAGGGTGCGGCTGGGGATGCCGTCTGGGCCTGCAGCCTTGCGAGGGTTAACACGTTTAAATGTTTTACTCACCTCGGCTGCAGTGAAGGAGAGTCCGCATGTTTTCGTTGCAGGCCGTGTCAGTGGCACTGTATTGTCCTCAAAGCGGGCAAAAAAGTTATTTAGTCTGCCTGGGAGCAAGACATCCTGGTCCGTGACTGGGCTGGTTTTCTTTTTGTAGTCCGTGATTGACTGTAGACCCTGCCACATACCTCTTGTGTCTGAGCCGTTGAATTGAGATTCTACTTTGTCTCTATACTGACGCTTAGCTTGTTTGATACCCTTGCGGAGGGAATAGCTGCACTGTTTGTATTTGGTCATGTTTCCAGTCACCTTGCCCTGATTAAAAGCAGTGGTTTGCGCTTTCAGTTTCACGCGAATGCAGGCATCAATCGATGGTTTCTGGTTTGGGAATGTTTTAATCGTTGCTATGGGAACGACATCTTCAACGCACGTTCTAATGAACTCGCACACCGAATCAGCGTATTCGTCAATGTTGTTGTCTGACGCAATACGAAACATATCCCAGTCCACGTGATGGAAGCAGTCTTGGAGTGTGGAATCAGCTTGGTCGGACCAGCGTTGGACAGACCTCCGCGTGGGAGCTTCTTGTTTTAGTTTCTGTCTGTAGGCAGGGATCAACAAAATGGAGTCGTGGTCAGCTTTTCCGAAAAGAGGGCGGGGCAGGGCCTTATATGCGTCGCGGAAGTTAGAATAACAATGATCCAAGGTTTTGCCAGCCCTGGTTGCACAATCGATATGCTGATACAATTTAAGGGGTCTTGTTTTCAGATTAGCCTTGTTAAAATCCCCAGCTACAATGAATGCAGCCTCAGGATGTATGGATTCCAGTTTGCAAAGAGTCAAATAAAGTTCTTTCAGAGCCATCGATGTGTCTGCTTGGGGGGGAATATATACGGCTATATAATGCGGTCGACATTTGATTGTGAGGAATTCTAAATCAGGTGAACAGAAGGATTTGAATTCCTGTATGTTTCTGTGATCACACCACGTCTCGTTAGCCATAAGGCATACGCCCCCGCCCCTCTTCTTACCAGAAAGATGTTTGTTTCTGTCGGCGCGATGCTTGGAGAAACCCGCTGGCTGCACCGACTCCGATAGCGTCTCTCCAGTGAGCCATGTTTCCGTGAAGCAAAGAACGTTACAGTCTCTGATGTCCCTCTGGAATGCTACCCTTGCTCGGATTTCATCAACCTTGTTGTCAAGAGCCTGGACATTGGCGAGAAGAATGCTAGGGAGTGGTGCACGATGTGCCCGTCTCCGGAGTCTGACCAGAAGACCGCCTCGTTTCCCTCTTTTACGGAGTCTTTTTTTTGGGTCGCCGGCTGGGATCCATTCCATTGTCCTGGGTGAAAGGCAGAACACAGGATCCGCTTCGCGAAAGTCATATTCTTGGTCGTACTGATGGTGAGTTGACGCTGCCCTTATATTCAGTAGTTCTTATCGACTGTATGTAATGAAACCTAAGATGACCTGGGATACTAATGTAAGAAATAACACGTAAAAAAAACAAAAAACTGCATAGTTTCCTAGGAACGCGAAGCGAGGCGGCCATCTCTGTCGGCGCCGGAAGTCACATCAGGGGTACTCCGGGCAGAGTCAAATTCAGTTGGTGGTACGGTAACGGAAAAAGGTTGGGAACCACTTCTCTACATGGTACACTACTTTTGACCTGCGCTCTATGGGTCCTGGTCAAAAGTAGTGCACTACATAGGGAATAGGGTGCCAATTGGGATGCCCCCATAGATCGTGGGCAGAGAGAAAGGTTTTCCTTACCCGAGACACCTCTGCCAGATGAGTGTTCATGTCCTGGTCGCTGACTGATACCATCTGTCTGATGCCCTTGTAGTAACTAAACACAGACAGACAGAGATGAGATCAGAATCACTATACATTACATATTGACAGGCCTCTGTCGACAATGTACCAGCATTGTAGGCAAGAATCTAAATAAATTGATCAGGTCATTGGGAACTTCTGACGATACATACTCATCGACCATCTTCTTGTAGGTGGAGATCTCCTTTGCATAGAGTAGCTTGTTACTTGGAGAGTCCTGGTAGAGATAGGAGAGAATAAACAATATGATAATCATAATACTGTTCTCTTATCTGTTACCTCACAGAGGTAAACAACTATCAAAAGATTTTGACCTCCTCATCACCTGCCTCCTCCCCCTTCCTCTCCTCCTCCTTCGGCTCCCTCTTCCTCCCTTTCTCTTCCTCCTCTCTATCTCCTCTTTCCTCCTCCCTTTCCTCTTCCTTCTGCTCCCTCCTCCTCCCTCTCTCTTCCTTCTCCCTCCTCCTCCCCCCTCCTCCTGGACTCACTCGGCTGAGTTTGTGCTCTGTCTTGGTGCAGGCGTCCATGAAGGTCTGAGCGATGACGGACAGCGAGGCATCCACCACCTCTGTCACGTGGACGTCGAAGGTGAAGTGAGGGTTCTTCAGGATGTTCACCCAGAACCTCAGAGGCAAGCTGGTGGAGGAGAGAATAATTACTATCAGCTATCTATCTACTACAGTGTCAAAACATCTGTCACACCAAATAATTTATTCATTTGTGATTGAATGTCATGTTTAGTATCACCAAGGTACTATTAGTGGTACATGTACAGCACTAGTAGTACTTCTATTAGTGGTACATGTACAGCACTAGTAGTACTTCTATTAGTGGTACATGTACAGCTCTAGTAGTACTTCTATTAGTGGTACATGTACAGCACTAGTAGTACTTCTATTAATGGTACATGTACAGCACTAGTAGTACTTCTATTAGTGGTACATGTACAGCACTAGTAGTACTTCTATTAGTGGTACATGTACAGCACTAGTAGTACTTCTATTAGTGGTACATGTACAGCACTAGTAGTACTTCTATTAGTGGTACATGTACAGCACTAGTAGTACTTCTATTAGTGGTACATGTACAGCACTAGTAGTACTTCTATTAGTGGTACATGTACAGCACTAGTAGTACTTCTATTAGTGGTACATGTACAGCACTAGTAGTACTTCTATTAGTGATACATGTACAGCACTAGTAGTACTTCTATTAGTGGTACATGTCAGGTTGACAACTCCTGACGGTTGACTTTCATATTTTCACCATTCAGTGGAACACATGCATCAGGCAAACTAATGGCAAAACTTTCCACTTTTGAATACTCGGTAGCTTCAAAACATAAGTAAACTAATAGGTCCATACAAATCCTCCAATAAAAGGTTGGTCCTGAATATCAAACAAGTCTAAAATAGGTTCAGAGTACTTATCTGATTAGTTTAAAAGCTGGGCCGATTGAGACAGACTAACATATTAATTCATATTGGCTTGCAACACCTCACGGGAGATTGAGAAAACAACGGCAAAAAAACAACAACAACGTGATATAATAGTACAATTAAATTAGCTGGGGACGTAATTACCATGTCTGTTTGTTGTTATGGTTGATACACTCATTCATATTTAATCCAAGAGGCCTCGGTTGGTTTGATAAACAAAGCAAGCCCATGTCGACTGACTGTGGTATAGCATAATGAAATAGCTCATCTCCCTTCCTCTCATTCTCACATCGCCACATCAATCACTGACATCTATATGCAACACGCTGTGTTGAATACTTGAGCTTTAACCAACTTGAAGTTAATTTATGTACTTAAATGCCAAGGGAGCACTCAGATTGAGAATACAGAGGAGATATAAGTACTTTTATATTTGCATTCCGTATACTGATTACTTAGTCAGTGTGTTTCTTATAGAGTGTCATCTCAGGAAGTGGGTTTGTGTGTGTGTACGTACTTGTGTGTGCGTGCGTGCTTGCATATGTAGAAGTGTGTGTGGTTGTGTGTGTATGTACCTGTTGGTCTTCCAGATGTGTACGGTCTCCTCATCCACGTTGTCATGTTTGAGGGCCTGCTCGTCCAGGAAGTCAAAGAAGTACTTGATGGCGGGTGGCACCACCGACCCGGAACACAAAACGCTGCGGAAGAAGTCATCCACAAACTGTTGCAGGGTTCCCTGGAATAACAGACACACCAACAGAAACACAGTGTGAGGCAGGGCAGAGAGGTAGAGAGACACCAAGTACCTCTGACCTGCAACCCAGTCAATAACACACTATGAAGACTGAATCTATCACATATTAGCACATAGCCATCCTCAAATAGATTTTCTTACAGAATGAATCTCAAAGATGAATTTCTTTACTGAATGAAATGTAAAGGCTCGCACACATCGCAGCGAATGTGGATCTAGTGTTTGTCTGCCGATCGTTCAGCGTGCTGTTTCAGGGACCAACAGCTGTAGACGTCTGAGTGCCAACATTTAGGCAAATTGGTTGCCAAATTACGGGCGGCACTTTGTTCAAATGTGCTAAGTACTCTCGTCCAGCAAACTGTTAGTGTGTCTGAGCCCTAACTATAGTAAAACGTGGCAGGCCCACCTTGACAGAGAGCAGTCGTGTGAGATAGATCTCAGTGATGGCTTTGGTCATGGACTTGTCCTTCATGCTGCCCCTCTTGGACTTCATCTCATCCAGCTCATCAGGCCGAACCAGGTGGAACACCTTGTCATCCTCCAACAGGGCATTTCCTAGTGGAGAGAGGAGACAAATTATACAAGTACTTTTCAGTAACACGTTTCTTAAAGCCTGCAGGTATGGGTTATAATGCATCGTGAGACTTGTCATACACATAATGTCTTATTATCGTTTCCATGGTGAAGACTTACTCTCCTCTTGGTTATCCTGGTTCTGGTCATAGTTCTGTTGAGTGTGAAGAACTATGGACAGGACTAGAGTAGCATTGTCTCGCACCTGAAACCCACACAAACACACACACACACAGGTCATCTGATTGGCAATGGTTCTCAGGAAAAAAAATTCAGAATCCATGCCATTGATTAGACAGTGCCATTGACACATTTCTTGGGGCCTTTATTCGGCATTGTCCGTGGCGTTTTTTCATTATTGATCCTGTAAATTAAAGTGGGGTTTTGGGGTGGGGCTCTGTTGCAGCAGGGGGTTGGGGTGGGGTTATTGCGGTAGGGGATCAGCCCTCTACCTGTTTGTCTGTATAATCTTTAAAATGCTCAATAAAAAACATTGACCCAAAAATTACATTAAATTAGTAAAGAGCAGCATTAGGGCTTCTCTCTGTGACATCTAATAGATCAGTCTGTGGAGGAACATCACTCACGTTGTAGTGGGCCAGCGTGTTGATGCGCCTCCACCTGCCCTCCTTCTGGGACGTCAGGTCCAGGTCTGACAGGATCTGCCCTGTGGAACCAGGACGCCACTCTGTGGCATAGGCAAGAACAGCAGCTCAGACCACCAGCCAACATGACTCGCATTCAAATTCACATCCACCACCACTTCATTTACTAGTAGATGGTGCCAATTGTTTCAGTCTTGCTGATGTTAATGTATTCAAATGCAGTATCTTCGCAACACATGGTTTGGAATACTGACGATGTGTGAGTGTGTTCTCCTCTCACCCAGACTGACGCTGTCCACTTTGGGTCTCTGTGAGTAGGGCAGGTTCCTGTACACCGCCTCGATGATCTTCTCCTTCACCTGAGACACCGTGTCACAGTTCAACACCTTGACGGGCGTCACGTCTGGCCCCTCCCCGTGCACCAGCACCTGCAGAGTCTGAAAGGAGGAACAGAGCCAACACTGTGAGGTCAGCTCGCTGAGGCAGCGTTACAGCGGCAACTACTGTAGGCAAGTGGTACTCTTTGACACCTGACAGGCACTGTCACCTCGTCCTGAGCTGACTATCCTGCAGCCACCGGCAGGGGATTCACTCCCCTCACTCTGACCAGGTGACACAGATCAATCAATTCAGACTGATTCCAAACAACTGCCCACGAGATAGGGAAACAATACATTATACAAAGGTTTTATTTGTAATTGAAGACTGTGTAATTTTGTTCTGTCATTCTTCTTTAACATAACCACAGAACGTGAGCTATTGCAACTGTACATGTGTATCATTTGATAATGTCCTTGGAAAATGAATTACCACAGGGTTTCTCTATATAGAGAGACTTAAAAGAAAATAGCTGAGATTGTATTATCTGGCATTAGCAAAACGATACAGTTAAACACCTCTGACTAAGGCAGACTATACGTATACAGTGAGTCAGAACTTGAATGGCGTCAGTGTAGGTAGGAACATTATAAAATGACAGAAAGGTATTGAATTGCTAGTGAAGGAATAGCATAAAAAGATCAATATGGTTCATGGAAGCGACACATATAATTGAGATCAGGGCAGTCAGTGAAAAGTCTGTCTGAACAGACTCAGAAGAACTCAATAACCTAATAGCAGCAGCTGTCGGCGAGGTGAGATGCCAGCGAGCTTGCATGCTGGAGTAACCGTGGTAACGGGTTGTTGTAACTCACCAGGACGCAGTACTCCACGTCGTCTCCAAGCAGGCCCGTGTCGTTCAGGGTGTACTTTGCCTTCTTCACTCTGGCGTCTACTGGACCCTTCTCTGTCTGATGCTTGATGGCCCTGAACAGCTTGTACAGGGGTTCCCCTGCTGAGTCCTGACGACCACACACAGAGACACAGTACAATCAGAACTCTCTGGCACTCTACTTTGACCTTGGCCATGCTGTAGTTAAAATACAAAGGCTATGAAATGTCAACAAATTATTGCTTCTCTTAACTAAGGTAGGCTCCTTGAACACATGCAAGCACATACCCTTACGGAAAGATAACATAAAGTGTTCCAAAAACACATGTTTTCATGGGATCACGTGATCTTATGTGAAGTTAACATGATAACGTGACAACATGTAAAGCAACATGTGATAACATGAAACTACACGTAAAAACGTGATCATGTAAAGTGTTCCAAAATCCCGTTTTCACATGATTTCACGTGACATCGAGATTTTTCTGTAATGGCACATATTACAGTTTAACAATGTACATGACATATCAAAAACATACTCAATCAAAGAGTGTCATATCATCACCTTGAGGAACTGGTAAAGACAGATGGACATCCAATTACACAGCATCCTCTCCACCACTGTCTCTGACCTACAGAAGACAAAACACAGGAGTGACTGACACATCTCAACATATTGTCTCTGACCTACAGAAGACAAAACACAGGATTGACTGACACATCTCAACATACTGTCTCTGACCTACAGAAGACTAAACACAGGAGTGACTGACACATCTCAACATATTGTCTCTGAACAACAGTTCAAAACACAGGAGTGACTGACACATCTCAACATACTGTCTCTGACCTACAGAAGATAAAACACAGGAGTGACCGACACATCTCAACATATTGTCTCTGAACAACAGTTCAAAACACAGGAGTGACTGACACATCTCAACATACTGTCTCTGAACTACAGAAGACAAAACACAACACAGGAGTGACTGACACATCTCAACATACTGTCTCTGACCTACAGAAGACAAAACACAGGAGTCACCGACACATCTCATCATACTGTCTCTGACCTACAGAAGATAAAACAGAGGAGTGACTGACACATCTCAACATACTGTCTCTGACCTACAGAAGACAAAACACAGGAGTGACCGACACATCTCAACATACTGTCTCTGACCTACAGAAGATAAAACAGAGGAGTGACTGACACATCTCAACATACTGTCTCTGACCTACAGAAGATAAAACACAGGAGTGACTGACACATCTCAACATACTGTCTCTGACCTACAGAAGATAAAACACAGGAGTAACCGACACATCTCAACATACTGTCTCTGACCTACAGAAGATAAAACAGAGGAGTGACTGACACATCTCAACATACTGTCTCTGACCTACAGAAGATAAAACACAGGAGTGACTGACACATCTCAACATACTGTCTCTGACCTACAGAAGATAAAACACAGGAGTAACCGACACATCTCAACATACTGTCTCTGACCTACAGAAGATAAAACAGAGGAGTGACCGACACATCTCAACATACTGTCTCTGACCTACAGAAGATAAAACACAGGAGTGACTGACACATCTCAACATACTGTCTCTGACCTACAGAAGATAAAACAGAGGAGTGACTGACACATCTCAACATACTGTCTCTGACCTACAGAAGATAAAACAGAGGAGTGACTGACACATCTCAACATACTGACTCTGAACAACAGAAGATAAAACAGAGGAGTGACTGACACATCTCAACATACTGTCTCTGACCTACAGAAGATAAAACAGAGGAGTGACTGACACATCTCAACATATTGTCTCTGAACAACAGTTCAAAACACAGGAGTGACTGACATCTCAACATACTGTCTCTGACCTACAGAAGATAAAACAGAGGAGTGACTGACACATCTCAACATACTGTCTCTGAACAACAGTTCAAAACACAGGAGTGACTGACACATCAACATACTGTCTCTGACCTACAGAAGATAAAACAGAGGAGTGACTGACACATCTCAACATATTGTCTCTGAACAACAGAAGATAAAACAGAGGAGTGACTGACACATCTCAACATACTGTCTCTGAACAACAGTTCAAAACACAGGAGTGACTGACACATCTCAACATACTGTCTCTGACCTACAGAAGACAAAACACAGGATTGACTGACACATCTCAACATATTGTCTCTGACCTACAGAAGACAAAACACAGGATTGACTGACACATCTCAACATATTGTCTCTGACCTACAGAAGACAAAACACAGGATTGACTGACACATCTCAACATACTGTCTCTGACCTACAGAAGATAAAACACAGGAGTGACTGACACATCTCAACATACTGTCTCTGACCTACAGAAGATAAAACACAGGATTGACTGACACATCTCAACATACTGTCTCTGACCTACAGAAGATAAAACACAGGATTGACTGACACATCTCAACATACTGTCTCTGAACAACAGTTCAAAACACAGGATTGACTGACACATCTCAACATACTGTCTCTGACCTACAGAAGACAAAACACAGGATTGACTGACACATCTCAACATACTGTCTCTGACCTACAGAAGATAAAACACAGGAGTGACCGACACATCTCAACATACTGTCTCTGACCTACAGAAGATAAAACACAGGAGTGACTGACACATCTCAACATACTGTCTCTGAACAACAGTTCAAAACACAGGAGTGACTGACACATCTCACAATACTAATACAAAGCAAAATTTAGCATGACCTACTGTAGAACTCCTCTCCATTCACAGGGCCCATTGTTAGGCATTAGCACATCCAACTAACAGTCATGTGTATCTGGATGTTAGGACAATGGACTAATCAACATAATGAGCTTCTTTATAGGGAATAACTACACACATTTTACTGTTGAACAGCCAGTTGAACACTGCTGAGCACAGTTGACAGTTCACATTACATAACCACTCAGTGGGAATAGACAACTGAGCTCTGTTCAGGAACCAGATAGCCTACAATACCATACCAGAGTCAATATAAGAGTGGGAGACATTGAGAAGACACAGGTTAGTTGGAGTAATGGATTACAGCCAAAATCTGCACCGAGCTAAAGGCTAGAGCTGCCACTTTCAAGGAGCAGGACACTAATCTGGACGCCGATAAGAAAATCCGTTATGCCCTCAGACGAACCATCAAACAGCCAAAGCATCAACATAGGACTAAGATTGAATCTTACTACACCGGCTCCGACGCTCGTCGGGCTTGCAAACTATTATGGTCTACAAAGGGAAACGCAGCCACGAGCTGCCTAGTGACGCGAGCCTACCAGACGGGCTAAATGCCTTTTATGCTCGCTTCGAGGCAAGAAACACTGTAGCATAAATGAGAGCACCAGCTGTTCTGGACGACTGTGTGATCATGCTCTCCGTCGCCAATATGAGCAAGATCTTTAAACAGGTCAACATTCACAAGGCCGTGGGGCCAGACGGATTACCAGGACGTGTACTCAGAGCAAGCGCGGACCAACTGGCAAGCGTCTTCACTGACATGTTCAACCTCTCCCTGATCGAGTCTGTAATACCTACATGTTTCAAGCAGACCACCATAGTCCATATGCCCAAGAACGCCAAGGAAACCTGTCTAAATGACTACTGCCCCGTAGCACCCACGTCGGTAGCCATGAAGTGCTTTGAAAGGCAGGTCATGGCTCACATCAACACCATCATCCCGGAAACCCTACACCCACTCCAATTTGCATACCATCCCAACAGATCCATAGATGATGCATTCTCAATTGCACTCCACACTACCCTTTCCCACCTGGACAAAAGGAACACTTGTGTGAGAATGCTGTTCATTGACTACAGCTCAGCTCATCACTAAGTCAAGGATCCTGGGACTAAACACCTTTCTCTGCAACTGGATCCTGGACTTCCTGACGGGCCGCCCACAGGTGATAAGGGTAGGTAACAACACATCTGCGCATCCCGGGTGGTGCAGTGGTTAAGGAGACTCTGGGTTCGTGCCCAGGCTCTGTCGTAACCGGCCGTGACCGGGAGGTCCGTGGGGCGACGCACAATTGGCAAAACGTCATCCGGGTTAGGGAGGGGTTGGCCGGTAGGGATATCCTTGTCTCATCGCGCACCAGCAACTTCTGTGGCGGGCCGAGTGCAGTGCATGCTAACCAAGTTTGCCAGGTGCACGGTGTTTCCTCCGACACATTGGTACGGTTGGCTTCTGGGTTGGATGCGCGCTGTGTTAAGAAGCAGTGCGGCTTGGTTGGGTTGTGTATCGGAGGACGCATGACTTTCAACCTTCGTCTCTCCCGAGCCCGTACGGGAGCTGTTGCGATGAGACAAGATAGTAGCTACTAACAATTGGATACCACGAAATTAGGGAGAAAAAAGGGGGTAAAATTCAAAAACAAAACACATCCTCAACACGGGGGCCCCTCAGGGGTGCATGCTTAGTATTCTCCTGTACTCCCTGTTCACCCACGACTGTGTGGCCAAGCACTACTCTAACACCATCATTAAGTTTGCTGACGACACAACGTTGGTAGGCTTGACTACCGAAAATAATGACACAGCCTATAGAGAGGAGGTCAGAGACCTGGCAGTGTGGTGCCAGGACAACAACCTCACCCTCAACATGAGCAGGACAAAGGAGCTGATCGTGGACTACAAGAAAGGAGGGCTGAACACATTCACATCGACTGTGCTGTAGTGGTTCAAGTTCCCTTGTGTCTACATAACCAACAAACTATCATGGTCCAAACACACCAACACAGTTGTGAAGAGGCCACAACAACGCCTATTCCCCCTCAGGAGACTAAAAAGGTTTGGCATGGGTCCTCAGATCCTCAAAGAGTTTCACAGCTGCACCATCGAGAGCATCCGGACTAATTGCATCATTGCCTGGAATGGTAACTGCTCGGCATCTGACTGTAAAGCGCTACAGAGTGTCGTCGGTACGGCACAGTACATCACCTCTATACTAGGTGGTGTCAGAGGAAGGCCTAAAAAATTGTGAACGACTCCAGTTATCCAAGTCATACAGTTCTCTCTGCTACCGCATGGCAAGTGGTACCGGAGCACCAAGTCTAGGTCCAAAAGGCTCAGTAACAGCTTCTACCCCCAAGCCATAAGACTGCTGAACAATTAATCAAATGTCTACCTGGACTATTTGCATTGAACCCCCCTCTTTTTTTTACACTGCTGCTACTGGCTGTTTATTATCTATGCATAGCCACTTTACCCCTACATGTATACTACCGGTCAAAACTTTTAGAGCACCGACTCATTCAATGGTTAATAATAATTTGTACTATTTTCTACATTGTAGAATAATAGTGAAGCTATGAAATAATACATGAAATAATACAAAACTATGAAATAATACATAATTACTCATGTAGTAACCAAAAAAGTGTTAAACAAATCGAAATATATTTTATAATTGAGATTCTTCAAATAGCCACGCTTTGCCTTGACAACAGCTTTGCACACTCTTGGCATTCTCTCAACCAGCTTCATGAGGTAGTCACCTGGAATGCATTTAATTTAACAGGTGTGACTTGTTAAACGTTAATTTGTGGAATTTCTTAATGCGTTTGAATCAATCAGTTGTGTTGTGACAAGGTATACAGAAGATAATAAAGGTAAAGTTTGGTAAAATACCAAGTCCATATTATTGCAAGAACAGCTCAAATAAGCATAGAGAAATTACAGTCCATCATTACTTTAATACATGAAGGTCAGTCAATCTGAAACATTTCAAGAACTTTGAAAGTTTCTTCAAGTGCAGTCGCAAAAACCATCAAGCGCTATAATGAAACTGGCTCTCATGAGGACCGCCACAGGAATTGAAGACCCAGAGTTACCTCTGCTGCAGAGGATAAGTTCATTAGAATTACCAGCCTCAGAAATTGCAGCCCAAATAAATGCTTCACAGAGTTCAAGTAACAGACACATCTCAACATCAACTGTTCAGAGGAGACTGTATGAATCAGGCCGTCATAGTTTGAATTGCTGCAAAGAAACTAAAGGACACCAATAAGAAGAAGATAAGCAATGATAAACAGATAAGATAAGCAAGATAAACACAAGCAATGGACATTAGACCAGTGGAAATTTGTCCTTTGGTTTGGAATCCAAATGGGAGAATTTTGGTTCCAACCGCTGTGTCTTTGTGAGACGCGGTGTGGGTGAACAGATGATCTCTGCATGTGTATTTCCCACCGTAAAGAAGCATGGAGGAGGAGGTGTGATGGTGTGGGGGTGCTTTGCTTGTGACACTGTCTGTGATTTAATTCGAATTCAAGCCACACCTAACCAGCATGGCTACTACAGCATTCTGCAGTGATACGCCATCCCATCTGGTTTGCGCTTAGTGGGACTATAATTTGTTTTTCAACAGGACAATGACCTAACACACCTCCAGGCTATGTAAGGTCTATTTGACCAAGAAGGAGAGTGATGAAGTGCTGCATGGCCTTCACAATCCCCGACCTCAACCAAATTGAGATGGTTTGGGATGAGTCGGACCGCAGAGTGAAGGAAAAGCAGCCAACAAGTGCTCAGTATCCTTCAAGACTGTTGGAAAAGCATTCCTCATGAAGCTGGTGTGGGAGAATGCCAAGAGTGTGCAAAACTGTCATCAAGGCCAATGTTGGCTATTTGAAGAATCTCAAATATAAAATATATTTTGATTTGTTAAACACTTTTTTGGTTACTACATGATTCCATATGTGTTATTTCATAGTTTGATGTCTTCACTATTATTCTACAGTGTAGCAAATAAAGAAAAAAAAACCCTTGAATGAGTAGGTGTTCTAAAACTTTTGACCGGTCGTGTACATATTACCTCAATTACCTCAACAAACCTGTACCTCCCCACAACCTGTACCCCCATGCAACCTGTACCTGCCCCCCCCCCACACACACACATCCTGTACCCCCACCACATCCTGTATATAGCCTTGTTATTGTTATTTTATTTTGTTACTTTAAAACATTTAATTTAGTAAATATTTTTTTAACTCTATTTTTCTTAAAACTGCCTTGCTGGTTAAGGGTTTGTAAGTAAGCATTTCATGGTAAGGTCTACACCTGTTGTATACCTATCTTGATCTAAGATAGGCAGAGCTACCAGAACTAAATCTAAGATAGGTAGAGCTACCAGAACTAAATCTAAGATAGATCTAGTTCTGGTAGCTCTACCTAAGATAGGTAGAGCTACCAGAACTAAATCTACGATAGGTAGAACTACCAGAACTAGATCTACGATAGGTAGAGCTACCAGAACTAAATCTAATATAGGTAGAGCTACCTGAACTAAACTCTATGATAGGTAGAGCTACCAGAACTAAATCTAAGATAGGTAGAGCTATCAGAACTAAATCTACGATAGGTAGAGCTACCAGAACTAAATCTACGATAGGTAGAGCTACCAGAACTAAATCTACGATAGGTGGAGCTACCAGAACTAGATCTAAGATAGGTAGAGCTACCAGAACTAAATCTACGATAGGTAGAACTACCAGAACTACTTTGAGGAATGGTAGCTACTGTAAGTGACAGCGGTTGGTGGTCCCGACCTGCGCAGCATGAGTTTGGGGTTCTTGCTGTCGACATAGTTCCCCATGAGTTCCAGCAGCAGGGTCCTCATGATGTCCGTGTAGTACTCCAGCTTCCCGTGCAGAGCCACCGTCAGCAGGGATGCAAAGTACACCTTGGCCCGGGCGTTGAAGTCTGGACGTCCTTCCAAGGTCTTGATGAACTACACACACAGTGGAGTTTAACAGAATATGCAGTTAATGGTAATCCAGTTAACATAAACTGTGTATAAATCTTTAACTGTAAACAATGGATTTACAGTTTCAGATTATTGCAATCTCTCCATGTCTCCTTTACTTCTTCTGCCCTAATATGGTTTTAGATGAAGGAAAGGAGACAGAAGAGCCAGCCATAGATGCACCATTACAAAGACAGTTAAGTGGTCTGAAGGGGCTTTACATTGATGAGAAAGGTCTTGGAGTTAAGCAGGTTAGAGAACTGGTTGAGGGCCTGGCCCACGATGGCCTTCCGTGCCTCAGGGATGTCCAGCTTGCCTGTGATCATCACATCATTGGCCCCGTCCTTGGAGGGCAGGAAGAAGACGCGGTCCGTGTAGGTCTTATAGTCCAGGAAGGGGATTCGCCCCTCGCTCAGTTCGTTGGTATGGTCCTCCATCTCTATCATCAGGTCTGGGAAGGCAAAGGACAAACGTCTGAGTACCTTGCACATTTTCTCATTCTGAGACTTTTACGCAACACAAACATAAACTACCATATTCGTTACTTTAAATCATGTCTTGATGAAGATACATAGATGTATGGATGTGTAGATGAAGTACGTAATATGAGGTTTAATGAAGTGTAATGAAGACCCTTGGTAGCCTTAGACAATTATGCTTGGTAGCTGTGGTTACAATGTAGTACCTGTGAACTCTTTCTTGCAGCGGTCTCGTACACTCTCCTCCAAATTCTCCAGTTGGTGTTTCACCTTCTCATACTCTCTTTCAGCCTGCTGGCTCTTCCTCCTGTGCATACAACACAATCATTAACATGGGCAGCGCAATGAACAGAGACAAAAACCGACACCAACATGAACACTAACTCATGTAACATTGTACATTTTTGTGTATTGCGCACCATTTGGCTGGCTTGGATCCCTTGACACCAAATGAAGTTGTCACCCCCACATCCATGGAGAAAGGTGGTATGGTGTACTGTCCTGTATGTTGGTAATGGAGAAAGGTGGTATGGTGTAACTGTCCTGTATGTTGGTTATCTAGCCTAAAGGTGGAACTGTATGGTGTAACTGTCCTGTATGTTGGTAATGAAGAAAGGTGGTATGGTGTAACTGTCCTGTATGTTGGTTATCTAGCCTAAAGGTGGAACTGTATGGTGTAACTGTCTTGTATGTTGGTAATGGAGAAAGGTGGTATGGCGTAACTGTCCTGTATGTTGGTTATCTAGCCTAAAGGTGGAACTGTATGGTGTAACTGTCCTGTATGTTGGTAATGAAGAAAGGTGGTATGGTGTAGCTGTCCTGTATGTTGGTAATGGAGAAAGGTGGTATGGTGTAACTGTCCTGTATGTTGGTTACCTAGCCTAAAGGTGGAACTGTATGGTGTAACTGTCCTGTATGTTGGTAATGGAGAAAGGTGGTATGGTGTAACTGTCCTGTATTCTGGTTACCTAGCCTAAAGGTGGAACTGTATGGTGTATCTGTCCTGTATGTTGGTAATGGAGAAAGGTGGTATGGTGTAACTGTCCTGTATTCAGGTTATCTAGCCTAAAGGTGATATGGTGTAACTGTCCTGTATTCCTTGTTATCTAGCCTTAAGGTGTTGTGGTGTAACTGTCCTGTATTCTGGTTACCTAGCCTAAAGGTGGAACTGTATGGTGTATATGTCCTGTATGTTGGTAATGGAGAAAGGTGGTATGGTGTAACTGTCCTGTATGTTGGTTATCTAGCCTAAAGGTGGAACTGTATGGTGTATCTGTCCTGTATGTTGGTAATGGAGAAAGGTGGTATGGTGTAACTGTCCTGTATTCTGGTTATCTAGCCTAAAGGTGGAACTGTATGGTGTAACTGTCCTGCATGTTGGTAATGGAGAAAGGTGGTATGGTGTAACTGTCCTGTATTCAGGTTATCTAGCCTTAAGGTGGTATGGTGTAACTGTCCTGTATTATGGTTATCTACCCTTAAGGTGGTATGGTGTAACTGTCCTGTATTCAGGTTATCTAGCCTTAAGGTGGTATGGTGTAACTGCCCTGTATTCAGGTTATCTAGCCTTAAGGTGGTATGGTGTAACTGTCCTGTATTCAGGTTATCTAGCCTTAAGGTGGTATGGTGTAACTGTCCTGTATTCAGGTTATCTAGCCTTAAGGTGGTATGGTGTAACTGTCCTGTATTCAGGTTATCTAGCCTTAAGGTGGTATGGTGTAACTGTCCTGTATTCAGGTTATCTAGCCTTAAGGTGGTATGGTGTAACTGTCCTGTATTCAGGTTATCTAGCCTTAAGGTGGTATGGTGTAACTGTCCTGTATTCAGGTTATCTACCCTTAAGGTGGTATGGTGTAACTGTCCTGTATTCAGGTTATCTACCCTTAAGGTGGTATGGTGTAACTGTCTTGTATTCAGGTTATCTAGCCTTAAGGTGGTATGGTGTAACTGTCCTGTATTCAGGTTATCTACCCTTAAGGTGGTATGGTGTGGTCCTGTATTCAGGTTATCTACCCTTAAGGTGGTATGGTGTAACTGTCCTGTATTCAGGTTATCTAGCCTTAAGGTGGTATGGTGTAACTGTCCTGTATTCAGGTTATCTACCCTTAAGGTGGTATGGTGTGGTCCTGTATTCAGGTTATCTACCCTTAAGGTGGTATGGTGTAACTGTCCTGTATTCAGGTTATCTAGCCTTAAGGTGGTATGGTGTAACTGTCCTGTATTCAGGTTATCTAGCCTTAAGGTGGTATGGTGTAACTGTCCTGTATTCAGGTTATCTAGCCTTAAGGTGGTATGGTGTAACTGTCCTGTATTCAGGTTATCTACCCTTAAGGTGGTATGGTGTAACTGTCCTGTATTCAGGTTATCTACCCTTAAGGTGGTATGGTGTAACTGTCCTGTATTCAGGTTATCTACCCTTAAGGTGGTATGGTGTAACTGTCCTGTATTCAGGTTATCTACCCTTAAGGTGGTATGGTGTAACTGTCCTGTATTCAGGTTATCTAGCCTTAAGGTGGTATGGTGTAACTGTCCTGTATTCAGGTTATCTAGCCTTAAGGTGGTATGGTGTAACTGTCCTGTATTCAGGTTATCTACCCTTAAGGTGGTATGGTGTGGTCCTGTATTCAGGTTATCTACCCTTAAGGTGGTATGGTGTAACTGTCCTGTATTCAGGTTATCTAGCCTTAAGGTGGTATGGTGTAACTGTCCTGTATTCAGGTTATCTACCCTTAAGGTGGTATGGTGTGGTCCTGTATTCAGGTTATCTACCCTTAAGGTGGTATGGTGTAACTGTCCTGTATTCAGGTTATCTAGCCTTAAGGTGGTATGGTGTAACTGTCCTGTATTCAGGTTATCTAGCCTTAAGGTGGTATGGTGTAACTGTCCTGTATTCAGGTTATCTACCCTTAAGGTGGTATGGTGTAACTGTCCTGTATTCAGGTTATCTACCCTTAAGGTGGTATGGTGTAACTGTCCTGTATTCAGGTTATCTACCCTTAAGGTGGTATGGTGTAACTGTCCTGTATTCAGGTTATCTACCCTTAAGGTGGTATGGTGTGGTCCTGTATTCAGGTTATCTAGCCTTAAGGTGGTATGGTGTAACTGTCCTGTATTCAGGTTATCTAGCCTTAAGGTGGTATGGTGTAACTGTCCTGTATTCAGGTTATCTAGCCTTAAGGTGGTATGGTGTGGTCCTGTATTCAGGTTATCTAGCCTTAAGGTGGTATGGTGTAACTGTCCTGTATTCAGGTTATCTAGCCTTAAGGTGTTATGGTGTAACTGTCCTGTATTCAGGTTATCTAGCCTTAAGGTGTTATGGTGTAACTGTCCTGTATTCAGGTTATCTAGCCTTAAGGTGTTATGGTGTAACTGTCCTGTATTCAGGTTATCTACCCTTAAGGTGGTATGGTGTAACTGTCCTGTATTCAGGTTATCTAGCCTTAAGGTGTTGTGGTGTAACTGTCCTGTATTCAGGTTATCTAGCCTTAAGGTGTTGTGGTGTAACTGTCCTGTATTCAGGTTATCTAGCCTTAAGGTGGTATGGTGTAACTGTCCTGTATTCAGGTTATCTACCCTTAAGGTGGTATGGTGTAACTGTCCTGTATTCAGGTTATCTAGCCTTAAGGTGGTATGGTGTAACTGTCCTGTATTCAGGTTATCTACCCTTAAGGTGGTATGGTGTGGTCCTGTATTCAGGTTATCTACCCTTAAGGTGGTATGGTGTAACTGTCCTGTATTCAGGTTATCTACCCTTAAGGTGGTATGGTGTGGTCCTGTATTCAGGTTATCTAGCCTTAAGGTGGTATGGTGTAACTGTCCTGTATTATGGTTATCTACCCTTAAGGTGGTATGGTGTAACTGTCCTGTATTCAGGTTATCTACCCTTAAGGTGGTATGGTGTGGTCCTGTATTCAGGTTATCTACCCTTAAGGTGGTATGGTGTAACTGTCCTGTATTCAGGTTATCTACCCTTAAGGTGGTATGGTGTAACTGCCCTGTATTCAGGTTATCTAGCCTTAAGGTGGTATGGTGTAACTGTCCTGTATTCAGGTTATCTACCCTTAAGGTGGTATGGTGTAACTGTCCTGTATTCGGGTTATCTACCCTTAAGGTGTTGTGGTGTAACTGTCCTGTATTCAGGTTATCTAGCCTTAAGGTGGTATGGTGTAACTGTCCTGTATTCAGGTTATCTAGCCTTAAGGTGGTATGGTGTAACTGTCCTGTATTCAGGTTATCTAGCCTTAAGGTGGTATGGTGTAACTGTCCTGTATTCAGGTTATCTACCCTTAAGGTGGTATGGTGTAACTGTCCTGTATTCAGGTTATCTAGCCTTAAGGTGGTATGGTGTAACTGTCCTGTATTCAGGTTATCTAGCCTTAAGGTGGTATGGTGTGGTCCTGTATTCAGGTTATCTACCCTTAAGGTGGTATGGTGTAACTGTCCTGTATTCAGGTTATCTACCCTTAAGGTGGTATGGTGTAACTGTCCTGTATTCAGGTTATCTAGCCTTAAGGTGGTATGGTGTAACTGTCCTGTATTCAGGTTATCTAGCCTTAAGGTGGTATGGTGTAACTGTCCTGTATTCAGGTTATCTAGCCTTAAGGTGGTGTGGTGTAACTGTCCTGTATTCAGGTTATCTAGCCTTAAGGTGGTATGGTGTAACTGTCCTGTATTCAGGTTATCTAGCCTTAAGGTGGTATGGTGTAACTGTCCTGTATTCAGGTTATCTAGCCTTAAGGTGGTATGGTGTAACTGTCCTGTATTCAGGTTATCTAGCCTTAAGGTGGTATGGTGTAACTGTCCTGTATTCAGGTTATCTAGCCTTAAGGTGGTATGGTGTAACTGTCCTGTATTCAGGTTATCTAGCCTTAAGGTGGTATGGTGTAACTGCCCTGTATTCGGGTTATCTAGCCTTAAGGTGGTATGGTGTAACTGCCCTGTATTCAGGTTATCTAGCCTTAAGGTGGTATGGTGTAACTGTCCTGTATTCAGGTTATCTAGCCTTAAGGTGGTATGGTGTAACTGTCCTGTATTCAGGTTATCTACCCTTAAGGTGGTATGGTGTAACTGTCCTGTATTCAGGTTATCTAGCCTTAAGGTGGTATGGTGTAACTGTCCTGTATTCAGGTTATCTACCCTTAAGGTGGTATGGTGTAACTGTCCTGTATTCAGGTTATCTACCCTTAAGGTGGTATGGTGTAACTGTCCTGTATTCAGGTTATCTAGCCTTAAGGTGGTATGGTGTAACTGTCCTGTATTCAGGTTATCTAGCCTTAAGGTGGTATGGTGTAACTGTCCTGTATTATGGTTATCTAGCCTTAAGGTGGTATGGTGTAACTGTCCTGTATTCAGGTTATCTACCCTTAAGGTGGTATGGTGTAACTGTCCTGTATTCAGGTTATCTAGCCTTAAGGTGGTATGGTGTAACTGTCCTGTATTCAGGTTATCTACCCTTAAGGTGGTATGGTGTGGTCCTGTATTCAGGTTATCTACCCTTAAGGTGGTATGGTGTAACTGTCCTGTATTCAGGTTATCTAGCCTTAAGGTGGTATGGTGTAACTGTCCTGTATTCTGGTTATCTAGCCTTAAGGTGGTATGGTGTAACTGTCCTGTATTCAGGTTATCTAGCCTTAAGGTGGTATGGTGTAACTGTCCTGTATTCAGGTTATCTAGCCTTCAGGTGGTATGGTGTAACTGTCCTGTATTCAGGTTATCTAGCCTTAAGGTGGTATGGTGTAACTGTCCTGTATTCAGGTTATCTAGCCTTAAGGTGGTATGGTGTAACTGTCCTGTATTCAGGTTATCTACCCTTAAGGTGGTATGGTGTGGTCCTGTATTCAGGTTATCTAGCCTTAAGGTGGTATGGTGTAACTGTCCTGTATTATGGTTATCTAGCCTTAAGGTGGTATGGTGTAACTGTCCTGTATTCAGGTTATCTAGCCTTAAGGTGGTATGGTGTGGTCCTGTATTCAGGTTATCTACCCTTAAGGTGGTATGGTGTGGTCCTGTATTCAGGTTATCTACCCTTAAGGTGGTATGGTGTAACTGTCCTGTATTCAGGTTATCTACCCTTAAGGTGGTATGGTGTAACTGTCCTGTATTCAGGTTATCTAGCCTTAAGGTGGTATGGTGTAACTGTCCTGTATTCAGGTTATCTACCCTTAAGGTGGTATGGTGTAACTGTCCTGTATTCAGGTTATCTACCCTTAAGGTGGTATGGTGTAACTGTCCTGTATTCAGGTTATCTAGCCTTAAGGTGGTATGGTGTAACTGTCCTGTATTCAGGTTATCTACCCTTAAGGTGGTATGGTGTAACTGTCCTGTATTCAGGTTATCTAGCCTTAAGGTGGTATGGTGTAACTGTCCTGTATTCAGGTTATCTAGCCTTAAGGTGGTATGGTGTAACTGTCCTGTATTCAGGTTATCTACCCTTAAGGTGGTATGGTGTGGTCCTGTATTCAGGTTATCTAGCCTTAAGGTGGTATGGTGTAACTGTCCTGTATTCAGGTTATCTACCCTTAAGGTGGTATGGTGTAACTGTCCTGTATTCAGGTTATCTACCCTTAAGGTGGTATGGTGTAACTGTCCTGTATTCAGGTTATCTAGCCTTAAGGTGGTATGGTGTAACTGTCCTGTATTCAGGTTATCTAGCCTTAAGGTGGTATGGTGTAACTGTCCTGTATTCAGGTTATCTACCCTTAAGGTGGTATGGTGTGGTCCTGTATTCAGGTTATCTAGCCTTAAGGTGGTATGGTGTAACTGTCCTGTATTCAGGTTATCTAGCCTTAAGGTGGTATGGTGTAACTGTCCTGTATTCAGGTTATCTAGCCTTAAGGTGGTATGGTGTAACTGTCCTGTATTCAGGTTATCTACCCTTAAGGTGGTATGGTGTGGTCCTGTATTCAGGTTATCTAGCCTTAAGGTGGTATGGTGTAACTGTCCTGTATTCAGGTTATCTACCCTTAAGGTGGTATGGTGTAACTGTCCTGTATTCAGGTTATCTACCCTTAAGGTGGTATGGTGTAACTGTCCTGTATTCAGGTTATCTAGCCTTAAGGTGGTATGGTGTAACTGTCCTGTATTATGGTTATCTAGCCTAAAGGTGGCATTTTGTAACTGTCCTGTATTATGGTTATCTAGCCTAAAGGTGGCATTTTGTAACTGTCCTGTATTATGGTTATCTAGCCTAAAGGTGGCATTTTGTAACTGTCCTGTATTATGGTTATCTAGCCTAAAGGTGGCATTTTGTAACTGTCCTGTATTATGGTTATCTAGCCTACCTGTAGCAGTAGACGGAGACGAGGATGATGAGCAGCATGGGGATGATGACAGCAGGGATGATGATGAAGAGAGGAACCTCATTATTGCTCTCGTAGTGCACAGAGCCCACCACCCACTCGCCATTCCCAAACTTAATCTGGAACACACACAGTTAGCAGCAGGAGCGTTATTATTACCAACACTGGAGATAGAAGAATGCCTTCAAAGCAGTATTGGCAACTGTTAACATTAAGTTGCCCTGACAGACACCAAGTTGCTCTGGATTTATTTTGGCAAGCAGATTTCAATTACTCATCTTTAGGAAACTGCAGATAAGTTAAAAGATAGCAAAGACCGATCCATGCATCTGTATGGTCCCGTGTGTGTGTGTGTGTGTGTGTGTGTGTGTGTGTGTGTGTGTGTGTGTGTGTGTGTGTGTGTGTGTGTGTGTGTGTGTGTGTGTGTGTGTGTGTGTGTGTGTGTATTCTCACCAGCAGGTCCAATGTGTCGGAGCTGGTGTCTCTGCGTCTGCGGTGGCGTTTGGAGCGGGCCTGGGGCTGGCTGGACGGGGGATCCAAGAACAGCTTGTCATCCTGGAGGGCGTTGACATAGCACGGGACATCCCCCACAAACGCCTGGGCCTCTTTGGCTGTCATGGCTTTTTCAAAACCTCGACCCTGGAGGTGGAACATGTTAAGGAATTATTGGACGTATTGTAGGTAACAACATACTGTAACTATGAGTCAGGAGGAACCGGAAAAAACTCAAAGCCCTAGTTGTAGCCTGTAACTAGGTCAGGAACATTCTTGGGCCTAAACATAACATAGTACATTGATGGACCCTATCAGCCTCTAATACTCACAGTGACGACAATGATGGAGGTCTCAGTGATGATCTTCTTGGTGAGGGGGTCAAAGGCAGGGTCAGGGTGGTAGTCGAAGGGCTTGAGCTCCCTCCCCCAGTTGTCCAGCTGGATGAAGGTCCTGAACAAATGGGTCTCAGAGGACCTGTTGACGGCCGGGGTCAGGAACTGGATTACCGTGTTGTTCTTACTCAGAGCCTCCTGGAGGTACTGGGGGAGAAGGAGGGGAGAAGGAGGGGAGGAGGAGGGCTTTAATAAGTAAGCTTTATCATACACCACTTTGTGGGGCCCCATGTCCCTATAAGTACATGGCCCCAAGTCTCTGCCACCTAGGGAGTTAGAGAGGAACAGAGCTGCCACCTAGGGAGTTAGAGAGGAACAGAGCTGCCACCTAGGGAGTTAGAGAGGAACAGAGCTGCCACCTAGGGAGTTAGAGAGGAACAGAGCTGCCACCTATGGAGTTAGAGAGGAACAGAGCTGCCACCTAGGGAGTTAGAGAGGAACAGAGCTGCCACCTAGGGAGTTAGAGAGGAACAGAGCTGCCACCTAGGGAGTTAGAGAGGAACAGAGCTGCCACCTATGGAGTTAGAGAGGAACAGAGCTGCCACCTATGGAGTTAGAGAGGAACAGAGCTGCCACCTAGGGAGTTAGAGAGGAACAGAGCTGCCACCTATGGAGTTAGAGAGGAACAGAGCTGCCACCTATGGAGTTAGAGAGGAACAGAGCTGCCACCTAGGGAGTTAGAGAGGAACAGAGCTGCCACCTAGGGAGTTAGAGAGGAACAGAGCTGCCACCTAGGGAGTTAGAGAGGAACAGAGCTGCCTAACCACATAATCCACTGGAACCTTAATTACCGTATTCAATTTAGCCTCTAAATGAAATGAATAAATTCGCTGCTTATCCTGCCCAAGGCATCAGGGGCAGGAGTCTGCAAGGCCACTACAGCAGCTCTGGGGACAGTGTGTGACATTAAGTCCTCTCTGCAAGGCCACTACAGCAGCTCTGGGGGCACTGTGTGACATTAAGTCCTCTTTGCAAGGCCACTACATCAGCTCTGGAGGCACTGTGTGACATTAAGTCCTCTCTGCAAGGCCACAACAGCAGCTCTGGGGACACTGTGTGACATTAAGTAAATCTGGATTGATTATTTCTGGATGTATCAGAGCTTTTTCTGCGTCAATCTTCCAGGTTAGTTATGAAGAGTCATATGTGATTGAGATAAAGGGATAAAGGGATGGTTTAGGCTATTAGGTTTAGGGCTCTGTCAGAGACATATGCAGTCAGAGACATATGCAGTCAGAGACATATGCAGACAGAGACATATGCAGACAGACAGTGTATAGAGCCCGAGAGAGAGAAACTAACGTCTGTCGTTCGAATGAGACCAAGGTGCAGGATGGTAGGCGTACATTTTCTTTAATATATAAATGTTCACCAAAAAAAAAAAAACAACAACTCAACGAACGAAAAGCTTAGGAGTTGTTACGGATACAGTTATCTTGTGTGTGTGTGTGTGTATCCTGTGTGTGTGTTTCTTTTCTCTCCTTCTCCCCTCACAGGTGAAAATCATCACTCCCCAATCAGTCAACAATCAATCATCAATCAGAAGACACACCTCCTCCTATTTCCTAACATATCACAGTTCTTTCCCCATGGTTTAAAAAACCCATCATTTGTTTGTTCTAGAGCTCAATCTCTCTGTAAATGCCATGTCTGTAGGTCTCTGTGTTTCACTCTCGCTTTGTGTCTTAACCTCTCTTTTGTTTAAGCACCTCATAGCACTTTGTCATCACCTGTGAGTATTGTTTTTGGTTATGGTGTTTGTTTGTTGCTGGTGGGAAAAGGGGGAAACCAAGACAAGTCGCCCATGGGCATACACTACCCTTAGGTGAACTTTGTTAAATACACTAGTTAGAACTGGGCGGACCACCCACTGTATTTTTGGTTAGTTAGTTAGCGGTTGTTAAAGTAGGCTAGTCTAGCTTAGGGGTGTTTTTGAATACTTATTGTTTCTTTCCTTGGGTCCAGCTCAGCCCCTTTTCCTGCTCCCCCCATTACCGTGTGTTTATAAATAAACCTGGAGTTTGACGGTAGATTTCTGTTGTCGTGGTTATTTCGTTCACACTTTTATTTTGTCACAATAATAATTTGCATGAGTTATGTTACGGGTCTCATTACCATCCCCCCTAGACTGTCGGGCCAAAAGGGATTCGTAACATAAGTGCAACCCATGCAACAAACAAAGACAAGATCCCACAACAGAAAGTGGGAAAAAGGGCAGCCTAAGTATGATCCCAATCAGAGACAACGATTGACAGCTGCCTCTGATTGGGAACCATACTCTGCCAAAAAAAACAAAGAAATAGACAACATAGAATGCCCACCCAAATCACACCCTGACCTAACCAAATAGAGAAATAAAACGGCTCTCTAAGGTCAGGGCGTGACAGAAACTGTATATTTTTGGGGTTAAGGTCTGATGTTATTGAGTTGGCAGCACAGTATGTCACAGCTTGCCAAATGCTAAGGAAGGAAACATATTATTTTGTATTTTCTCAGTGTATTATAAGTAATAGACAATATAAATGCACCAGTCATTCTATTTATTTGTTATATATTTATTTTTTATTAGTTTTATATCTACTATTCTTATTGTTGTCACATATTTTGTATACAGTGTATTTGGAAAAAGTATTCAGACCCCTTGACTTTTTCTACATTTTGTTATGTTACAGCCTTATTCTAAAATGTATTACTTAAAAAATATATATATTCATCAATCTACACACAATACCCCATAATGACAAAGTGAAAAACAGGTTTTGAGATAAAAAAAAAAAAAAACATTTATAAAAAAAACAGAAATAAGGAAGTATTCAAACCCTTTGCTATGAGACTTGAAATTGAGCTCAGGTGCATCCTGTTTCCATTGATCATCCTTGAGATGTTTCTACAACTTGATTGGTGATTTGGAAATACACGCACCTGACTATATTAGGTCCCACAGTTAACAGTGCATGTCAGAGCAAAAACCAAGACTTGAGGTCGAAGGAATTGTCTATAGAGCTCCAAGACAGGATTGTGTCGAGGCACAGATCAGGGAAAGGGTACAAAAAAAATCTGCAGCATTGAAGGTCCCCAAGAACACCGTGGCCTCCATCATTCTTAAATGGAAGACGTTTGGAAGCAGCAAGACTCTTCCTAGAGCTGGCCTCCCGGCCAAACTGAGCAATCGGGGGAGAAGGGCCTTGGTCAGGGAGGTGACCAAAAACCCGATGGTCACTCTGACAGAGCTCCAGAGTTCCTCTGTGGAGATGGGAGAACCTTTAAGAAGGAATCCCTCTCTGCAGCACTCCACCAATTATGCCTTTATGGTAGAGTGGCCAGATGGAAGCCACTCCTCATTAAAATTCACATGACAGCCCGCTTGGAGTTTGCCAATAGGCACCTAAAGGACTCTCAGACTATGAGAAACAAGATTCTCTGGTCTGATGAAATCGAGGTTGAACTATTTGGCTTGAATGCTAAGCGTCACATCTGGAGAAAACCTGGCACCATCACTATGTTAAAGCAGCATCATGCTGTGGTGGTGGTAGCATCATGCTGTGGGGATGTTTTTCAGCGACAGGAACTGTGAGACCAGTCAGGATCGAGGGAAAGATGAACGGAGCAAAGTACAGAGAGATCCTTGATGAAAACCTGCTCCAGAGAGCTCAGGATCTCAGACTGGGGCGAAGGTTCACCTTCCAACAGGACAACGACCCTAAGCACACAGCCAAGACAACGCAGAAGGGGCTTCGAGACAAGTCTCTGAATGTCCTTGAGGGGCCTGCCCGAGACCACACTTGAACCCAATTGAACTTCTCTTGAGAGACCTGAAAATAGCTGTGCAGCGATGCTCCCCATCCAACCTGACAGAGCTTGAGAGGATCTGCAGAGAAGAATGGGAGAAAATCCCCAAAAAGGTGTACAAAGCTTGTGGTGTCATACCCAAGAAGGTGCTTCAACAAGGGTCAGTAAAGTGTCTGAATACTTATGGAAATGTGGTATTTCGTTTTTTATTTTAAAATAAATGTGCAAACATTTCTAAAAACCTATTTTTGCTTTGTCATTATGGGGTATTATGTGTAGATTGATGAGGGGAAAAACAATTTAATCCATTTTAGAATAAGGCTGTAAAGTAACAAAAAGTGGAAAAAGTCAAATGGTCTGAATACTTTCTGAATACGCTGCAAGTATCACTTCGCTTTGATAACTTTGACCTTGTCCTTCATGGCAATTAAGCACATTGAATATTAATATGAGAGCGAGGCAGAGAGAGAGAAGCAGAGAGAGTAAGAGAGAGAGACAGGGAGAGAAAGAGGCATCGAGAGAGAGAGACAGAGAGAGGCAGAGAGAGAGAGGCAGAGAAAGAGAGTCCATACCTCAGGAGGAGTTATGCCGGACCACTTGTCAGCCGAGGCCTGGACCCTCATGATGGCGTTCTGAATTAGGTCAAACCCAGATCCAGTCACCACGATGGTCCTCCCACCACTGAAACAACATCACCATCACAAAGGGACAAAAGGTACAGTTTTAACCCACTGCTCACATTCACATTTCATCTACAGAAGAGATATCACATTGAAGCTACCAACTGGTATCTGGAGATGAAGCCAGGTGTGTTGGAAATGGAATGCCATTAAACTATACTCTAGGGTACACTTTATTGGGTTTAGACAGGTGGCATCATTCTAACCCGGCGCTTCTCAGTGCAGATGGAGTTGACGTGCTATCTGATGTGAGACAATGTGGAAGCCTCGAGAATAGCCTCTTGTCTCGAGGACTGGGACTCACCACACAAAGCTTCCCTTGGGGTGGTGGTCCAGGATAGTGGGGTTCTCCCAGAACTGGAAGGCTGTGGGGACGGCCGTGGTGGTTCTCTTCCCATACTTTACTGTCACCGTGAGCAGGTCAGAGGGGACCTTATCCGCCCGGTACTCTCCCATCCTGCAGGTGATGGCTGCACCAAATGTCTCCCTGCAGACAAGGACATGGTCAGCCAGCGACACAGACCGCTCAGCACTAGGGGTCAACCGGGGTCACGGTGCACAGGAGACTAACATGCCAGAACCATGACAGCTAAGTCAATACAGGGCTTTCTTATTAAAGAAAATCATGCCCATATTTGAATGCAACCCCCAACCCTAACCTGCTTGATAGTTCTGTATTCACTTTAGCTTACAACACTTTTTCTTTTGCTCGTTGTCATGCCAAAGAATTGGCTGAAAGCCAACACATACAGATCTAAAGACCAGACAACCGCAACCCTTCTTGACACTGGTTCCCTTCAACAGGATGCAACAGTACTTACACAGTGCACACCACCCCCCCAACGGTGACGGCAATGTCCTCCCTGGTGGCTGTGTCCAGGTTGAAACCAGAGATGGTGATGACCGTCCCCCCGGCCTTGGAGCCGTTGGCGGGGTGAACCGAGCGGGCGATGGGGTCCTGGAGGATCAGGTAGTAAAAAACACTCATCATATTCCTGTCTCATCTCTTCCCCCACAAGGCTTTCAAAATGCACACACACCCACACACTTCGCATTTCCTTCATTTTGCTGAGTAAACAGTTAGGGGGGGGGCGGTCCCCCGTGGGGAAGCATTAGCCGTGCAAGATATAAAAAAGGCAGTGAAATTGCTCCAATGTACCCTGTTAAGGCACCAGAGGAAATTGAGTCGCCGTATAGCACCTTGTTAAACTATTATACACACAAATCAATTTCATCTTATCGTACTGAGCATTATCTGCCAGTGTGGCATTACCAGAGTAGTTCATTCAACAGAACATTCATGAATTGTATTTGGATATTACACTTAAACGACATGCCCTTCATGCGGGCCGATAAGAAGCTCTGTAATACAGCGTCTGTATAGCTGTGAAATTGAATGGTGATAGCATAACCAAATCATGTCAAAGCATTTTCCACTTCAAGAGTCCGCCCTCTCATCCTGAAGTGAAGGAGTGTTATTGAAGTGAAGGAGTGCGGTAGGTTTGTTACCCGGTATGTGAAGAAAGCAGATGACGTTCCTCTCTTCCCACCCTCTACCTCCACCTCCACCTGGCCCCAGTTTGTACTCAGGGGTTCCAAGGGCCCGATCTCACACACCACGCTGTAAAACAGAGAGACAGGGAGGAAGACTTAGATATTATATTTAGACATTCTAGATTACATTTCAGATTGAAATCTACTGTTGAGAGGACCACATCCATCATCGTCTATTGTGACAAGGGGACAGCGGTGACTGGGTTGCCAGTGTATGTTACCTGGTGGAGACGGCGTATTTGTTCTCCTGATGTATACAGGGGACCCCCACCACACTGATGGCCTTGATGTCCTCCTTGTGGATGCCCAGGTTGGAGCCCTTGATGGTGACAGAGATGCCCCCCCCCACGGGCCCGTAGCGAGGGATGATCTGGGAGGGGGATTGGGGAACAGATTTAAGATGACAGTGTATAGAGTGGCTTACAGAGTAGCACCAGGAAATAAGCCACAAACACATGCAGAATGTGACCCCACAGTCTGTGAAAAGATTGCGTTCAGGACTGTAGCTCGTCCAGTCTTTAGAAAATGAGCATTGATCAGAGGTACCCCTTTAAATAGCAAATAACCAGTCTGTTAACTGATCCAGTTGTCAGTAGCAGTCAATGAAGTGATCATTAACATGCCTAGTCAGTCAGTGATAATCAAAAGTCGATATTATTGCAGGTTCAAAGATAAGTTATTAGTATATAGTTAGGAGATAACTACTGTACTGTGGGTGCTACTCACGTCAGTGATGTGTGGGTCAGGGCATTCTGTACCCTGGTCATTAGTACACAGCTTCTCATAGACGCACGACTTCCTTTTGACACACCACACACACCTGTACTTAGGGTCAGCGTTCTTACACAGGCTGCAGTCCTCACGGCCCAGCGAGCAGCTATATAGGGTCACTGTGAAGGAAGGTAAGAGGGACGCCTTGGAATGTCAAGACTATTCTGTCATTTCATTTACATGACACTGGTCATCGATAGTACAAGGTCTGATATGATGTTTGACCAATTCACTTAGACGATTGCAAAAAGTATTGCGTTAAATGTGTCAATGTAAATGTGTCAAATAAGTCATTTATGTCCACATGGTCCTTTGGGACATTGTCAACAGAGTTGCATAAAGATGCACCCTTTACCATTCAGCGTGCTGTCTATTTTCTTGCCCGACTGTTTATCCTTCACGTAGAACAGAACGTTGGTCTCCTGTGACTTATCCAAGGAAAACTAGAAACGGAGAAAATAATGAATTATTAATACAGTTTGTGAAAGAAGTGATTAATGACTTCACATTTCCAAAACGTGCCAGATAAAAGTTCTCATTTTACATTTAAGTAATTTAGCAGATGCTCTTATCCAGAGAGACGTACAGGAGCAATTAGGGTTAAGTACCTTGCTCACGAGCATAGAGCATATAAGTACCTTGCTCAAGAGCATATAAGTACCTTGCTCACGAGCATAGAGCATATAAGTACCTTGCTCAAGAGCATATAAGTATCTTGCTCAAGATCATAAAGCATATAAGTACCTTGCTGAAGAGCATAGAGCATATAAGTACTTTGCTGAAGAGCATAGAGCATATAAGTACCTTGCTCAAGAGCATAGAGCATATAAGTACCTTGCTCAAGAACATATCGACAAATTAGTCACCCTGCTCCAGGACTCGAACCAGCGACCTTTCAGTTACTGTCCCAACATTCTTAACCACTAGGCTACCTGTCGTTCCATACACACTCCAAAATAGCTGAATAAATCAATGTATGAAAATAATGTTGCTGGAGGCGGGTCCCCACCTCTCTGTAGTACTTCTAAGATGTTTTCCAATCACACAAAATCCACAGTTTGAGGATGTTAAAATAACATTAGGATTGTTTTCCATGAGGGGGTGCTATAATATCAAACTGACACAAACCAGTTAACGTAAACAAACAATACAATATCATGACCCAGCAACACATGATCAACCCTTTACACCTTTTAGAAGTGGTGAAAGCTACAATTGACAGGTGTGGTGCAATAAGAAGCACTGACATACGTTAAAACCGTTGAAGCTGTAGAAGGAGCCATCTTCAGACCTGACGTCCTCCTCCATGTTACTCATCAGCTCTGTGCCGATGGTGAACACCCGGTCCTAGGGAGGAAGCAGAGGAGCAGAGAGTTAACAAACTTCATACATGAGCAGTTATCAAGGCCTCATCTCAACCATACTATAGTCTGATTCATAATTAACTAGCGCCTACTGTTTTTGAATTGTTTGATAACAGCTATAAAGCTATATAACAGCTATATAAGACATTATCTTTTTTTCCAGTACCTGGTAAACATCCAGGTTGATGCCCTCGAAGCCGATGGTGGTTTTGAACCCCACAGGAATGAGCACAGGATCAGGGTTCTCGAACTGGGGACATCTTGCCCCCTGAACACAGATGGAAATACTACATTTTGAGCATTTGTATTTATGGCTTTAGTTATTCGACGGACAAACTGTCATCCAGACTGATCATTTATCAGTTGGCATGCATCTGCTGACTTACAAACTGATATTCCATACAAAAACACTCATTGACTCTTAGCATACATGCAATGTACATTAGGCCTGTTTAGTGGAGCACCTAGCTACCTGTCTGTGTTTGATGATTTGAGGGCCCAACACAGTGTCGTCCTCGTCCCGGCAGGTGTGGTCCTGGGTATTCCACTGGCAGCCCCATGGGCTGGCCACACACGACAAACATCTGACACGCACACGCGCGCACACACACACACACACACACACACACACACACACACACACACACACACACACACACACACACACACACACACACACACACACACACACACACACACACACACACACACACACCAGGGAGGCAATCTCTTTTTAAAACATGTAAATCCATGATAGTATTCCTGTAACAGTAAACCTATATTGTTGATGGTAAATATATATCTGTAACCTGATAAACAAAGCCCATTTATCACACGCTTCCTCCAGATGAAAAAACAGCCCTCGAAGCAGCAAAAGAGAAAACACATATACCTATGAGATCGACTTTCATTTTTTGATTAATGAAAAGGAAACTGAAGCAATTTCCTCTGGTTGGTAATAAAAAAGGGGGGAAATGCAAGAGGTGCATTCAATCCCAGTATCATTCATGCATCACACAGAATGTACACACAGAAACCTTTCTCTCATTTGTGCACATGCAGCTATTCATTTCCATCAAGGTTGTCGGCACTAAAACCCAGTGAGTCTGGTCAAAGGGAGAGTACAGAGAGTGGGATAGGACTGTGTTTCAATGAGAGGGTACAGTCCAGTAGGAGAGTACAGAGTACAGTAGGAAAGTACAGTCCAGAGAGTACAGTCCAGAGACTACAGTAGGAAAGTACAGTCCAGAGAGTATAGTAGGAGAGTACAGTCCAGAGAGTACTGTAGGGAAGTACAGTCCAGAGAGTACGGTCCAGAGTACAGAAGGAGAGTACAGTTCAGAGAGTACAGTCCAGAGAGTACAGCCCAGAGAGTACAGTAGGAGAGTACAGTCCAGAGAGTATAGCAGGAGAGTACAGCTTAGAGAGTACAGTAGGAGAGTAAGGTCCAGAGAGTGCGGTCCAGAGAGTACGGTAGGAGAGTACAGTCCAGAGAGTACAGCCCAGAGAGTACAGTAGGAGAGTACAGTTCAGAGAGTACAGTCCAGAGAGTACAGCCCAGAGAGTACAGTAAGAGAGTACAGTCCAGAGAGTATAGCAGGAGAGTACAGCTCAGAGAGTACAGTCCAGAGAGTACAGCTCAGAGATTACAGTAGGAGAGTAAGGTCCAGAGAGTACAATCCAGAGAGTACAGTAGGAGAGTACAGTCCAGAGAGTACAGCCTAGAGAGTACAGTCCAGAGAGTACAGCCTAGAGAGTACAGTAGGAGAGTACAGTCCAGAGAGTACAGTAGGAGAGTACAGTCCAGAGAGTACAGTCAAGAGAGTACAGTAGGAGAGTACAGTCTGGGAAGTACAGTCCAGAGAGTAGAGTCCAGAGAGTACAGTCCAGAGAGTACAGTAGGAGATTACAGTCCAGAGAGTACAGACCAGAAAGTACAACCCAGAGAGTACAGTAGGAGAGTACAGGCCAGAGAGTACAGTAGGAGAGTACAGTAGGAGAGTACAGTAGGAGAGTACAGTAGGAGAGTACAGTCCAGAGAGTACAGTCCAGAGAGTACAGTCCAGACAATACATCCCAGAGAGTACAGCCCTGAGAGTACAGTCCAGAGAGTACAGTGAGTACAGTCCAGAGAGTACAGTGGGAGAGTACAGTCCAGAGAGTACAGTGGGAGAGTACAGTCCAGAGAGTACAGTGGGAGAGTACAGTCCAAAGAGTACAGTGGGAGAGTACAGTCCAGAGAGTACAGTAGGAGAATACAGTCCAGAGAGTACAGTGGGAGAGTAAAGTCCAGAGAGTACAGCCCAGAGAGTACAGTGGGAGAGTACAGTAGGAGAGAACAGTAGGAGAGTACAGTCCAGAGAGTACACTAGCAGAGCACAGTCCGGAGAGAACAATAGGAGAGTACAGTCCAGAGAGTACAGTAGGAGAGTACAGTCTGGTGAGTACAGTCCAGAGAGAACAGTAAGAGAGTACAGTAAGAGAGTCCAGTCCAGAGATTACAGTAGGAGAGTACAGTCCAGAAAGTACAGTCCAGAGAGTACAGTAGGAGAGTACAGCCTAGAGAGTACAGTATGAGAGTACAGGTCAGAGAGTACAGGTCAGAGAGTACAGTCCAGAGAGTACAGTCCAGAGAGTACAGTCCAGAGAGTACAGTCCAGGGAGTACAGTCCAGGGAGTAGAGTAGGAGTATACAGACCAGAGAGTACAGTCCAGAGAGTACAGTAGGAGAGTACATTCCATAGAATACAGTCCAAAGAGTACAGTAGGAGAGTACAGCCCAGAGTGTACAGTAGGAGAATACAGTCCAGAGAGTACAGTCCAGAGAGCACAGTCCAGAGAGAACAGTAGGAGAGTACAGTCCAGAGAGTACAGTAGGATAGTACAGTCTGGAGAGTACAGTCCGAGAGTACAGTGGGAGAGTACAGTCCGAGAGTACAGTGGGAGAGTACAGTCCAGAGAGTACAGTCCAGAAAGTACAGTCCAGAGAGTACAGTAGGAGAGTACAGCCCAGAGAGTACGGTATGAGAGTACAGGTCAGAGAGTACAGTCCAGAGAGTACAGTAGGAGGGTACAGTCCAGAGAGTACAGTAGGAGAGTACAGTCCATAGAATACAGTCCAGAGAGTACAGTAGGAGAGTACAGCCCAGAGAGTACAGTGGGAGAGTACAGCTCAGAGAGTACAGTCCAGAGAGTATAGCAGGAGAGTACAGCTTAGAGAGTACAGTCCAGAGAGTACAGCTCAGAGATTACAGTAGGAGAGTAAGGTCCAGAGAGTACAGTCCAGAGAGTACGGTAGGAGAGTACAGTCCAGAGAGTACAGTAGGAGAGTACAGTAGGAGAGTACAGTGGGAGAGTACAGTCCAGAGAGTACAGTAGGAGAGTACAGTCCAGATATTACAGTAGGAGAGTACAGTCCGGAGAGTACAGTCCAGAGAGAACAGCAGGAGAGAACAGCAGGAGAGTACAGTCCAGAGTACGGTAGGAGAGTACAGTCCAGGGAGAACAGTAGGAGAGTACAGTCCAGAAAGTACGGTAGGAGAGTACAGTCCAGAGAGTACAGTCCAGAGAGTACAGTTCAGAGAGTACAGTAGGAGAGAAGAGTGGGAGAGTACAGTCCAGAGAGTACAGTAGGAGAGTACAGTCCAGAGAGTACTGTAGAAGAGTACAGTCCGGAGTGTACAGTCCAGAGAATACAGTAGGAGATTGCAGTCCAGAGAGTACATTAGGAGAGTACAGTAGGAGAGTACAGTAGGAGGGTACAGTAGGAGGGTACAGTAGGAGAGTACAGTAGGAGAGTACAGTAGGAGGGTACAGTAGGAGAGTACAGTAGGAGGGTACAGTAGGAGAGTACAGTAGGAGAGTACAGTAGGAGAGTACAGTAGGAGAGTACAGTCCAGAGAGTACAGTAGGAGAGCACAGTCCAGAGAGTACAGTCCAGAGAGTACAGTAGGAGGGTACAGTAGGAGAGTACAGTAGGAGAGTACAGCCCAGAGAGTACAGTAGGACAGTACAGTCCAGAGAGTACAGTCCAGAGAGAACAGTAGGAGAGTACAGTCCAGAGAGAACAGTAGGAGAGTACAGTAGGAGTACACTCCATCGAGTACAGTGGGAGAGTACAGTGGCAGAGTACAGTCCAGAGAGTACAGTAGGAGAGTAGGGTCCGGAGATTACAGTCCAGAGAGTACAGTCCAGAGAGTACAGTGGGAGAGTACAGTAGGAGAGTACAGTCCAGAGAGAACAGTAGGAGTACACTCCAGCGAGTACAGTGAGAGAGTACAGTGGCAGAGTACAGTCCAGAGAGTACAGTAGGAGAGTAGGGTCCGGAGATTACAGTCCAGAGAGTACAGTCCAGAGAGTACAGTCCAGAGAGTACAGTATGAGAGTACAGTAGGAGAGTACAGTGGGAGAGTACTTTCCAGAGAGTACAGTAGGAGTACAGTCCAGAGAGTACAGTCCAGAGAGTACAGTCCAGAGAGTACAGTATGAGAGTACAGTAGGAGAATACAGTCCAGAGAGTACTTTCCAGAGAGTACAGTAGGAGTACAGTCCAGAGAGTACAGTAGGAGAGTACAGTCCAGAGAGTACAGTCCAGAGAGTACAGTTCAGAGAGTACAGTAGGAGAGAAGAGTGGGAGAGTACAGTCCAGAGAGTACAGTAGGAGAGTACAGTCCAGAGAGTACTGTAGAAGAGTACAGTCCGGAGTGTACAGTCCAGAGAATACAGTAGGAGATTGCAGTCCAGAGAGTACATTAGGAGAGTACAGTAGGAGAGTACAGTAGGAGGGTACAGTAGGAGGGTACAGTAGGAGAGTACAGTAGGAGAGTACAGTAGGAGGGTACAGTAGGAGAGTACAGTAGGAGGGTACAGTAGGAGAGTACAGTAGGAGAGTACAGTAGGAGAGTACAGTAGGAGAGTACAGTCCAGAGAGTACAGTAGGAGAGCACAGTCCAGAGAGTACAGTCCAGAGAGTACAGTAGGAGGGTACAGTAGGAGAGTACAGTAGGAGAGTACAGCCCAGAGAGTACAGTAGGACAGTACAGTCCAGAGAGTACAGTCCAGAGAGAACAGTAGGAGAGTACAGTCCAGAGAGAACAGTAGGAGAGTACAGTAGGAGTACACTCCATCGAGTACAGTGGGAGAGTACAGTGGCAGAGTACAGTCCAGAGAGTACAGTAGGAGAGTAGGGTCCGGAGATTACAGTCCAGAGAGTACAGTCCAGAGAGTACAGTGGGAGAGTACAGTAGGAGAGTACAGTCCAGAGAGAACAGTAGGAGTACACTCCAGCGAGTACAGTGAGAGAGTACAGTGGCAGAGTACAGTCCAGAGAGTACAGTAGGAGAGTAGGGTCCGGAGATTACAGTCCAGAAAGTACAGTCCAGAGAGTACAGTCCAGAGAGTACAGTATGAGAGTACAGTAGGAGAGTACAGTGGGAGAGTACTTTCCAGAGAGTACAGTAGGAGTACAGTCCAGAGAGTACAGTCCAGAGAGTACAGTCCAGAGAGTACAGTATGAGAGTACAGTAGGAGAATACAGTCCAGAGAGTACTTTCCAGAGAGTACAGTAGGAGTACAGTCCAGAGAGTACAGTAGGAGAGTACAGTCCAGAGAGTACAGTCCAGAGAGTACAATAGGAGAGTATAGTAGGAGAATACAGTCCAGAGAGTACAGTAGGAGAGTACAAAAGGAGAGTACAGTAGGACAGTACCGTCCAGAGAGTACAGTAGGAGAGTACAGTCCAGAGAGTACAGTCCAGAGTACAGTAGGAGGGCTAGTTAACTCACGGTGTGCTCTCTGCTTTCCTCACAGTAGCTGAACAGTTGTAGAAATTGAACTCCCTAGTGGCCAGCTCCACTGACTCGTTCACAAAGATCTTAATGGGCACCGCCACGAAATCTACAGGCACAGAGAGGAACAGGGTGAATGAGTGTCATTGTGATTGGTGACGATACAGGTTGTAGTGAATGTAACATATACAAAAAACAGCCTTCAAGGTCAATGAAAGAAAGCAACAGAGTAGGGCCAGGAGTGTTTTCTTGACCACCTGTCCTGACCAGGAACAACTCTGGGCTTTAAGAAGCTACAGCTCAAAGTTTCTCTTGTTCGGGTCATGTAGTCAGGAACAGCTCCTGGCCTTACTGCAGTGCCAGTGGAGACTGAGGGTGATGACCTACCCTGGTGTTCAGGTGTGGATGGTAAGGAGACAGGGTTGGGCAGGGCACAAGTGACCTGGCCAGAGGACATGGTGGCGTCACTCATAGAGGAGGGGAACACACAGCACAGACGGTCTGTCTGCCCGAAGGAGGGGAGGGAGGGCACGTTGATCTCCACCTAACAGAGAGAGAGAGAGAGAGTCGGAGAGGCATCGAGAGAGGGAGGTGAGAAAAGAGAGAAAGAGTGAGAAATAGAGAGAATGAGAGTCAGGAAGCAAGAAAAATAGAAAGAGATAATGAATGAGAGAGAGACAAAGAGATAGGGGGAGGAGAGCAGAGTCAGAGGTTCTTTGAGCGCTAGCACATTCCGCAGTTTTAATAAGCCAGTTTTCAGTTTTCTGAGCAGGATCAATAGAGTGCATATTGTCTCAGAGCAGAGGGTCACTGATTCTTATTATTTCTTATCAAGGAGGGAGATTACTGCTGTTGCCAGAACCCGTACAGTACACTACCTGCTGGGTCTTTTTGCAGCTGAGGTTGGGTGGGTTGAAGGACACGATCTTCACACACTGCTGCTTGGGGCTCCACAACCAGCCGTTCTTCTCCTCCGCTCGCCGGCAATCAGACCTCCTGGTACACCTGGAGAACACCAACACCCATCAGCCACTTCTCTCTGTCCATTTTGTCTGCTTGTTACACATTCATTCCTGTCTCATAGTGACCTCTTAATAACAGTAATTTCCTGTCATTAAAATACCTCACATTTGAGTTTTATCGGTTAACGTACTGATAACAGTATTGTAGAAATAACAGTCAATAGAACAGCGCAGCTCTCCTTATATGGCTCTAACAAAAATACTCTGCTCTCTCAGTGCCACAGAAATGAAGAAGTAAAGCAGAAACACTATGAAGGGCCCAGGTTGTTGAAACGGAGCAGATCAATCAAATCAGATCAAATGTTATTGGTCGTGTACACATATTTAGCAGATGTTATCGCAGGTGCAGCGAAATGCTTAAGTTTCTAGCTCCAACAGTGCAGTATACCTAACAATACAAAGCAGTACACACAAATCCCCATAAATTTAAAGAAAGAAATTAAGAAATATCAGAACGAGTCTGGAATATAAATATACAGTATATATATACATGTATATAAGGGTGTGTGTAGACAATCTGGACAGGATATGAAAGATGTGTACAGCAATAGTTATATAGGATGAAGCTTGACTAGAATACAGTATATACATATGAAGTGAGTAAAACAGTATGTAAACATTATTAAAGTGACCAGTGTTCAAGGACTCTATTGTCATCACGTTGCCCTGTTGATGAGGTTTATGACCCCATAAATACCTTTCCCCCTTTTCTCTCTCCACTTGTCATGGCGGAATCAGAATTATTTAGGTAACATTTATAGATAATGTGTTGTTGTTTTTATTGCATGCTTATGTGAGATATGTCATTAGAATGTCTATTTTTGGATGATACTGTTGGCCGGTTGCAGTTATCTGTTCTCTGTCAGGTTTCAGTTAATTGGGTCGCAGAGAGGGGAGAGGTCAAGCTTGTCTTCATATGTAAACATATCTTTTAAACCATGTGAATGGATTGATTGAGGGGGAACCAATTATCTCTTGGCTCCACAATGTCTGTGTGCCAGTCACTGTGTCTCCGTGAGTTTGTCCAGAATGGGAGTGTCTAAAATGACAATTGATATATATATCCTAATGTCTTGGTACTATGTTGTACCAAGAACGAGAAGTAGAACCTCGTTTTAGGAGAGCAAACTGAACGATAATTTATAGCTAATGCTGTCTGGCTATGGAATACTCCTCTCTCAAGTAAAGTCTTCCTTTGTAATGTTCCTAAGATCTGTTATTCGTCATGTGAGTTGAGATGGGTGTGTCTTGGCTATAAATGATACTAAGAACTGTTTTGTAAGCACTCTCAGAGAATTCATTTATAGACACTGAATTGATCTGAGAGTCACAGGGTTGTGATGGAGCTCATATAATTAAAGATGGACTTTATGATAACTCTGACTTGTGTATGGTTTGCTCTCATGATTTGGTAAATACAGGAAATGTCCACTACATACTCTACAAAATGGTCTCTTGGAAAGCCCTTTGTTAACATAGAGAGAGTATGATAACATTGTTCCGTTCCCAACCTTTTAATATGTCAGTAAATACAACCAGTTGAAAGTATCCATTGGTACTTAAAGAATATTATGTCAGATCAGTTGTCGTCTGAGACATTATTACTCATGATAGGATGACATAAATTGTATGTTGGAAAGTCATCACATTCTAGTTATCAGATTGACATGGAATTGCTGTGCAATTTAAATGTTTAAATGTAAAACTATTTGTGAAAAGATTAAATGTAATTTTAGCTTCTAAACGAGAGAATTGTTTTCATAAGTGAACTATGCTCACTCAGTGGCCCTGCCCAAGTGAACAGACATTGGTTGAGAACTATGAAGCACACCGTCTCTCCCACACTACAAAAGCCCGTTGACGAAAGTCAACCTTGTGTTCCCGATGACGTGAGGACTGATGTCCATACGTTTAAAAGTGCTAATATCAACTACAACCTAACGAAATTAACTTATGTTCCCGACGACGGGAGGACTAGTGTCCCTACGTTTAAAAGGGCTAATTTCAACGTGGAGGTGACGATCGGCACGCTGGAAGGAAGAATTTCAACTACGCCAGCCAGAATATAGCATGAGCTGAGTACGGCAACTTGGTATGAACGTTGAACTCTTATTCACTAAAGAAGTGATACATCCTAGATGTTGAGTTTTCAGCAGCAGCTGTAAACGTGCGTGGCCGAGGAAAGGACAGACAATCTCTTCAGAACGACAGGATACTACAACATATTCGTTCTACCACACACGCTTCTCAGGGTCCGATAGAGACCCAAATCCTTTTGTTTTTAGTCTTCCCGCTCTTTCATTGAAACCCAACCCCCTTTCTTTGTGTAACCAGTTGTCATATCAGTTTCGTCCACTAGGGACGTTTTCTTTTATGACATAATTAATAATCAATGTATGATCCCTGTGTATATGTAATTCTGTGTGATTATTTAGGTATTTAGTAAAATAAAAAATAAAAAATGTTATACTGCTGATTCAGCTTGTTAACCAGGGTTCATGAAGATTTTACGACGATTTTAAGAATTTTACGACGTTCAGATGAGGCTGAATAAGGTGACGATTAATAATTGACTGCTATTGATATAAAAGACCACCAGATCTTTAAGAGTCTATTCGGAAGACAACAGCGCTATAAACATTCTTCCGTGGTGCCCCGACATCTAGTTAACTTCTTGGATATAGGGGGCGCTATTTTAATTTTTGGATGAAAAACGTTCCCGTTTTAAACAAGATATTTTGTCACGAAAAGATGCTCGACTATGCATATAATTGACAGCTTTGGAAAGAAAACACTCTGACGTTTCCAAAACTGCAAAGATATTGTCTGTGAGTGCCACAGAACTGATGTTACAGGCGAAACCCAGATAAGAATCCAATCAGGAAGTGCCGCATTTTTTGAAACCGCCTCATGCCAATGACTCCTTATATGGCTGTGAATGGGCTACAAATGAGCTTTGGCTTTCTGTCGCTTCCCCAAGGTGTCGACAGCATTGTGACGTATTTGTAGGCATATCATTGGAAGATTGACCATAAGAGACTACATCTACCAGGTGGTCGCTTGCTGTCCTCCGTTGCAATTATTGCGCAATCTCCAGCTGCAGTATTTTTCCGTTTGCTTCTGATGAGAAACCAGCTGCCACGACTGATATATTATCGAATAGATATGTGAAAAACACCTTGAGGATTGATTCTAAACAACGTTTGCCATGTTTCTGACGATATTATGGAGCTAATTTGGAAAAAAGTTTGGCGTTGTAGTGACTACATTTTCCGGTCTTTTTCTTAGCCAAACGTGGTGAACAAAACGGAGCTATTTCGCCAACACAAATAATATTTTTGGAAAAAATGAACATTTGCTATCTAACTGAGAGACTCGTCATTGAAATCATCTGAAGTTCTTCAAAGGTAAATTATTTTATTTGAATGCTTTTCTTGTTTTTGTGAAAATGTTGCCTGCTGAATGCTAGGCTTAATGCTATGCCAGGCTATCAATACTCTTCCACAAATGCTTGTGTAGCTTTGGTTGTAAAGCATATTTTGAAAATCTGAGATGACAGTGTTGTTTCTGAGATGAAGCTTGTGTTTCAATATATTTATTTCATTTCATTTGCAATTTTCATGAATAGAAAAAGTTGCGTTATGCTAATGCATTATAGTTTAAGTATTTTTCTGTCGATTTCTCAGCCAAGCAGGATGAACAAACGTGACGTTTTTCGCCTACAAAAATATTATTTTTGGAAAAAAGGAACATTTTCTATCTAACTGGGAGTCTCCTGAGTGAAAGCATCTGAAATTCTTCAAATGTAAATTATTTAATTTGGTTGCTTTTCTTATTTTTGTGAAAATGTTGCCTGCTGCCAGCACAGCCTAGCATAGCATTATGCCATGCTAACCTTACACAAATGCTTGTCTAGCGTTGGCTGTAACGCATATTTAGAAAATCTGAGATGACAGTGTTGTTAACAAAAGGCTAAGCTTGTGTTTGAATATATTTATTTCATTTCATTTGCGATTTTCATGAATAGGAAACGTTGCGTTATGGTAATGCGCTTGAGGCTATGATTACGCTCCCGGATACGGGATTGCTCGTCGCTAGAGGTTAATTACATTTACATGATTAGTTTAATCAGGTAATATTAATTACAGAGAATTGATTTGATAAAATAGCATGCCATATTACATTTAATCCATAGTAAAGACATGACTCTATGTAAATAGGGCAGCAGTCTCTAAGGTGCAGGGTAGAATACCGGTTGGTAGCCGACAGGAACCGGGAAGGGTACTGGGTGGATGCCACTAGTGATGACTGTTTAACAGTCTGATGGCCTGGAAATAGAAGATGTTTATCAGTCTCTCGGTTCCAGCTTTGAAGCACCTGTACTGTCTCCACCTTCTAGATGGTAGCAGGGTGAACCGGCCGTGGCTCGGGTGGCTGAGGTCTTTGATGATCTTAACATCCTTCCTGTGACACCAGGTGCTGTAGATGCCCTGGAGGGCAGTTAGTGTGCCCTCAGTAATGCGTTGGGCTGACCGCACCACCCTCTGGAGAGCCCTGCATTTGCGGACGGTGCAATTTCCGTACCAGGCGGTGATACAGACCGACAGGATACTCTTAATACACATCTACACTCTGCTGATGGAGGCAGGCCCTATTTAGCTCTGTTTAGAGGGACATGGCTCTGAGATATACGCTTATCTGGTTCCCTCCATAAAATGTTTGGGAGTTTATATAAAGTTTTTTCTTACCTGCCCTCCAGAACACACCAGCCACAGTAGGGGTCCCATGGCGACACACAGGACTGGCAGTCTGTTTTCAGATGGCATGTCTGCACTGGCACCCTGGTGATCTACAGTAGTAATGCACAGACACAGTCCACACAAACAGCATTACAGTGGGACCTTAGAGATACAAACATGTCAAGACTGGAGGTTTATCGGAACACTGAAATGTCTGTAGCGTTGAAATTCACTTAAAAATCTTGATGATCTATAGTAGCATGCAGTCAACAACACAAACGGTATCAACATTACTTCCTCTAGCTGTAGTTAACACACAGGGTCTTTCCCTTTCTCTCTCCACAGCAATAACAATGACTGACAAACAGAAGTCCTGTCTGGAGGTCTGTACAGAACGCTAATGGAGGACTGTACCTTTTTCTCAGTGGTGATATACAGGTGGCTGTGGCTAGTGTCAAAGAAGAGTTTTTTGTTGACGCGTTTCCCTGTGGTGTCCCCTGGCACTTGACTGTACACCTCTGGGTTGGCAGTCAGATGAACCTGCCAGGCAGAACCAGACAAACAACAACACAGAACACTAAACACACGCTAGGCTCCTTCTCAACACACGCTAGGCTCCTTCTCAACACACGCTAGGCTCCTTCTCAACACACGCTAGGCTCCTTCTCAACACACGCTAGACTCCTTCTCAACACACGCTAGGCTCCTTCTCAACACACGCTAGACTCCTTCTCAACACACGCTAGGCTCCTTCTCAACACACGCTAGGCTCCTTCTCAACACACGCTAGGCTCCTTCTCAACACACGCTAGGCTCCTTCTCAACACACGCTAGGCTCCTTCTCAACACACGCTAGACTCCTTCTCAACACACGCTAGGCTCCTTCTCAACATATGCTAGGCTTCTTCTCAACAGACGCTAGGCTCCTTCTCAACACACGCTAGGCTCCTTCTCAACATACGCTAGGCTCCTTCTCAACATATGCTAGGCTCCTTCTCAACACACGCTAGGCTCCTTCTCAACACACGCTAGACTCCTTCTCAACACACGCTAGGCTCCTTCTCAACATATGCTAGGCTCCTTCTCAACAGACGCTAGGCTCCTTCTCAACACACGCTAGGCTCCTTCTCATTATATGCTAGACTCCTTCTCAACACACGCTAGGCTCCTTCTCAACATATGCTAGGCTCCTTCTCAACACACGCTAGGCTCCTTCTCAACACACGCTAGACTCCTTCTCAACACACGCTAGGCTCCTTCTCAACATATGCTAGGCTTCTTCTCAACAGACGCTAGGCTCCTTCTCAACACACGCTAGGCTCCTTCTCAACATATGCTAGGCTCCTTCTCAACAGACGCTAGGCTCCTTCTCAACACACGCTAGGCTCCTTCTCAACATATGCTAGACTCCTTCTCAACACACGCTAGGCTCCTTCTCAACATATGCTAGACTCCTTCTCAACACACGCTAGGCTCCTTCTCAACATATGCTAGGCTTCTTCTCAACAGACGCTAGGCTCCTTCTCAACACACGCTAGGCTCCTTCTCAACATATGCTAGACTCCTTCTCAACACACGCTAGGCTCCTTCTCAACATATGCTAGGCTCCTTCTCAACAGACGCTAGGCTCCTGCAATGGAGCACAACACAGATAACAAAATAATCTGTCTACCAACAACTCTATCATTGCATCCTCTCCTAGCCCCTTACCTTGTACACTGCCCCTAGCCCCTTACCCTGTACACTTCCCCTTACCGTCTACTCTTCCCCTAGCCCCTTAACTTGTACACTTCCCCTAGCTCCTTACCATCGACTCTTCCCCTAGCCCCTTACCTTGTACACTTTCCCTAGACATTACCTTGCACACCTCCAAAAACCACCCACTCCCACACATCCCATTCCACCCTCTCCTTACCTTGTACACCTCTCCCAGGCTGTTCCCCAGGAAGGCGATAGTGTGGTCATTCTCCACAGCGATGGCCACAGCGGTCAGCAGGCCCCTCCTGATGATGACCGCCTTCGCCTGCAGGGCAAACTCTGGCTTACTGGCCAGTGGAGAGGGAAGGAAGTCCGCCCCACACTTATAGTTGTTCAGAGTGTCTTTCTGCAGAGGGAGCGAGATTTAAGAGATAAGAGAACTACTATATCCCTTAAATCAATCTATCTTTTCAAGGAGAGGAGAGATATACCCAGCAGGATCCCTTCAGACAAAAATAAATAAAAAACTGGAAACAAAGGGCCTGAAAACCAAAGGTGTCATATATTTGCATTATTGATTGAAAGGGAAATTCTTTTAAAATCACTGACTCTGTTTCTTCTGTCTCGGTCCTTTGAAGTGGATGATAAAGGCTAAGCTACTTACGTCGATATGGGAGGTGCAGAACTGGTCTGTCTTGTAGGAGTAGGGGATGTCCACAGCTGGGATGCCTGCGATCTTGCCCGAGTCGCTGTAGCAGGCACTGATTATGTCCACCAGCCTCTCATTGATGGTGTTTAGAGGGTACATGCACAGGGCCGAATCGGCGCCGTCGTCATCTGGGCTGGCCACCATGAACAGCACCTTGTGCCAGGCGAGGACCTTACCATACTGACCCGACTCTGTCATCCCCCGGGCCAGCTCTTTACCTGGGGACGCCACATAGGCAGCCTGCACCTTGTTGTACCTGTTCCCCGGGCCACAGTTGAGCTGCAGCTCTGTGTAAGAGTAGTAGTGAGGGTCGTCCTCACACAGTCGAGACACAAAGGTGAAGTTCTTGTTATCGGTGCTTCCCATGGTCCTGGAGAACAGGAAGTAGACAAAGCCCTCCTCCTTAAAGGCGTGGCGGAAGTCATGCAGGTACTTGGGCACGAAGGGTGTTGCCTGCACGGTGGACGCCTCGATGATGCTCTCGAATACCACCCAGTCGCGGTAGTCCTGGAGGATGCGCGTGCTGATGAGTTTGGAGCTGTCCAGGCTGCCGTAGCCCTTTCCCACCAGAAACACATTAAAGGTGTTGCCGTCTTTATTAATGTAGGTAGACATGACGGCCACCACGGCTACACTGTCCTCTATGCTAGCCACATAAGTCCTCTCCCCCTTAGAGTCACTGTAGTACAGTTGCTGCTCCACGTTGCTCAGGTTGAGGAGGGAACAGATTCCCCGGTAGCGGGACCCACAGACGATCAGTGAGCCATTGGATGGGTGCACCAGCAGCAGCTTGTTGACATTAGGGCTGGGCTTGGTGTCCTGGCAGTACGGAGTGGAGACAGGCGGGGTGCAGGTGCGGGCATCCTCCTTGGGGCCAGTCACGGTGCGGGCCTCTTCACGCAGCGCCTCATCCAGCTGGTAGATGGTGTTGACGGCACCCAGGTAGACGCGCCCGCTGCGGGGGTCCTGAACCACGTTGTTGATGGGCGTTATGGAGGAGAAGTCCAGGAGCGCCTCCTCCTGCAGCTGGTTCCCGGCTGCAGACAGGCATAACAGGAGGAGACAGAGGAGAAGAAGAGCGGCCTGGACCCAGCTTGTCATCTCTTGAGAAGAGAGGAGAGACAGAGGAGAGGATTTGGGGTGATGCACACTATATTGCTTGAAATGTTGTGATGGTGACACCTAAGACATCACATGGGAGCAGCACAAGAGTGAGTGGACATTCCCCTTTTCTCTATGTAGAGGTGTTTCATCGTGACACAAAAACACTACAGTGAATACTACAGTATAGTCTTCAAAAACACAGTGAATCGCTGAGAGGTTGTTTTTTTTTTACATAATGTTTTCGCCAAAGTTTCCTGTTATCAAAAAGAACTTCTGGACATCAGTACAGCGATCACTGACCTTGATTTGGATGAAGAATACTACTTGGAAAGGGAAAGGCGGCAAGGCAGCCTGATGAAACTACGATATACAGGACGACGTGGGGGCAGCCTGATGAAACTACGATATACAGGACGACGTGGGGGCAGCCTGATGAAACTACGATATACAGGACGACGTGGGAGCAGCCTGATGAAACTACGATATACAGGACGACGTGGGGGCAGCCTGATGAAACTACGATATACAGGACGACGTGGGGGCAGCCTGATGAAACTACGATATACAGGACGACGTGGGGGCAGCCTGATGAAACTACGATATACAGGACGACGTGGGAGCAGCCTGATGAAACTACGATATACAGGACGACGTGGGAGCAGCCTGATGAAACTACGATATACAGGACGACGTGGGGGCAGCCTGATGAAACTACGATATATACACGACGTGGGGGCAGCCTGATGAAACTACGATATACAGGACGACGTGGGAGCAGCCTGATGAAACTACGATATACAGGACGACGTGGGAGCAGCCTGATGAAACTACGATATACAGGACGACGTGGGGGCAGCCTGATGAAACTACGATATACAGGACGACGTGGGGGCAGCCTGATGAAACTACGATATACAGGACGACGTGGGGGCAGCCTGATGAAACTACGATATACAGGACGACGTGGGGGCAGCCTGATGAAACTACGATATACAGGACGACGTGGGGGCAGCCTGATGAAACTACGATATACAGGACGACGTGGGGGCAGCCTGATGAAACTACGATATACAGGACGACGTGGGAGCAGCCTGATGAAACTACGATATACAGGACGACGTGGGGGCAGCCTGATGAAACTACGATATACAGGACGACGTGGGAGCAGCCTGATGAAACTACGATATACAGGACGACGTGGGGGCAGCCTGATGAAACTACGATATACAGGACGACGTGGGGGCAGCCTGATGAAACTACGGTATACAGGACGACGTGGGAGCAGCCTGATGAAACTACGATATACAGGACGACGTGGGGGCAGCCTGATGAAACTACGGTATACAGGACGACGTGGGGGCAGCCTGATGAAACTACGATATACAGGACGACGTGGGGGCAGCCTGATGAAACTAAGATATACAGGACGACGTGGGGGCAGCCTGATGAAACTACGATATACAGGACGACGTGGGGGCAGCCTGATGAAACTACGGTATACAGGACGACGTGGGGGCAGCCTGATGAAACTACGGTATACAGGACGACGTGGGAGCAGCCTGATGAAACTACGATATACAGGACAACGTGGGGGCAGCCTGATGAAACTACGATATACAGGAAGACGTGGGGGCAGCCTGATGAAACTATGATATACAGGACGACGTGGGAGCAGCCTGATGAAACTACGATATACAGGACGACGTGGGGGCAGCCTGATGAAACTACGATATACAGGACGACGTGGGAGCAGCCTGATGAAACTACGATATACAGGACGACGTGGGGGCAGCCTGATGAAACTACGATATACAGGACGACGTGGGGGCAGCCTGATGAAACTACGATATACAGGACGACGTGGGAGCAGCCTGATGAAACTACGATATACAGGACGACGTGGGGGCAGCCTGATGAAACTACAATATACAGGACGACGTGGGGGCAGCCTGATGAAACTACGATATACAGGACGATGTGGGGGCAGCCTGATGAAACTACGATATACAGGACGACGTGGGGGCAGCCGGATGAAACTACGATATACAGGACGACGTGGGGGCAGCCTGATGAAACTACGGTATACAGGACGACGTGGGAGCAGCCTGATGAAACTACGATATACAGGACGACGTGGGGGCAGCCTGATGAAACTACGGTATACAGGACGACGTGGGGGCAGCCTGATGAAACTACGATATACAGGACGACGTGGGGGCAGCCTGATGAAACTAAGATATACAGGACGACGTGGGGGCAGCCTGATGAAACTACGATATACAGGACGACGTGGGGGCAGCCTGATGAAACTACGGTATACAGGACGACGTGGGGGCAGCCTGATGAAACTACGGTATACAGGACGACGTGGGAGCAGCCTGATGAAACTACGATATACAGGACAACGTGGGGGCAGCCTGATGAAACTACGATATACAGGAAGACGTGGGGGCAGCCTGATGAAACTATGATATACAGGACGACGTGGGGGCAGCCTGATGAAACTACGATATACAGGACGACGTGGGGGCAGCCTGATGAAACTACGATATACAGGACGACGTGGGGCAGCCTGGTGAAACTACGATATACAGGACGACGTGGGAGCAGCCTGATGAAACTACGATATACAGGACGACGTGGGGGCAGCCTGATGAAACTACGATATACAGGAAGACGTGGGGGCAGCCTGATTAAACTACGATATACAGGACGACGTGGGGGCAGCCTGATGAAACTACGATATACAGGACGACGTGGGGGCAGCCTGATGAAACTAAGGTATACAGGACGACGTGGGGGCAGCCTGATGAAACTACGATATACAGGACGACGTGGGAGCAGCCTGATGAAACTACGATATATACACGACGTGGGGGCAGCCTGATGAAACTACGATATACAGGACGACGTGGGAGCAGCCTGATGAAACTACGATATACAGGACGACGTGGGAGCAGCCTGATGAAACTACGATATACAGGACGACGTGGGAGCAGCCTGATGAAACTACGATATACAGGACGACGTGGGAGCAGCCTGATGAAACTACGATATACAGGACGACGTGGGGGCAGCCTGATGAAACTACGATATACAGGACGACGTGGGAGCAGCCTGATGAAACTACGATATACAGGACGACGTGGGGGCAGCCTGATGAAACTACGATATACAGGACGACGTGGGGGCAGCCTGATGAAACTACGATATACAGGACAACGTGGGAGCAGCCTGATGAAACTACGATATACAGGACGACGTGGGGGCAGCCTGATGAAACTACAATATACAGGACGACGTGGGGGCAGCCTGATGAAACTACGATATACAGGACGATGTGGGGGCAGCCTGATGAAACTACGATATACAGGACGACGTGGGGGCAGCCGGATGAAACTACGATATACAGGACGACTGTAATATCCTATGCTTCACAGAGTCGTGGCGGAACAACGGCATTGTTAATATAAATATAGCTAGTTTTTCTATGCATCAGCAGGATAGAACAGAATTGTCTCGTAAACTCAAGGGTTTGGGCGTGTGTATCTTTGTTAACAACAGCTTGTGCGTGATCTCTAATATTAAGGTGGTCTCGAGGTTCTGCTCACCTGAGTTAAAATACCTCATGATGAGCTGCAGACCATACTATTTACCAAGATACTTTTCATCTATATTTTTCAAAGCTGTTTATTTACCAGCACAAATCGATGCTGGCCATTAACCTACAACAAAATGCTCAGCCAGAGCCGTCGTTTCTCATGGTCCGGGGATTTTAATGCAGGAAAATGTAAAACTGTTTTACCTTATTTCTACCAGCATGTCACCTGTGCAACTCTAGATTACCTTTAATACACACAAATAAACACATACAAAGCTCTCTCTCACCCTCCCATTTGGCAAATCTGACATTAACTCTTTCCTCCGGATTCCTGCCTACAAGCAAAAAGTCAAACAGGAGGTACCAGTGACATGCTCAATTCGGATGTGGTCCAATGAACCGGATGCTAAGATTCAGAACTGTCTTGCTAGCACAGACTGGAATATGTCCCACAATTCATCTGATGGCATTGAGGAGTTTACCACATCAGTCACCGGCTTCATTATAAAGTACATTGACGACTTCGTCGTCCCCACAGTGACCGTGCGTACATAACCTAACCAGAAGCCATGGATTACAGGCAACATCCGCACTGAGCTAAAAGCTAGAGCTGCCACTTTGTAGAGGTGGGACACTAACCCAGATGCCAAATGCCTTCTATGCTCGCTTCGAGGCAAGCAACACTGAACCATGCGTGAGAGCATAAACTGTGATCACCCTCTCCGTAGCCAATATGAGAAAGACCTTTAAAACAGGTTAACATTCACACGGACGCAGGGCCAGACGGATTACCAGGAAGTGTACTCAGAGCATGCTCTGACCAGCTGGCAAGTGTCTTCCCTGACATTTTCAACCTCTCCCTGACCCAGTCTGTAATACCTTCATGTATAAAGCAGAGAACCATAGTCCCTGTGCCCAAAGACACCAAGGTAACCTGTCTAAATGACTATCACCCCGAAGCACTTATATCTGTAGCCACAAAATGCTTTGAAAGGCTGGTCATGGCTAACGTCAACACCAGCATCCCAGACACCCTGGACCCAGTCCAATTCATATACCGCCTAAACAGATCTACAGATGACGCCATCTCTATTGCACTCCACACTGGCCTATTCCACTTGGACAAAAAGATCACCTACGTGAGAATGCTGTTCATTGACTACAGCTCAACGTTCAACGCCACTATGTGACAAATAACATTTGATTTTATAGTATTTTTACCATGGTATACTATAGAATTGCTTTCATGTGGGTAACCAAGTTTAACAAAGATGCTTTATTGTTAGATTTGATTGAATTTATGGATACACTTTACAGAGGAACTCCCACTGCTGAATAGAATAAGGCCGTACTTAGAAACTGAACAATGGCAGTCTGTCGACAGATCTTGGCAAACATTCATCATGTTCTTTCTCTTCTCCTTTTAGCAAGAGGAAATACAATATGTTCAGTAAGCCGGTTACTTTGTTTAGTGGGGGAATAAGATCACACAGCGTCCTTTGATACACAAAAACAGCCACACACTTGCAAACAGCAGGAGGCAAACGGCATCCTCCTCCCTTGCTGCTGATTGCCCATGCTGTGGTTACAGTTTTTTTTTTTTTACAATTGCTAACAAGCGTTTACCTATACTTAAGATACTTTTTCTAAACTCTTAACATAGCCATAGCAACACACAATTAGCCAAATAGAAAAAGTCTTCATTTAAAAAATGCAAATAAACTTTCTCTATATACATTAACTATCAAAACACGGCAAACCCGACTCAATATCTAATCATTCTGTCAAAACACTAGCACATGTTTTCTATCCAAGAGTAACGTATAGTCAATCAAAGCACAACGACTTTCAAAATACTAACATTTGATGGCATTACAAAAACTGTATTTCATGTTTCAGTTCTACCTGCAGACAATAGACAAAATGAAATCCATTGTTTTTTATAATTCAGTTTCCTTTTACTGTAAACCACTCTACATTTTTTGTTTGAATGTCAAATGTGTGCATTTTTGGCAACATACTATCTAAAAGTAAATGAGTCATCTGTACAATGTACAGTAGAAAAAATAGTAAGTGACAGAAATGCTGCAGTAAAAGCTTTATTAGCAACATGAAGTTGCTGCCATTGATCAACAACACCAACATACATGGTCTTTGGTTCAACAACACCTCCAACACACATGGCCTTTGGTTCAACAACACCTCCAACATACATGGCCTTTGGTTCAACAACACATCCAACACACATGGCCTTTGGTTCAACAACACCTCCAACACACATGGCCTTTGGTTCAACAACACATCCAACACACATGGCCTTTGGTTCAACAACACATCCAACATACATGGCCTTTGGTTCAACAACACCTCCAACACACATGTCCTTTGGTTCAACAACACATCCAACATACATGGCCTTTGGGTCAACAACACATCCAACATACATGGCCTTTGGTTCAACAACACATCCAACATACATGGCCTTTGGTTCAACAACACATCCAACATACATGGCCTTTGGTTCAACAACACATCCAACATACATGGCCTTTGGTTCAACAACACATCCAACACACATGGCATTTGGTTCAACAACACATCCAACACACATGGCCTTTGGTTCAACAACACATCCAACACACATGGCCTTTGGTTCAACAACACATCCAACATACATGGCCTTTGGTTCAACAACACATCCAACATACATGGCCTTTGGTTCAACAACACATCCAACATACATGGCCTTTGGTTCAACAACACATCCAACATACATGGCCTTTGGTTCAACAACACATCCAACATACATGGCCTTTGGTTCAACAACACATCCAACACACATGGCATTTGGTTCAACAACACATCCAACACACATGGCCTTTGGTTCAACAACACATCCAACATACATGGCCTTTGGTTCAACAACACATCCAACATACATGGCCTTTGGATCAACAACACATCCAACACACATGGCCTTTGGTTCAACAACACATCCAACATACATGGCCTTTGGTTCAACAACACATCCAACATACATGGCCTTTGGTTCAACAACTCATCCAACACACATGGCCTTTGGTTCAACAACACATCCAACATACATGGCCTTTGGTTCAACAAGTGGTTAGAGCGTTGGACTAGTAACTGGAAGGTTGCAAGTTCAAGCCCCCGAGCTGACAAGGTACAAATCTGTCGTTCTGCCCCTGAACAGGCAGTTAACCCATTGTTCCTAGGCCGTCATTGAAAATAAGAATTTGTTCTTAACTGACTTGCCTAGTAAAATAAAGGTAAAATAAAAAAAATAAATGGCCTGCAGGACCAAACCAGCACCAAACCAGCACTTGCAGCACACATTGCAATATTTGCTTCTCTCTGACCCAACACATAAACGGTGGCCCTTTTCCCAATGACGTTTCTTCCCCGTCGACGTGTTTTAGCCAGGTCAAACCCTGCCTCGTCTACATAAATTATTTCATGTGGGGTCTGATTTTCTTCCAACTCCATTACTCTTTGAAAGAAATCAAACACAGTATGTGTAAGTGCTTTTCAGTATGTCCTACTGTATGTACTGTAACCCAGGTTAACATGTAGAGTAGCATAGAGTAAATCTCACTATAGAACAAGACATATTGGATAGACCATACCTGGACGTATTGGTGCCGGAGTACCTTGACATGCTCACTGTTCCTTTCAAAAGAAACTGTGTACAACTGTTTCATTCCAACTCTGTGTTTGGTCAGAGTTTGAGCAGGCTGATGCTTTCCACACTGAAATATCAGGTTGCCCTCCACAATTCTGTTCTGCATTTCTCTCAGTTTTATTGCATTGTCAGCAATGACCAATCCTACAATGGCATGTTCTTGGTCTTCACTGAGGAGCTTTCCTCTTCCCCAAGAGGGAGAAAGACGTTGTGTCCTTTAGAGGAACAAAAATACAACAAATACAACATGTGTATTTGCATTGGGACTGGTGGCCTATAGCAACAGTAATGATAGAAGAAGCCCTTGTGAAACCAACTTACCTGTTGGTTTGTTGAAAATTCCAGATAATGGAAGCCACGGTTGACCGTCTGAGATTAGGCTGGACTCTTTGACCAGCCTCTCAGTGATAGACCATGGTATTATGCTGGACTCTTTGACCAGCCTCTCAGTGATAGACCACGGTATTAGGCTGGACTCTTTGACCAGCCTCTCAGTGATAGACCATGGTATTATGCTGGACTCTTTGACCAGCCTCTCAGTGATAGACCATGGTATTAGGCTGGACTCTTTGACCAGCCTCTCAGTGATAGACCACGGTATTAGGCTGGACTCTTTGACCAGCCTCTCAGTGATAGACCATGGTATTATGCTGGACTCTTTGACCAGCCTCTCAGTGATAGACCACGGTATTAGGCTGGACTCTTTGACCAGCCTCTCAGTGATAGACCACGGTATTAGGCTGGACTCTTTGACCAGCCTCTCAGTGATAGACCATGGTATTATGCTGGACTCTTTGACCAGCCTCTCAGTGATAGACCACGGTATTATGCTGGACTCTTTGACCAGCCTCTCAGTGATAGACCACGGTATTAGGCTGGACTCTTTGACCAGCCTCTCAGTGATAGACCATGGTATTAGGCTGGACTCTTTGACCAGCCTCTCAGTGATAGACCACGGTATTATGCTGGACTCTTTGACCAGCCTCTCAGTGATAGACCATGGTATTATGCTGGACTCTTTGACCAGCCTCTCAGTGATAGACCACGGTATTAGGCTGGACTCTTTGACCAGCCTCTCAGTGATAGACCATGGTATTATGCTGGACTCTTTGACCAGCCTCTCAGTGATAGACCACGGTATTATGCTGGACTCTTTGACCAGCCTCTCAGTGATAGACCACGGTATTAGGCTGGACTCTTTGACCAGCCTCTCAGTGATAGACCATGGTATTAGGCTGGACTCTTTGACCAGCCTCTCTCAATGATAGACCACGGTATTAGGCTGGACTCTTTGACCAGCCTCTCTCAATGATAGACCACGGTATTAGGCTGGACTCTTTGACCAGCCTCTCAATGATAGACCATGGTATTAGGCTGGACTCTTTGACCAGCCTCTCTCAATGATAGACCATGGTATTAGGCTGGACTCTTTGACCAGCCTCTCTCAATGATAGACCACGGTATTAGGCTGGACTCTTTGACCAGCCTCTCTCAATGATAGACCATGGTAT